>NW_003852542.1:3514915-3543626 GCF_000181295.1 Otolemur garnettii | reverse complement strand
TTCTTGAGATACTTTGCTAAGAAGAATATGTTCCAGCTCCATCCATGTAAACATGTAAGAGGTAAAGTCTCCATCTTTCTTTAAGGCTGCATAATATTCCATGGTGTACATAAACCACAATTTATTGATCCATTCATGGGTCAATGGGCACTTGGGCTTCTTCTATGATTTGGCATTTATTGGTTTCTTTGATTCAGTTTGAGATCTTCCTGGTTTTTTATCTAATGAATAATTTTTTATTGAAATCTTATTTTAGGGATTATAAGATTCTGGATCTTATTTATGTATTGGATCTTATTTAAACTTGTTTTATCTGGCTTCTTCTGATGCTACATGAACAGGAGAAGTTAGGAATGCAACCTTTTTACTATCAGGTGGGGATAGAAGTCCAGGTTCCCGACTCTAACTGCACTGATACCTGATGGGGGCAGAGAGGGACTCCTCATCACTACTGTGTAGACCTGGGAGCTGCAGGTCTCAACTAGGCCTCCACTAATAATATCCCAGATATGAGTACCTTTCTACTATTCTCCCTGCTACCTTCACTGATACCACAGAGGAAGACAGCCTTCCAACCACTAGGCAGTGGTAAAAATTAAAAATCCTGATTCTCTACTTGGTCTCCTCTGACAACACACCATCAGGGAGAGGGAGGGATGTCTCATTACTCCTGAGTGGGAGTTGGAAATCCAGACCTCCTCTGATATAGTCTCTGCTAACACCATAGAGGGCATCATTATTTTCCAGTGGGGATGACAGTCCTGGATCTCTACTTGGCCTTCTCTGACACCATCAAGGAATGAGAAGAGGTAGTAGGGAGATTCATTAAAACCTGACTAGGGCAGAATTCTAAGCTTTCCACTTAGGCTCTGCTTGTGTGAGTGGGAGTAGAGACCACAGGTTTTATTCTATGATGTTTGGTTGGAGTAAAAAAGTTACTGCTTATAAGTTTCCTGTCTTACTGTGCTGCCCCTTTTCTGTTTCTTTGGTTAGACAGAATAAGTTTTTGATGGGCCTTTTCTTTTATTCTGTGCCCTTTGGCATTTCTGGATTGCCAGAATGTAAAAGGTAAAAAGAAACCAGAGACTCACCGCCATGTCATCACCTGGGTCTGAGGGTACGTAGCTAGTCTGCCTTCTCTCCACCAAATATAAGAATTCTTTTATATTTGTTTTACACATAATGTATAGGGGCTTTAGGTGTATTTAATGGGAGGAATAATGAGAAGTAAGTCTACTCCATCTTACTGGAAAGAGAAGTTGGTCAATACTTTTAAAATTATCTTTAATGCATTTGTTTTTGCAGCTGTTACTTTTTAAATTAGTACTATATCATGAACATCTTTTTTTCATGTTAGTATATATGCATGAATCTAATTTCTTTACTGCTGCTAGATTACTGTTATGTAACTTGGTACTTTGAGACATAGTAAACCTATCAAACTACTTTGATGTGAAAGATACTATATATGGACATGCTGTATAAATTCTCAATTGTTTTCTATTCCAATGGTGAACATTTCTCTACATATATCTTTGTACACTTGTGACATTTCTACAAGGAAGATTTTCTAGAAGCAAGTTTCCTGGCTCATATCATTTGCATATTTTTGTTTTAAATATTCTATCAAGTTGTTCTCCAAACATATTCTACCCTTTTATATTTATAAATTGTTTTGTAAAGGGGCCTAGTTCTCCTTAAATGTTTTAAAGAGAGACCAAATGTGGTAGCTCATTTTAATTTGCTTTTCTTTAATGGTTAGTATTCTTAAGCATCTTTTCCTGATAATACTCTGGATAGGAGGTTGAGAGTACCTCATTACTATTCTCCCTGTGACTATTTATATTTATTCATCTTAGAATAATCTATTTTATTCTTTTAATTATTAATTTATAAGAACTTAATTTCTCTAAGTCTCTCACTGATTCTTTAAATTTGTGCATAAAGCCTTTGATTTCATGGAAAATTGTTTTTGCCTGTTTGTTTTTGGGTTTTTTACCATATCAACATTTTTTTTTTTTGAAACAGAGTTTCATTTTCTCACCCTTGGTAGAGTGCTGTACTGTCATAGCTCACAGCAACATCAAACTCTTAGGCTCAAGTGATTCTCTTGCCTCAGCCTCCCAACTACCTGAGACTACAGGCGCCTACCACAACGTCCAGCTATTTTTAGAGATGGGGGTCTCACTCTTGCTCAGGCTGGTCTTGAACCTATGAGCTCAGGGCAATCCACCTACCTCAGCCTCCCAGAGTGCTAGGATTACAAGCATGAGCCACTGTGCCCAGCCCCCCCATCAACATTTTTTTTTACAGTTTTAGATTCCCTCTTTTTCTTAGAAACACCTTCTTACCACAATGTTGCAAAATTCATTTTTTATATATTTATCTAGTACTTTTGCCTTTTTTTTTTTCTTTTTTGGAGACAGAGTCTCACTTTGTCAACCTCAGTAGAGTGCTATGGTGTCACAGCTCACAGCAACCTCCAGCTCTTGGGCTTAGCCCATTCTCTTGCTTCAGCCTCCCAAGTAGCTGGGACTACAGGCGCCTGCCACAATGCCCAGCTATTTTTTGTTGCAGGTTAGCAGGGGCCGGGTTCAAACTCATCACCCTTGGTATATGGGGCCAATGCCCTACTCACTGAGTCATTTATGCAAAGTCTTTACTGTATCTCAAATGTATTTGTGTGTATAATGCAAGGTAAGAATTCAGCTTCTTTATGTCCGTGGAAATATTCTATATTAACTGTTTCTTATAGAAGCAGTCAACTTCTCCCCTACTCCTCTTTTTGCTACGACTAATTTCTATTTGTATTTCCATTTTGTTTTCCTGAATATTCACATATAGTTATAGGTATATATAAATGCTTTTAGGAAAAGTTTGAGATTTAAATAATTTTAAGATAAATTTATAAATGTATCATCTTCCATATGTTTGGTACTATGCCATATACTGTGGGCAATACAGATACATAAGAGATATTTCTTGCCCCTAGGAAGCTCCTTATATTATTGAGAACATTGGTCTACTATGCAGGAGCCAAATAATATCATACAAAGTATCAGACAAATGATAGATGCCAGTATAGCACATAAGAACAGTCTAATATTATATATGTTCAGAAGAAAAGGAGATTATTAGAAAAAATAAGACTCATATTTAATCAATGAATTATAACTAATATGGGAAAATATCAATGACCAAGGGTTACTAATTGATTTTATTTTTGTTTCATCAGTGGAATCATATCTGACCTTTTTCCTGGAGTTCAAATTCCAGAACATGATTATGGCATTTTGCAGTCAACAATTGTGGATGTCATGAATGGACAAAATCTTCAGCCTGAGATATGTATGGTTAAAAAAGTGATACAGTTATATGAGACTATGCTGGTAAGGCATGGTGTTATGTTAGTCGGGCCAACAGGAGGTGGCAAGACCACAGTTTACCAAATACTAGCAGAAACTTTAGGGGATTTACGAAAACTTGGTGTAGACAATCCCTTTTACCAACCAGTTAAAACATATGTTCTCAACCCTAAGTCAATTACAATGGGTGAGTTATATGGTGAAGTTAACAACATAACCTTGGAATGGAAAGATGGTTTGATGGCACTTAGTGTCCGAGCAGCTGTGAATGATACTTCAGAAGACCATAAATGGATCATTAGTGATGGGCCAGTGGATGCTCTTTGGATTGAAAATATGAATACAGTGTTGGATGATAACAAGATGCTTTGCCTGGCTAACAGTGAGAGGATTAAACTCACACCTCAAATTCACATGCTTTTTGAGGTAAGAGTATACCTTACTATGAAGTAAAATAATTTGTTAAATTGGCATATTATCACTAATTTTTTTCTCATGGTGATGTATCATTTGCTATCTATAATGTCTACCATGGTGTTATGTTTGCTTACTAAGTACTTATTAATTTATCCTTTTGTAAAACATGGTTAATTCTTTCAATCAATGTCTCTCAAATATTCCTGTCTCTATAAACAGGAAATACAATAAATTCTGGCTTCCCCAATATTTGTTTTCCCTTAGAGAGAGATGTGTCTCTATGTGTGTGTATGTGACTTTACATAATTTAAAATACTTTCTAAGTTAAAAAAAGTTACATTTAATATGGATAAATTATGAATATTTGATAAAGTCTCAGAACACCTATAAAACATTCTAGGGAATACCACTCCTGTTCTATTCATTCATCAAATGATGACTGAATTTCTATGATGTGCTAAGTATTAGGCCACGGATTCAAATACAAAAAAGAAAGGGAGAGAAGAGAGAAGCAAAGAGAAGAAAAGGAAAAAAAATCACCTATTCCTGCTCACAGGATTTGACAGTACCCTTCTATACTCACTGGCTTTTTTTTTCACCTTATGCATCACTTAACTTTCCTTCTCCATTTCTAATTGCTTACTGTTCTCCTACTCTCTTCTACGTAAAGCCTTTCAGTATGAACTTAAACTTTAAAGTATGAATCATTTTTAAAATGTGAATATTGAAGTTGGAGGCATAAGGAAGTATCACATTACTGTTTCCTGTTCAACTTTCTGCAACTCTAGGTGCAAGATCTAAAGGTCGCCTCCCCTGCAACAGTCAGCCGATGTGGAATGGTGTTCGTGGATCCTGAAGAACTGAAATGGATGCCTTATGTTAAAACTTGGATGAATGGAATTTCTAAAAAAGTAAGTGCAACCAGATATTCCCTGATATTTGAATCTGTCAGGCTCACATGCCCTTGAGTGCACAAATAGCAAAAAAAATAAAGCCTCACTGTACTTAACTGAGGAAATCCCATCATTTAACCTAGTCTTTCCTCCTAAAACTTTCTGGAACCCTCCAGGAATGTTTATATATGCTCTAATCTGTCCTCATTATGTGTTACCTCCCCACTGCCAGTCTGCCCCCTGCCTGCTCTGGCTTCTCCACAGACTGGCTCCTCTCAAGTACAAACACAAGCTACTCCTTGTGTCCCTAAAAACACAGCTAGAATAGGCCAAGGCATTGAAGAAGATATTTCAGAAGGCTTGGGAGTAATGAAAGGGAGTCACTATGGAAAAAAACAAACAAAAACAAATTTAAATCCAGATACTGACTGTGTTATTTTTAGATTATAGGAGCCCCTAACACTTCTGAGAGCCAACGAAAAAAGAAAATCAGTAATTATACTTGTAAGACCCAAGACACATTCTAACCTTGGGGGTACAATTCTACCCAAAGTGAAGGAAACATTATGCATTATGACTCAGAACAAGTCAGTTTCATGCTATTCTCTATACTCCCCCTCTATTCTAAAATAGGATGTTTCTCTTTACCTTAGCTTGACAAGTGGTCCTGCAAGGTGTTCCTAGCCCCATAGCCCATCCTCCACTCCAAGGAAACCATTTCTCTGCCTATTCCTTTCTAAAAATTAATTAGAAAACTATTGTTTTCCTTATTTTTATGCATCAAAGTTTTATAAATATTGTGCTTTAGTCTCAGAGTATCTTATTAAAGACAATAATTCTCAGAATTGAAAATTTATAAGGGTTTACCTTAACATTTTAAACTTTCCTAAAGTTTGCTGCCTTTCTAAGTTAACAGAATTTATTATACTTAGAACAATTTTAGGTTTATAGAAAAAGTGAACAGAAATGAGAGTTCTCATGTACTCCTTATCTCCCAAACACGGTTTCCCTTATAATTAATTGTGTAGATGTGATACCTTTGTTAAAATTGGTGAACTAATATTCATAAATTAAAGTCCATAGTTCATGTTAGGGTTCACTCTTTGTATTATATAAATTATGGGTTTTGAAAAATACATAACGTCATGTTTCCATTATTAGAGTATCATGAAAAATAGTTTTGTTACTCTAAAAGTCCTCTAAGCTCCACCTGTTCCATCCCCTCCTTTCCATCCCCTAACCCCTGGCAAACCTTGATGTTTTTACTGTCCCTGTCATTTTGCCTTTTCCAGAATGTGATACAGTTAGAATCCTAAAGTACATAGCCTTTTCAGATTAGCTTTTTTATTCACTTAACAATATCATATAAGGTGCCTCTGTGTCTTTCAGTAGCTTATGACATGACATGAGAGCTTATTTCTTTCTAGCATTGAATAATATTCCAGTGTATGAATGTACCATAGTTTAGGTATCCATTTACCTATTGAAAGACATCTCAATTGCTTCCAGCTTTTGGCAATTATGAATAAAGTTACTGTAAGCATTAGTGTGCACGTTTGCATATGAACATAGTTTTCAACTCATTTGGGTAAACACCTAGGAGATGGGATGCTGAATCAAATGGTATAGGTATAGTTTTGTAAGACACTGTCAGTTTATCTTCCAACATGGCTGTACCATTTTGTATTTCCACCAACAATGAATGAGAGCTCCTGTTTCGTATTGCTCACATCCTTTCTAGCATTTGGCATTGTCAGTGTTTTGGATTTTATCCATTTTAATAGACTTATAGTAGTGTGTTATTTCAATTTGCAATTCCCTGACAACATATGGCTGGAGCATCTTTTCATATGGTTGCTTACCATCTGTATATCTTCTTTGGTGAGCTGCCTATTAAGGAAGATCGTGGGCCCATGTTTCAATTTGGTTGTTTTCTTATTTTTGAATTTTAAGAGTTCTTTGTGTATTTGGGGTATAAGTCCTCTATCAGATTATCTTTTGCAAATATCTTCTCCCAGTCTGTGACTTGTATTTTCATTCTCTTAACATTACTCTGGCTCTGATTTCTCTTCAAGTTGTTTGAATATTCTGCCTTTTATTCTCTTAACAGTGTCTTTCACAGAGAAGTTAATAATTTTAATGCAATCCAGCTTATCGATTCTTTTGCTTATCATTTCTTTCCTACATGGATAGAGCCTTTAGTGTCATGTCTAAAAAGTTATTGGTAAGCCTAAAGTCATCTAGATCTTCTCATACATTATCTTCTAAAAGTTTTATATTTTGTGTTTTACCTCTAAGTCTATGATTCATTTTCAATTAATTTTTGTGAAGGGTATAAGGTCAGTGTCTAGATTAAGGTTTTTTTGCATGTGAATATCCAGTTATTCTAGCACTATTTGTTGAAAGACCATCTTTCTCCATTGGACTGTCTTTGCTCCTTTGTCAAAAATCAGTGGACTATATTTATATCAGTCTATTTCTGTGTTCTTTATTCTGTTCTTTAGGCCTGTTCTATTGGCCTATTGTCTGTTCTTTCATCAATGTCACATCATCTGGATTACTATAGTTTTGTAGTAAGTCTTGAAGTGTCAGCCCTCCTACTTTTTTCTTTTCAATGATGGGCTGGCTATTCTGGGTCATTTAACTTTTCCATATAAACTTTAGTTTGTCCATTAATCCATAAAGTATCTTTCTCAGAGTTTGATTGAGATTGTTTTGAATTCATAGATGAAACTGAAGGACCTGATATGTTTTTTTCTTTTTATTAAGACATATACACATAGATCATGAATACATTTATGCATTTATGGGATACAATGTGTTGATATTTTATACAATTTTGAATGCTTACATCCAAATAATTAATATAGCTTTCACCTCACTTACTTAATTATTCTGTTAAGACATTTATTTTCTGTACTTGATAGATTTGATTTGTACCCTTGCAATATGCTCCATAAGTGTGGTACCCTTGTTTACCCTTCCCCTATCAAACTTCCCCCCTCCCCTCCCATCCTCTTCCTCTTCCCTCCTTAATCTTGGGCTATAGTTGTGATTTTAGGACCTGACATCTTAACAATATTTAGTCTTCCTGTCTATGAACATGGTATATCTCTCCATTTATTTAGGTCTTCTTTGGTTTCTTTCATCATAGTATTGTTGTTTCCTTTATATAAATCTAAAATAGACTTGTTAGAATTATGATTATTTCCTTTTTGGTGATAATATAAATTATATTTCATTTTAAATTCTAATTGCTGATTGCCAGTATACAAAAAAGCAATGATTTGTATATTTTAACCTTGTGTCTTACAAACTTGGTGTAACTGCATTTTTATTCCAGATTTGTTTTGATTTGTCTTGTCAGTTTGAGAGGATTTTCTATATGTTGTTTGTGAACAAAGACAGTTTTACTTCTTCTTTCCCAATCCATATGCCTTTTATTTCTTCTTCTTTTTTTAATTCACAAACATATAGATCATGTATACATTAATGCATTTATGGAGTACAATTTTAAATGCAATTTGGAATAATTTCTTCTTATTGTCTTGTTCCATTAACTAGAACATCCATATTAAGTTGCATAGGAGTGATGAAAGGGGCTGAATTCATTTTTACATCTTTGGAAATTATTCCTTTTACCTTACATAGATATAAAACTGTTGCCATGTGTGTTTCTTCTTCTTTCTTGTTCACAATTGTGAAGGATCATCAGTATAAAAGAGTGCATTAAGTATATATTGTGAGTTTAAAAATAATTATTAAACTAACACCTCTGTACTCATTATCAAGAGTACAGAGTACTTGGTATTCTCTATCAAGAAGTAGAGAATTAAAAATTACCTGTGATCTCCTGTCCCTTCCCAGTCATGGGAAGTTTCCTTAAAGTTTAATTTGTTTAGGCTCAGCAGCTAGGGCGCCAGCCACATATACCAGAGCTGGTAGGTTCAAATCCAGCCTGGGCCTGCCAAAACAACAATGATGACTACAAAAAAAAAAGAAAGAAAAGAAAGAAATAGCCAGGCATGGTGGCAGGTGCCTGTAGTCCCAGCTACTTTGGAGGCTGAGGCAAGAGAGTCTCTTAAGCCCAAGAGTTGAAGGTTTCTGTGAGCTATGATGCTACAGCACTCTACCAGGGCAACAGCTTAAGGCTCTGTCCAAAAAAAATTTTTTTTAATTTGTTTAATATTTTGTGTTTATACTCTTTGGTATACATTGAAATATATGGATTTTAACCAACTTCTTTCTAAAATTAATCACATTTCATCTGATCTCGTTTAAATATCATTTGTTTGTTTTATTTTCAGCTGAATGAGGAAACCCAAGAATATATATTGAATCTTTTCCAACGTTATGTTGATGATGGTTTAAATTTTATCCATAAAAAGTGTGGCGAGGCAATTCCACAAGTGGATATAAGCAAAATTACTACACTTTGTTGTTTATTGGAATCCTTGATACTTGGGAAAGATGGAGTTAACTTGACAATGGTATAGAGTTTTCTTACTGCTATGAAGATTGAAAAATGAGATTATTGTATGGATTCTTTAAGAATAAGTAACTCTAAATTTTCTAAAATGTGATCTTTTATATTCGAGTTAATTTTTCATGGGACTAGTGACTATAATTAGATTCGATTCCTAGAATCTCAAAGTTAGAATGTTGGAGAACTTATATTTTATTCCTTTATTCAATTTTTAATTTCCTTATAGTCTACAACATAGTCCCAATACAACATAGTCTCAATCTGCTTAATTGCCTTCATGCAGACATAAACAAAGTTGTAATAATCAGTGGAAAGACAAACTTTGGCTTTTTTTCTTCCAAAAGCCTTTCCACTGATTTTCTCATCAGCATTCATTATGCATAACTAAGAAAAAACCACTTTGTGAAACATTGAATAAAGTATAAGAAACATATGTTGTGCCTGTTTAACAGTATATGAGTCTAAATGAAAGAAAAATGTCTTTAAATTTTGCAATTTAGGATTCTTAAATTTATATGTAAAATATTAAAACTGTTTCTCTTTATTCTTTCAGGAGCAAACAAAACTAAACACTGTACTATGTCAGACTTTTTTATTCTGTTATTTATGGTCTTTGGGTGGAAACTTAACTGAAAACTACTGGGATTCTTTTGATACATTTATGAGAACACAATTTGATGATAATCCTGATGCCAGGGTAAGAACCAAATAATAATTTGGGAGGAAAGTATCTGTAGTAGAGAAATCTTACAGAGAGCACCTTTACTACATGGTCAATTTAACATTGTTAATATCAAGACAAACCTGTGCCTGCCTCAGCATACAGGGCACTGTGAAGGCTAGAACCTTACTTCTGTGACAGTCCTTTCAGAAATGCATAACCTGGATATAATCATAATATATACCTGGAAAACCCAAACTGATAAGTATTTTATAAAATAAACTGGTCTATATTCTTCAGATATGTATATGTAATGAGAAACAAGGAAAGATGAGGAACTTCTCTGGATAAAAACAGTCTGAGATAGATAATTAGATGTGATACACCAATCCTATATTAGATCCAAGACTCAGAAAATATAGCTATAAGTGACATCATGGAAAAATTAGCAATATTTGGATATAGAATGTAAATTACATAATAATATGTCAGTTCTCAATTTCCTGATTTTGATTGTTTTGCTTTTATTATATAGAAAAATAGTCTTGTTTGTAGAAAATACACACAGAACTACTTAGGGTAAAGTGGAGTCTTATGTACAACTAATTGACTCTCATAGAATGAAATAAAGGTGATTATTAATAATAAAGCAAATAGGGACAAGGCATGATGGCCTACACCTGTAATGTCAGAACTTTGGAAGGCCAACATGGCAGAATTGCTGAAACCAGGAGTTTGAGACCAGCATGGGCAACATAGCAAGACCCTGTCTCCTTAAAAAATATTTTTAAAAATTAGCTGGACATGGTGGTACACACCTGTAGTCCTAACTACTTAGGAGGCTGAGGCAAGTAGATCACCTGAGCCCGGGAGTTTGAAGTTACTTTGAGCTATATGATTATGCCACTGCACTCCATCTCAGCAACAGAGCAAAACCCTAATCTCTAAAAATAAAAAATAAAGCAAGTAGGACAAAATGTGAGCAATTAACTTAGATAAAATATATATGAGAATTCTTAGTACTAGTCTTTTAAGTTTTATGTGATTTTTAAAATATATGCCAAAATTAAAAGTCACCAAAGCAGAAGTAAGACCTCCCAAAAATTCTGAGACCAATAGATTAGGATCCTCCAGCAAATATGAAACCCTGGTAGATCCTAGAAAGTTGAGAACAACTAGGAATTTGAGACAGACAAACACACCTGACTAGCTCAAGGAAAGTGATCTGGGACCATCAAAGGGCAGCAGGAGATGGCCAAAGCAAAGCATTCAGCATTCAATTCAACAAATATTCATTGAAAGCTTATTACATGGTAGGCACGAATCTGGACACCAGGGTTAAAGTAAGTAACCAAAGTCCCCAACTTCATAAAGTTTACATTGTAGGAAGGGGAGTTGGGAATAGAAAAATAAATATGTCACATATCAGGTGGTTATTAGTGCTATGGAGATAAATAATGCAAAGAAAAGATGATAGGGAATGCCCAGAGGCAGTGAAGAACTATTTTATTATGGTAATCAGGAAAGCTTTGCATATAAGGTTATATTTTTACAAGAGTCTTAAAGAAGGTCAAAGAGCTAGTGATTGTTTTGGGGCAAAGCTTTCCATGCAGAAGGAAAAGAAAAGTACAAAGACTGTTACTCAATAAGGTACTTGGCAATTTTGAGAAACAACAAGAAGATTAGTAATGTCAGAGTAGAATCATCAAGTGGGAATGTGGTAAGAAATAAGGTTAGAGAGCTATCAAGGAACAGAATATGCCTTATATGCTATTCCCTTGTAAAGACTTTTGTCCCTATGTAAAAACTACCCTTAAGATAGGTAACCAGAGAATATTTAACAGGGCTGTTCAAGCCCTTATCCTGGCAATGGTCTAGGTAGCTGGAAGGAGTCTAGATGCAAAGTTGGCTTCTTTCTGTCTGCAATCCTTATGAATGAGCTATTGAATGTGTGTTCTTTGTCTCAGTTAATGGCCGAATAGCCCTGCAATACTTCTCAGAATTTAGGAAGCATTATAGAGTCTTCCTTCTCTATAGTCAAAGGAGCCTTAAGTTCAATAAATTTTATCTCATGTATTTTTTAAAATATGCCCTCTTCTATTCATCCTCACTGCCTCTAGATAACTCAGGTTCTTATCAATTTCCTTTTTGTGACATTGACATAACCTATTTATTATTCCCTTGCCTTTGGTCCAGTCCTAGCTAACTCACCCTCTCTGCTAGTGTTTTCAAAATTGACAGGTCACAAAATCAATGAAAGGGTCACAACCCAGCCACTTCCACAACTTTACTCAACACTATATTAGATATCTTGGCCAGTACAATAAGGCAAGAAAAAGAAATAAAGCATCAACTTTTGAAAGGAAGAAGTAAAACTGTCAATTTTGTAGGAAACATGACTTGTTATGTAGAAAATCCTATAAAAAATCTAAAGAAATTATAGAATTAATAAATAAAATAGGCCATTGGAAACAAAGTCTACAAAAGTTAACAAATGAAATTTTAAAACAATACTATTTACAATTGCAACAAAATATCAGCTACTCAGGAATAAATCTAATAAAATATATAAAAGACCTCTGCACTAAAAACTATAAAACATTTTTGAGAGAAATTTTTAAAAGATCTAGATAAATGAAGAGCGTGCATGAGTTAGAATACTCAGTATTATTAAGATGTCAGTTCTTCCCAAAATATTCTGAATATTCAAGGCAATTCTAATCCCAAACCCTAACAGATTTTTTATGAAAATTGACAATACTATTCAAAAATTTATATAAAAAGAGAGAAGCAGAGCAAGATGTCAGACTAGAAACATCTCACTACTAGACACTCTTGGCAAGTCAGGGGAAAGAAAACTCTAGCCATCTCTGGCTAGGGGAACCTATCTGGAGAGTGTTTCCAGGGGCACAGTGAAGCAATGGTAGACCACAGGAGCCAGAGAGGAAGTCTGGAGCTGAAGAAAACAAGCACAGAAGACAGATAAGTGGGAACAACTGGCCCACCTACAGAGGGCTGGGGACTGGAAAGAGCTGAGTGAGTGCACTTGAACAGTGTCCAGCAACTGGGTTTGAATACCAGGTGGGATGGATCTGCCATCAGCTTGGCTGCTACCTGGGCCACCAGTGGGAAGGCTGTGTGGGAAAAATGGTCCACGAGGTCCTAGTATAGCCCCAACTCTGGGACCCCTGCTGAACTCAAACATCCACTGCTGCAGTGAGCAAAGCAGCTCCCTCACCCCCAGGGATTGGTGTCAAGGGGCACTATGAGATGTACCTCCTAAGGAATCTGCTGACAGCTTTAAGACACCAGCGTTGAGAGGACTGAATGCTAATGAAACAACCAGGCCCTGATTAAGGGCAACTAAGTCAGGAAGACAGTATCTAGTCTCCTCAGCAACTTGAAAGTAGTTTTCAGCACTCCCAGTCTTCTCAGCAACTTGACAGTGGTTTTCATTGTTCACAGCAAAACCAAGTATGTTCTCAGTCTCCTAACACCAAAGCACTACCTGATGTCCAGGAAATATATTGCAATATATGTTTATACATAAATATATACATCATATAAATATATTTTGGTATATATTTATGTATATATATTTACACATAAATAAATGCATGGTATATATTTATACCATCCCATACGTATATATGGGTTTTTTTCCCCTCTTCACTTTTTTATTGTTGTGGTTGTTACTGTTTGGGGGGATTTTATCTTTCTTTTTTTGTTTAGTTGGTTGTGTTTTTTTTTCATTTTTACTTTCTTCAATAGCAAAGGCTTCCTCATTTTTGTTACAGTTTTTCATCCCCTGTTGCTCTCTCTTTTTTATTTCTCTCATTTTTTCTCCCTTTTTGTAGAGACTCTTCTACTTTTTTCATCTTTCCCATGTAACTTTATTATACAATAGCTAAGACATCCCTTTTCATTCTTTAGCTTATATAATTGTGTTTTTAATTTTCTTTATCTATTTTTATCTTTTTTAACTTTTCTTTGAGTTCTGGGGGTCATGGCAGTGGTCTGGCTGAGGGGTCATGGCAAAGGTCCAACTAAAGGAGTTCTTAAGCTCATGGTCTAGGATGTCCTTCTAGCGTTGGCCTTTGGAAAGATAGTATGGGCAGGTCCCCTCTGTGACATTCTGCTGAATTTTCCTTGTTTTTTTATTTTCTTTTTCTTTCTGTTTGGCAGAGGTGGGGGTCTTGCTTTTGCACAGGCTGGTAAGCAGCTCCTGGCATCAAGGGACCTGCCCAGCCCCCCACCCAAAGTCCTGGAGTTGTAGGTGTAGCCATAGCACCTTGCAGAACAATACAATCTCTCCTGTCACTCTCTTTCTGTCTTTCTTCTCTCCTTTTCTCCAATTCTTTTCTTTGTCCCCTTTTTTGTGTTTTTATTTTTGTCTTTCTTTCTTTTTCTCTTCTTTCTCCCTATTTTCTCTTTACCTTCCTCTTCTTTTTGGCCTTATGTCAAGAAGCTACTTCAACACCTAAGCTCTGAGACCAGGTAATTCAAAGCTAAAGAGATAGTAAAAAGGAAAAAATAGGGGAAGAAAGTGAACAGGAAGAAAATACACATAAGGAGGAACCAACAAGAAAAATTCTAGCAAAACGGAAAGCCAAAACAGAGCAACTCCCTAAGGGACCATGAGGCAGCTACTGCAGAGGACTCTACTTATAAAAGAATGATGGAAATGACATAAAGGAAATTTAAAATATGGATAATAAAGACAATAAACGGAATGGATGAGGAAGCAAAAAAACAGAACCAAAAAAATGGATGAAAGAGATGAATATAGAGAATATGGCAGAGCTTAAGGAAATGAAGGAGTCAGTTAAGGAATGTAAAGATATAGTAGAAAATATAAATACAGATTAGTCCATGAAGAAAAAAGAATCTCAGAGCTAGAGGGAAAAGTTCATGAGTTAACCCAAGCAGTTGAAGAGGCAGAAGAGAGAAAGCAGAACATTCACTCACAAAATTATGGGACTTCATGAAGTGTTCAAACATATGAGTTATAGGATCCCTGAAGGGGAAGAAGAACATCCCAACGGAATGAAAGCATTATTGGAGAATATCATAAATGAAAATTTCCCAAGTTTCATTAAACATTCTGAAACATTCCTTTTAGAGGGCTATTGAACACTGGGTCATTTTGGCACAAACAGAGCATCTCCATGACACATTGTAATATAGCTGTCCAAAGTCAAGACAAAAGAGAAAATTCTGCAAGCAGCAAGGAGTAAGTGCCAACTAACTACGGGGCATATCCATCAGGGTGACAGCAGACTTTTCACCTGAAAGTTTCCAAGCCAGAAGGTCATCCCCCTTTAACCTTAAATAAAACAATTTTCAGCCCAGAATTCTATATCCTGATAAACTAAGCTTTAAAACCAATAGAGACTTCATATATTTTACTGATATGGAAACACTGAGGAAATGTGCCACAAGAGCAGCTCTATAGGAAATATTTAGACCTATTCTCAACACTGACCACCACAATGGTCCACCAGCAAACTATACATCCAAAAACTAAAGGACAAAACCTAGCTTCCACAATGGTGAAAAGTATAAAACTAAGCAACAATCTTTCACAAAATAAGATGAATTCTCTCAATAAATGTTAACAACTTGAATTCCCCACTGAGGAGGCATAGGCTGGCCAATTGGATAAAAAAAAAAGCACAAAACATCCATGTGCTATCTCCAAGAAACACACCTAGGCTTCAAGGACAAAAGAAAACTCAGGGTAAAGCAATGGAAAATAGTATTTCAGGCAAATGAAAATTAGAATAAAGGAAGGGTCACAATCATATTTTCAGGTAGAAGTGGATTTAAAACAACTAAAATTAAGAAAAACAAAGATGGTCACTTCATACTGATCAAGGGAACAATACAACAAGAGGGCATTTAAATTTTAAATATTTATGGACCCAACTTAAATGCTCCCAGATTCATGAAATAGACCCTGATTGGTCTGCAGTATGGTATCCCATAATACCATAATAGCCAGGGATTTTAACACCCCTCTGACAAAACTGGACCAATCCTCTAAACAGAAACTAAACAAAGCTACAAGGAACTTAATGTGACCCTAGAACAAATGGGCTTAAACATATACGAAGCACACCATCCCAAAGCTAAGGAATATACATTATTCTCGTTGGCCCATGCAACATACTCCAAAATAGATTTTATTCTAAGATAACAAATAGACTTCAAGTAAATTAAAAGAAATGAAATTATACCTTGTATCTTCTCAGACCACAAGGCAACAAAGGTGGAACTCAACTCCAGTAAAAACTTTCATCACACAAAGGCATGGAAATTAAACAACCTTATGCTGAATGACAATTGGGTCAAGGAAGAGATAAAGGAGGAAGTTGTTAAAATCCTCAAACATAACAATCATGAAGCTACAAGTTACCAAAACCTGTGGAATACTGCAAAAGAAGCCTTAGAGGGAAATTTATCACATTAGATGTCTACATCAAAAAAACAGAAAGAGACCACATCAACAAACTAATGAAGCATCTTAAGGAAATGGAACAGGAAGAATACTCTAATCCCAAACCTAGCAGAAGAAAAGAAATAACCAAAATTAAATCAGAAATAAATAAAATTGAAAACAAAAGAATCATTCAGACAATTAATGAAACAAAAAGTTGATTCTTTGAAAACAGACAAAATAGATAAATCTTTTGCCAGATTAATTAGAAAAAGAAAAGTAAAATATTTAACAATCTCAATCATAAACGAAATGGGAGAAATAATAACAGATATTACAGAGATACAAGAGATTGTCTTTGACTACTATAAGAAACTCTGTGCCCAGAACTTTGGCTGGGGCTGGGTTTGAACCCACCACCTCTGGTATATGGGGCTGGCGCCCTATTGCTTTGAGCCACGGTTGCCCAGAACTTTGATAATGTGGACAAAATGGACCAATACCTGAAATCACACCCTCTCCGTAGACTTAATTAACCAAGAAGAAATAGATCTCTTGAACAGACAAATATCAAGCCCTGAGATTGAAGAAACAATAAAAAAATCTTCCAACAAAAAATATGCTTTGGACCAAATAGCTTCACACCAAACTTATATCAAACCTTCAAAGAAGAGCTTATTCCCATACTGCAGAAATTATTCCAAAACATTGAGAAGGAAAGAATCTTTCCCAACTTGTTACCTGCTTGTTACCTGCTTGTTACCTGAAGCAAACATCACCCTGATACCAAAACCAGGAAAGGACACAACTAAAAATGAGAACTACAGATCAATTTCACTAATGAATATTGATGCAAAAATACTCAACAAAATCTTAGGCAATAGATTACATTAAAAAAAAGTATTCATCACAATCAAGCAGCTTTCATCCCAGGGATACAAGGCTGGTTTAACATACACAAATCCATAAATGTAATTCACTGTATCAATAGAAGCAGAAACAAGACCCTATGATTCTTTCAATAGATGTAGCAAAGGATTTGATAAATCCTTTCATCATCCTTTTCTAACAAGAACACTTAAAAATATAGGCATGGGTGGAACATTTCTTAAATTGATTGAAGCCATCTACAAAGCCACAGCTAATATCATAGTGAATGGAGTAAAACTGAAAGCTTTTCCACTTAGAATAGGAACCAGACAAGGATGTCCTCTATCACCACTACTATTCAACATACTTCTGAAACTTCTAACCAAAGAAAACAGGCAAGAGAAGAATATAAAAGGCACCCAAATGGGGGAAGAGGAGGCCAATCTCTCACTCTTTGCTGAAGATATGATCTTATACTTCAAGAACCCCAAAGACTCAACCATAAGACTCCTGGAAATCCTCAAGAAATACAGTA
This sequence comes from Otolemur garnettii, assembly GCF_000181295.1. Classification (NCBI taxonomy): domain Eukaryota; kingdom Metazoa; phylum Chordata; class Mammalia; order Primates; family Galagidae; genus Otolemur; species Otolemur garnettii. Next base: position 3,525,960 of record NW_003852542.1, on the reverse strand, counting down.
ATGTCTCAGGTTATAAAATCAATGTACATAAATCAGCCTTTATATATACTGATAATAGCCAAGTTGAGAAACTAATCAAAGACCCGATTCCTTTCACAGTAGCTTCAAAGAAAATGAAATACTTCAAAGAAAATGAAAGGAATATACCAAACAAAAGAGATGAAGGACCTTGACGAAGAGAATTGTGAAACCATAAGAAAAGAAATAGCAGAAGACACTAAGAAATGGAACCATGTTCATGGCTGAGAAGAATCAACATTGTTAAAATGCCTATTCTATCCAAAGCAATCTACAGATTCAGTACAATTCCCATTAAAATACTGACATCATACTTTGAAGAACTGGAAAAAATGTTCTTCATTTCATATGGAACCAGAAAAACTGTTTAGCCAAGCCAATTTTTACTGAAAAAACAAAGCTAGAGGCATCACCCTACCAGACTATAGGCTATATTACAAGTCAAAAATAGAGACATAGACATTCAGAACCAAATAAAAAGCTAAGAGATGAAAGTAGTCTCTAGTTGCCATCTGATCTTTGATAAATCAAACAAAAGCATACACTGGGAGAAAGAATTCCTATTCAACAAATGGTTCTGGGAGAACTGGATAACCACAGGTAAAAGACTGAAACTGAACCCACACCTTTCACCACTTACAAAAATTGATGCAAGATGGATAACATATTTAAATCTAAGACATGAAATAATAAAAATCCTAGAAGAAAGTATGAAGAAAACTCTTGATGATGTTGGACTAGGGAATGATTTTATGAACAAGACTTGGCAATTGCAACAACAAAAACAAATAGGACTTAACTAAACTGAAAGCTTCTACACAGCTAAGGACACAACAATCAAAGCAAATAGACAGCCTTCAGAATGGGAAAAGATGTTTGCATGGTATGAATCTGACAAAGGGTTGATAACTTGGTTCTATAGAGAACTCTAATCAAAAAGGGGGGGGGTAAACAATCCTATCTATCACTGAGCAAGAGACATGAACAGAACCTTCTCTGAGGATGACAGATGAATGGCTAACATTTGAAAAAATGCTCATTGTCCCTAGTCACAAGAGAAATGCAAATCAAAACCACCCTGAGATATCACCTTATCCTAGTAAGATTAGCCCACATCACAAAGTTCCAAAGTTCAGATGCTGTCATGGATGCAGAGAAAGGAGAACACTTACACTGTTGGTGAGACTGCAAACTAATACAGCCTCTTTGGAAAGAAGTATGGAGAATCCTCAAAGAACTCAAATTATATCTTCCATTTGACCCTGCAATCCCACCATTAGGCATCTACCCAGAAAAAAAATCATTTTATCATAAGGACATTTGCACTAGAGTGTTTATCACAGCTCCATTTACAATCACCAAGATGTGAAAACAACCTAAATGCCCATCAACTCAGAAATGAATTAACAAGCTTTGGTATATGTACACCATGGACTATTATTCAGCCATAAAAAAGATGGCAGCTTTACATCTTTTGTATTAACCTGGATTGGGTTGAAACACATTCTTCTCAGTAAAGTATCAGAAGAATAGAGAAGCAAGAATCCAGTGTACTCAATACTAATATGGAGCCAGTAGATGATCTAATTCATACTTAATTGAAATGAAGGAGAAAAATTCATTTCAATTCAAGCTGGGAGGAGGGGAAGAAGGGGGGAGTGTGAGTGCAACTTGATGGGCACAATGTAGGAGTATATGGCACACCTCCTGGGTGCAGAACACAGCTATAAGTGGGACTCTACTTATCAAATTCAAATATTGTGGCCTGGTTGTCTGTACCCTCACATTAACGGGAAATATATATGTGAAAATGTAAAATACCTGTAATAATCAAGATAATCTTTAAGAAGGAAAACAAATTTGAAGGACTTAAACTATATAACTATAAGCATTCAAGATAAGAAAGCCACAATAATTAAGAGAGGATGAAACTGGAAAACAAAGGACAAATAGAACAGACAAATATACCAGTGATTACCTAAAAGAAAGATGCAGATATGGCTGGTATTGATGAGGAAGTATAAAATTCTGAGGTGCTGGATATGTTCTATATCCTGATCCAGGAATGGTTGTATTAAGATTTACATATATAAAAACTCTTTGAACTGGACTCTTAAAATATGATAAAAGATGTTATGTTATACCTTAAGAGTTTTTAAAAACAGAATAGAACACCATGAATTGCATATAGTAGTGGTAAACGACTTTTTTCTTTGTTTCTTTTTTTTTTTTTTTTTTTTTGCAGTTTTTGATGGGGCCGGGTTTGAACCCACCACCTCTGGTACATAGGACTGGCACTCTACTTCTTTGAACCACAGGTGCTGCCCAGTTTGGTTGGTTTGTTAAGCCAGAGTCTCACTATGTCACCCTTGTTACAGTGCTGTGGCATCACAGCCCACAACCACCTCAAACTCTTGGGCTTAAGCAATTCTCTTGCCTCAGCCTCCCAAGTAGCTGCCACAATGCCCAGCTATTTTTTTGTTATTGTAGTTGTCAATTCTGTTTAGCAGGCCTGGGATAGGTTTGAACCCGCCAGCCCCAGTGTATGTGGCCAGCGCCCTAACCACTGAGCTATGGGCACCGAGTCGGTAAATGTTATATGTACATGTTTGTAGATATATATACATATGTATGTGCTGGGTCACTACATAAGATGAATTTCTTTCTAAGAATCACTATGAAATTAGTTTGAAACACCACTGCAGTGTACAGCTGCCAGAATGAGCATTATGAAATGCAATCTAATCACGTCACTCACCTGCTTAGAATCCCTTGCTGAACCCTTACTTCAAGTTCTTTACTCAGTGAAACTTTTCATAACCTCTCCCTTGTCTCTATTCCCAGCCTCATGACTCATCACATGCAGTGCTCACATTGTTCCCAGCATGCCCAGCACTTCCCACAACTTCAGCCTTTCGACCCTGTCTTTTTGGCCTAAACTTTGGTCCCTTACTCCCCATTTCTATCCCATCCCTTTTTTGGCCATCTAACTCCTGCTTGTTCTTCAAGTCTGAGAACAAGCTCTGGAAACCTGGAATCTCCAGCCAACCACTAAAAGTCTCCTACAAGTAGAAATGAGCCATCCCTCCCATGTTACTGTAATAAATTCCATTAGAGCCCTTATTTCCCCATAGGAATTAACTGAAGTGCTTATGTCCCCCATGTTGATTACTGGGTTGTTAAAGACAAGGGCTGAGTCTCATTCAGCCCTTGTCCTAGCACCAAGTACAGTATTTGGCATGCCATGAGTCTTTGCTTGTTGAATTGAATTTAAAATATTTTACACTTCTCGTATGAGGTTTTAATATATGTTCTTCATGAAGTGTATTGCACGATTGTGTTTAAAGAATTAGTCTCAACTATCTAGACAACTACTTTTCTGCACACACAAAAAAAGAAATACAAATTCATTCAGGTTCTGTGACTGCCTTTGTTTCTACATAAATATATCTATCTATTGCTGTCCATCAATCTTGCCTGTATTTCCTATTGAAAGTGTTTAATTTTATACTTTAGCTTCCCAGTTCTGGTGATCTGTGGAGCATTCATATGGACTTTGACACAAAACGGCTGGATCCCTGGGAACGAATCATACCTACCTTCAAGTACAGTCGAGATGTTCCATTTTTTGAAATGCTTGTCCCCACAACTGACACAGTGCGCTATGGGTATCTAATGGAGAAACTACTGGCAGTCAACCATTCGGTGTTGTTTACGGGAATAACTGGAGTTGGCAAGGTAGAAAACTACATCAAACTTCCAAATAAATCCTTAATATTGATACTATATACACCAGAGGACCCTGTAGACCGATGGTTGTGTTTAGAAGCTTTTGTGTTATATTTCTTGCTGATTGGGTGAGAATTGGCCAGAAAGGTTTGCATCCACACAAGATTGTTGAGAAAACTCAGCCTGTTTGCTCCTGCCTTTTTACTTGTACCTGATACAGCAAAGGTGTCATGTTTTGAAAAAAAGTAGAATAGAGGTAGAAATACTGATTGCTTGTGCTTCTTGGTTCTGGTGGAGTCCATATGTCAGAGATTCACCGTCTCCCCTCTAAATTATTTCTAGAAGAAATTTGGATCTTTCTGTGACTCTTGCTAGCAGATTGGCTTGCAAAGCAAACAAGATAGACTTGTGTATAAAATTAACAGAAAACTTTTTATTGAGATAGCACTGATTAGAATATTTCTTTGGTTCTGATAAATATAACAAAATTAAATCTCCACTAAAAAAAAAAGTAGACATTTCAATCTGGCTTTAACCTTTCTTTTTTATCCTGTTTCTTATCCACTGTACTGAATTATTATTACTTATATAGACAAAGATTATATTGAATATAAAATCAATTAACTTATTCTTTAATTTAAAGTCTGTGATTGCAAAAGGATTGCTAAGTAAAATTCAAGAATCAGCTGGTTATGTCCCTGTTTATCTAAATTTTTCTGCTCAAACTTCATCCGCAAGGACTCAAGAGATCATTGAATCAAAACTGGAAAGAAAAAGAAAAAACATTCTAGGTAAGAGTCATCCCTTTAATTTGTCCCACACAAATTATTCACTATGTTAATAAATCACATAAATATATATAACAAAATGACAACTGGATATTTTCTTTGCTTACTTTATTTGTAAAGGTAAATCTGTTAGTAGCATGTTTTCCTGTGCTGGACATCTAGCTATCTTACTTTTAACAAGCAAGTAATTTATTTCCATCATCACCTTCAAGTCAGAACGTCTCCAGTCTCTGCCTCCCTCTACCCATACCCTTCCAAACCGGCATTGATTTACCTTTTCTTTTCTTTTTTTTTTTTTCAGACATAGTCTCACTCATTCACCCTGAGATTGAGTGCTATGGCATCGTAGCTCACAGCAACCTCAAACACTTGGGCTCAAGTGATTCTCTTGCCTCAGCCTCCCAAGTAGCTGGGACTACAGACTCCCACCACAATACCTGGCTAGTTTTTAGACATGGGCTCTTGCTCTTGCTCAGGCTGGTCTCGAACCCCTGAGCTCAGGTACACCCACCTTGGCCTCCCAGAGTGCTAAGATTACAAGTTACAGGTGTGATCATTTAAATTTAAATCAAACAAACCTCTTTAGATCTGACACATTGAGTTATCTGAACTCAGTAGGATATACAAATAAAACTTTTCTGTTTTTTTCTTCTGTCAGAGCTTTCAACCAGATATTGTGGTATCTCCCTTATCCTTCCTTATTGACTAGTTAGGTAAACAGCATAACTTTCTAGACACCTTCAGATATTTTGACTCTGGGCAATATAAAGCTTCAGTCCCAAACCCAATTTAAAGCTCTTCCCCTCCCTTGTTGTCAGCCAAGTTGGTAGTCCCAGGTGCTGGAGGTGGAGGGGACTGAGAGGTGCTCTCTACCCCATCCTCACTGTAGGAGGCTGTAGTATGTTGAGATAGGAGGGGAGAAGGAAAGGAGGAGTATCTTATTTCTAACTGGCATTTAGATGGGCCTCTCTGTGGATGGTCCCTACATCTCTGGCTAGTGCTGAATGACTGTCCATGCCATTTGCAAGCCAGGCTTTCAGGATCAGGCCCCTGTGACACGTCTCCCAGAAGAGCTGTTTGTAGGTCAGGCATCAGCCTCACCGTTAAAATATACCCTGAATCAGGGTGTCAGCTTCCACTCATCCCAACCTCCAGTGGTCCATCTGCAGCCTCCTGGGGATGGGGTACCAGCCAGGGCTGGGCTCAGCTGCCCTCCACGCTCTCCACCACCCAGAAGGCCCTGCTGTGTCAAACAGAGGTGCTGCCCACTGCTTCACTGCCTCTGCTCTCTGTTCCCTACTTCCACTCAAATAATCACAGAATATAGATGCCAAGTCTGTTTTCCTCTGGGATCCCCAGATCTCTACAGATGATTCTCTCAGCTCCTACCCCTGGTCTAGTATTTGGCTCCTGGAAGCCATAGGATGGAGTGGAGCATTATTTTCCTCTGTGACCTTGGAATCACCCTCCACAATTAATTCCAACCACAGGGATATGGGCATTTGCCCATCAGGTCTCTCTTTTCTCTGCTGTCACCCTCTTTTTTCCTGATGAGTATGTACATTGATCTTCAAGATAAATGTGGCATTCTGCAGCTCCCTTGTACTGAATTCCCTCTCATGAGATTGGGATGCTGCTGAATAAACTAACCTTTATTTTGCCTGGGAGGATGGTGTAATGGCATTTATAAAATGGAATCTTGGCATTCTTCCTCTTCTTCCTGTGGAAAATAAATGACTTTCCTCACCCATACCCAGGCCACACAGTTGGTAAAGGCAGCAGGTATGGCGGGGGTTGAGAAAGGTCTAGACATTACTGGAGAATTGCCATCGTCATATGCTCTGAGAGGGTGAGGGGTCACCTGCCACAAGGCAGACATCCCGGCCAGGTCCACATCTCCCTGCAGGGTCCTGAATGGGACTGAGGCAAGTCTGTTCTCCTTGGGGCAGGATTCAGCAGGGGCTCTTTTCACTCAAGAGAGAAGAGATGAGCTCAGAATTACCTGCAGGGTGTAACAGTGTCCACAACCATACCTAAGCTTTGCCATACACTTTCTAAGGGCAAGTCATCATTCTTAAATTAAATTTATTTTGTTTCCCCAGGAGCACCAGGAAACAAAAGAGTTGTGATTTTTGTTGATGATCTAAACATGCCCAGACTGGATCGTTATGGTTCTCAGCCTCCAATTGAATTACTTCGGCAGTATCAAGATTTCGGTGGATTTTATGACAGAAACAAACTCTTTTGGAAAGAAATACAGGTCACTTTAGTTTTTAAATTATTTGGTGTGTTTAAATTTAAACAACAAGGAAATATGGCACGTTAGTTTGCTAGAACTGCCATCACATAGTACCACAGACAAGATGGCTTAAACAACAGAAATTTATTTTCTCATAATTCTGAAGTCTAGACGTCCAAGATCAAGGTATTTCTTCTGGGGCCTTTCTCCTTGGAATTAAATGGCCATCTTCACACTGTGCTTTATATGGACTTCCCTGTGTCTGTCTGTGTGCTAATCTCTTCTTATAAGGACACTCATCATGTTAGATTACAGGTCACACTAATGACCTTTTTTTTAGCTTTATCACCCCTTTAAAGACCCTGTCTCCAAATACAACCACATTGTGAGGCACTGGGGTCAGGGCTTCAACATATGACATAGGGGTAGGGGCCACAATTTAGCTCATTAACACACGGTTGCACGTAATTCAATTCATCCGACTATATTGGGTTCTTTGCATTCATGGACAAGTGAGACAGTCTGTGCCTCTCAGAGAGCTGCTCTTCAGAGGATGGACAGACATTTATAATGCAGGGTGCTAAGTGAGGACAGACAGGAGAGAGTCTGTGTGGGGCTGGGCTGAGAGTGAGATAAGCCTTCCCAGAGGGGATGTCAGAGCTGGATCACAAAGGCGGGGCATGCCAAAGTAGGGAAAGAGAGCATTTTACCTCTCAGAAGCATGAATGTAAGTGCCATCATGGTGTGAAATTGAGCACCAAAGCAGCAGGAGGTGCAGAGGCCTGTAGTCCCATGATGAAGAGCCTGAGTTTACCCTGTAAAGGGATGGGGAGCTTCCGAAAGAAATGTTAGGGGAAGATCCCCTTGGTGCAGGAGGCCTAGGCCAGAACGAAGGCAGAACCAGAGGTAAATGCAGTAGCTGAGATGAGAAGGGATGAGGCTGCTTATTCTCCCCATTATAACCACAGGGCTTTTGCTCTCCATTTTACTTGTAAGAGCCCAGCACCATTCCTGCTACACTGTGATTAAATCTTTACTATTTGTGGATGCTGTGTCCTATTTGTAACTGGAAAATCAATATTCATTGCACTTAATCTCAGTCATTTGTAGACACACAGAGAGTTGCAAAAGTTTTAAGCCACCCAACACATAGTTTCTAGCTGAGGCTAAATAAGGCAACATTCTGCCTTCTCATTTCAGCTCTCACACTGCAAACAGATGCCCTTCTCAAGGTCTACTTCCTGCCACATTTTTCACATTTTATACTTTCCAATGGTGATTTTGTTATATCAAATGGCCCCAAATGTAGTGCTGAAGTGCTGTCTGCTGTTCCTAAGTACAAAGAAGCTGAGATGTGCCTCACAAAAAACATATAAGTTTGATAAGTTTTTTTTCAGGCATAAGTTATAGTGCTGTTGGCAATAAGTTCAATATTAATGAATTAACAATATAAAATAAGATGTTTGACTTATTTCACTTACTTTGCACATGTTGGCCAGTTAATAAAAATGTCATGATCAGAGACTTGTAGGAACCTAACCTTGTATTTCCTCTAGGAACAATCGTTCAGTATTTACTAATTCAGAGCTCCAGTCATCTTTATTGAACATTACCACCATGAATAATGAGAATCAACTGTACTTAGTATTTGTTGAAAAATGTTCGTATTTTAACTTCAAATACAAAGTTTTTAAGGTCAAGTTTTTACATAAAGGTATATGTGCAAAGTGGATGAGTTAGCTGAGTGACCTTGAATAACTCATTTAACCATTTATGGCCTTGATTTTTTTCATCTATAAAATAGGGGTAATGATAGTGATCTCTTAGGGTGATTGTGAGAATTGGTTCATTTAATGTGCACCCAAAAAATGTAATGCAATGCTGGTAGGTAGTAGGTCATCAAAAAAATGTTTTGTTTTGTTTTTTAATCCTGCCACTGCAGTGGGCAGATCTCACTTCTTTCTTTGCCTGGTGACCCAATGGACTCTCCCTATGCAGGATGTAACAATTGTTTCGGCATGTGCACCTCCAGGCGGTGGCCGCAACCCTGTGACCCCCCGCTTCATCCGACATTTCAGCATGTTCTGTCTTCCAACACCCTCAGAGCACAGTCTGAAACAGATTTTTCAGGTAAGTGTGGATTTAAATTTAAGCTAAAGGGTAAAAAAAAACCCAAAGCATATTTTCCAAAGTTCCCACAATCAAAGCGATCTGTTAGGTTTCTAGGGAGCTCATCATCTTTTTCCTGGGCAGAAAGCAGGTAAATATGGATACCTGGAAAGTAGCTGCCAGGCATTTGCATCACTGCCTTCTGTGTTTGTGTCTCAGGGATAGTTTTAGGAATGCAGAAACACTGTGCAAACATAACCACAGCTTTTAAAGAAGCCGGTGCTGTAGGTCCTTGACCCTTAGCACTCTGCACACAGCTGTTAGTAGGTCTCAACACGACCAACTCTTCACCTTTGTGCTCATCTCATACCTGACCACCAGGTGTGTGTGTCCAATTGCCACCAAGCACAAAACCAGACACTTTGGGGTGGTCAAGCTCAACACACCTAAAACAGAATTCATCACCTTAACTGCCACCACTAAGAATGACAGCCCATATTTCTTTCATTTGTACTAACTTCCCTAAGGGGTCACTTCTGCATCTTTTAAATGAGGAAAATAAGGGCTCCTGCCCTGTGAGTGACTGCTCAGCAGAATGTTCCATAAATGTGAGAGACATTATTTTGAACAGAACCATGACAGAACAGGAATCAGCATGACTAGAGACTTGCTTGTAACCAACAAGCAAAAGACACTTAGAGAAGATAGATTGGAAGCTGAGTCTTATAGGATTGACAGGAGGGAAGGGATCTTGGGAACAGGGAGTACTTGGGTGAATGCAATCACAGAGGGAGGAAACAGGAAGGCAGGCCTATGGATAGAATAAGACCTTTCAAGTGACTGGCCTGGAGAAGGTGGCTTTGTAAGTAACTACTGGTAATGTAGGGATTAAGAGAATTTACACCTTTACCAATATCAACTCTTCTTCCAAGGACATCCAACTTTTTTTTTTCCTCTGCCATATTTTGGAAGAATTAGAGTTGTCCTGTGCCACATATTAAATACACAAACACTAACATAAGCTGATTAGTTTTAAAAAAGGTTCATGCATATTTTTCTTGGTATCTGACACCACAGATAAGCCAAAAAGGCCTCACAAAAGCAGCATTTGGCCTGCAGCCCGCAGTTTGGACACTTCTGCATGCAAGAGGGACAGAGCCAGCACGTACACAATCTTTAGTACATACAAAAGGGTTTTCTATTCACATTGAAAAAGCTTACATCCATGGGAAATTATTCTTAGTAAATCTATAGTACTTCCTACAAATTGTTTAGCAGCTGATTCCAAATGATATACAAAAACTGTTACATTTTGAAAATTTTCTGGAGAGTATTTTAGAGAATATGAAAGCATGAGCGCATCTCTCCTATAATTAAGTACCAAAGTACAAAACAAGACGTGAAGCAGGTGCCAGGGACCAATACCACAGCCTTTAGGAGGATTTTATAAGCCCCACACACACTATTTTTGAGAAACTTTCTATTTATATTTTGGAGTTCAAAGTGAATGAATGATTCTCAGCCACATTAGCCAAACATACCTTACCAAATTTGTGAATTATTTTAATAAGTTAAAGCAATTCAGGGCTATCCCTACAAAAACATCATTCTTAACCATTTCAAAATGTTGTCCTGGGTGGGAAGGAATAGGTGGGGTGTGGGCTTCTGGGAAAGAAATTGTCCTCAGCCCTCAACCTCATGTGGGATTGACACATCCATGGGAATGTGTGACTCCTGGGAACATCATCCAGCAAGCACATCACCCGCAAGCTAAAAATGGACTGTGAGGAAGCTGCTTCTTCCCACTGTACCTTACAGGCTTATGTTTCAAATTCCTAGATGTTGGTGGAAATGGAAATGAAATGCCATGAAACTAAGGGATTCTGGGGGCTACAAAACAAACAATTCAGGTGGGAAAGCACATTTCCTTCAATATCAGACAGACAGGATATTTTAGCTGTAGAAAAAAAGAAGAACCTGGGAATAACCTAGAATTGAAGGAAAGCAAAATCAATACATTAAACCAAATTATTACTGGGAACATATATAAATGGATTTACTTCTACTGTATAAAAGAAGCCTGAGTCCAAATAGTACATATATATGATATATATAATATGTTTTTAATCACCCAGTGATTTTTTTTCTTTTCTTTTTTTTTT
>NW_003852542.1:3507875-3513165 GCF_000181295.1 Otolemur garnettii | reverse complement strand
GCAACATCAAAAATACACTATTGGGACCTGATCAAACTAAAGAGCTTCTGCACAGCCAAGGACACCCAGTGATTTTTAAACAATCAGCCGTATCACTGTACTTTCTTTCATAGTCTGTTGCAAATTGGTTAAACAGTATGCATAAGCAAGGAGGGCATCACTAATGATGGGTCAGGGTTTGCACAGATTTGGAATATGTATGTTATGGATGGCTCTGCCTTATACCACAATTCATACACACCTGAATGTTTACTTATTGGAAATTCATGTACCAAAATATGTATCCCTGTACGCTGTAAGGCAGGCATTCTTAAACTATGGCCGATGGGCCACATGCAGCCTACCTAGGACATTTACCCAGCCCACCAGGTGTTTTTGCCACCACTGCCCGTCCTGCTTAGCAGCCAACTTGTCCTGGGGCCTACATTCTGGCCCTCCAATGGTCTGAGGGACAGTGAACTGGCCCCCTGTTTTAAAAGTTTGAAGACCCCTGCTCTAAGGGGAAGCTGAACAGCACACAACAAATTAAATTGGTGATGTCACTAAATTAAATTAAATTTCTAGAAAGATGTAACAGTAGTAATTGAAAACCATGATCAACTCCATAAAATACTAATAATATCCTCCTGCCACAACACCCTTCCCCCAAACTGTGAGAATGCTGGCTCTGTCCTGTGTATTTTATAAGTAGGAGCTTAGGAATTTTGCTAAATGTGTCCTGCAAGCCAGACCTGTAAGTAGAATATCAAGCCATGGTCCTCCGTAAACTCTACAATGACATGCCAATTCTAATTTATAAATACCAATTACCTAATTCATTTGTTAAACAAATATCCGTTGAGCACCTTGCATATGCCAGGCATTGGTGTATCATTTTGGACAAAACACATGCCAAACCTGTCCTCATGAATCTTCTACCATAGACACCAATAATAAACAGATGAATGAGATAAATAGACATATACACACGGTTACCAATATATATGTTAGAAACTGAATTTTTATTTGAGTGATGGAGAATAGAAAGGTTAAAACTTTTTCATATACATAAAGTTTTATATGTATATATAAAATGTATAAAATATATTATAGCTTCTCTCTTCTCCATCACACACATACAGCTAGACAAATAGATGTTCATTAAATTTGAAGATTGGGTTTAGGATAATCCTACTCAAAACATAGGCCATGTGAAGTATGTTGAAGTCATGTTGGGGGCCCAGGAAACAGGGTACCTCAAAAAGACACATAGTCTTCATAAACTGCTGAAGCTAATGTTTAACAGGAAGCCCACTGAAAACAAATAATTTTGGCTCATTTCAAAAGATCGCATATATGACTCCCAAATCTAAAGTCAAATAGATGACCAGAATATTTGCAAGATCATCTTAGTGGAGACTAGCTAAGAAATATGCACCTTCAAATTATGGTAGGTTATGTATGAGGAGATCAGAGAGACTGGTGGAGGGCTTGTTTTAGATTGGATGATCAGGGAAGGCCTCTCTGGAGAGATGACATGTAACCTAAAAAAATGAAGGTTGTGAAGATGTTGGCCAAGCAGAGAGCCAGAGAGCCATTTGGGGTAGACATGTGCAGAGGGAGGAAGGAGCAGGTGTCCTGGCCAGCATGGCTGGGACCCAGATGCACAAGGGGGAGGAGCAGGGAGGTGAGGTGGCTAGGGAGGGGTGGAACTCTGGGGGAGCTGTGACCTGATTTGCATGATTAAAGTAACAGAAAAGAAACAAGAATGGAAGTAAAGAGACCACTGAGGAGAAAAAGAATAAGCCCAGAAGAAAATGAGCAGGGGGCTAGAATGGGGTGGTGTCTGGGAAACTGAGGGAAACAGACAGATCCAAGAAATGTATGCAAGATTGATCTTGGGGGGGCAGAGAATAGGAGGTATCTAAAGAGATTTCCCAGTTCCTGATCTGAACCAAGGTGGGGCTGGTTACTGAGACTGGGAAGCTGAGGGGCGGGGGCATTCTTCCTTACATGTAAGTTGCACTTAAAATATGAATGAAGATGAAAACCTATGGGATTGTTGCTCGTTCTTTCAGAAAAATCAGCTCTCAGTTCATTTCCAGCTGAGTGTGTACCCTCCATGAAGACACTCTGGACCTTCTACAAGCATAGATCTAAATTATTTGAGAGTGGGCTCACAGTAGATTCACTAGTCAGGTATGAATGCTGCTCAGACATCACCAACAATCACAGAGGACAAGAGCAAGCCTATTCAAGAGAACATATTCTGAAATGAACAGAAGAGCTTTAATACCCAGTCATCTTAAAAAAAAAAAAAATACCCAGTCATCTTTGTGTTGGAATATGACTTTCTACTCTGGACTAGTTGAAAGATAAATATTTGCTTTAAAAAAAAATCTAACCCTGTCATATTATGTTTCTGATTCTAGGCCATCTTAAATGGCTTCCTGTATGATTTCCTACCAGCTGTAAAGCAGACTGCACCAAACATTGTGGAAGCCTCAGTTGAGATATATAACAGGATGAGTGTTGATCTCCTGCCAACACCAGCCAAGTCTCATTATGTCTTTAATTTGAGGGACTTATCCAAATGTGTGCAAGGTAGTGTATGAACACTCATGCTCTCATCTGCACCCTCCCTTCTTTTCCACAGGCCTCCAAACCTCAGGAGCATTGTATCCCAGGTGTTTGTGACTCATGTTGAAATCCTATTACCTGTCCCTGTTCAAGTCATCTTCCATGCTACCACAGGCTGACTATGTTACAACCTATGACATCCCCTCCCATTTCTCATTCCCAGTGGGGAGGGGAAGAATAGAAGTAATTGGAGCAGAGCTGCCTCATCCTCCAAATCTCTCCCAACATCTTGTATCTTCTGTCCCTGGGCTGAGCTACCCCTGCACCTGTCATGTGCCAATATTGTCTCTGGCACTGGCCCCGTTCCTTTATGCCTACATAAGGATTTGGCTCTCTTAATTCCCATTTCTCTTCTGTAACTCCAATGTTTCTTTTTCTATTGGATCATTCCTAACAACTTTTTTCAAAACTGCTAAAATGCCTCAAAACCTTCTATCTTTAAAAAATATTGTCCTTAGACCCCATACCTCCTAGTGGTGCACCCTCCCCCCCCTCAATATTTCTCTTTCAATAGAAAAATAAATTTCTCTGCTCTTCCTAGAAAGATCACTTAAAGGGCCCAGTGTGGTGGCGCACACCTGTAATCCCAGTACTGTGGGAGGATAAGGTTCAGAGGAACTCTTGAACACAAGAATTTAAGGCTGCAGCAAGCTATGATCATGCACTGTGCCCCAGCCTGGCAACAGAATAAAACCCCATGAAAGGAAGAAAAAAGAAGAAAGGGAGGGAGGAAGGGATGAGAGGAAGGGAGGAAAGGAGGAAGGAGAAAGAAAGGAATAAAGGAAGGAGGGAGGAAGGGAGAGAGGGGGAGAGAGAAAGAGAGAGAGAGCAAGAAAGATCCCTTAAAGAATGGTCTTTCCTCATTTCTCCCTTTAACATATTCCAATCAAAGTTTTCTACCCAACAGCACCATCAACTGCTCTTCTGTGTTCACCTGTCCACCTTGTCAGATCCACTGGTCAGCTCACTGCTGTCCCCTAATCTCTCAGCAATGTTGGCAGAGCCACACACTCTCCTGGGATCCCTGCTCAATGGATGCTGCCACTCTTCCTGTCTTGATGGATGCCCCTTCTCTTCCCTACCTCATGTTGGGGCCGCTGGCTCTGTCTTCAGTCCTCTTTTATATCTACAGCTGCTCCCTCTGTGATGTCAGTCTGTTCTAGGGTGTTAAGTACCATCTACTCAGAGATGGCATTCGAATGCCCACCTCCAGTTCCAACCTCTCCTCTGAGTGTCTGATTTCCATGTCCAGGTCCCTTTTCCATGTCCTCCCTCAGACATCCAGTTGGGCTTCTTAAACTTGGCATGTCAAAGCTGGATTTTTGCTTTATGCCTCCACCACTGGCCATGTGTACCCCTGCCCTAGCCAGGACTACCATTACTTCCTCCTCTGACCAGGAACCTTGTTATCCCTCACTCAATCCACAAACAATCCCAATGGCTTTACTTTCAAAACATATCGAAAATCTAAACACGTCTCATCCCTCCATCCACTACCACTTGGCACCTCTCACCAAGATCCCCAGCAGTGGGAATCTCCTGTTTCTAGCCTGTCAGTTTACCCCAGCTTGAACCCAGTTCTGCCTTCTGCACACCAACCAGAAATGGCCCCTGTTCCGCCCTTCCTGAGGCCGGAAGCCCTTCAGCCCCTACCTGGCTCCTGCCATGTGGGTGAGGCTCTGCCTGATCTGGATCCAAGCTCCTCTCTGCCTCAGTGTGGCATCCTTGGCTTTCCTGAAACTGGCCTGCTCAGGGGCTCCTGAATTCTCTTGCAATGCTCTGACCCCAGATATTCACATGGCTCCCTTTCCATGCCAAAATGTTACCTTCTCAACCAAACCTTCCCCTCTGTGTCCCTTCATTGAACATATTACCTGAAATCATATCATAGATATTTCTCTGCACATGTGTTTATGTCTCTATTTCTCTCACTAGAATGTTAGCTCCACAAGGACAGTTTGCTTCGTTCATCCCAGGGCCTAGAATTGTGCAGGGCACTGAATGAATGAATGTCTACATGAATAAATAAATGAATGTCACAAAAGGTCAGAACTGAAAGAAAGCTTTTGTGGTACCCAGATCAAGCCCCTTGCCTCCTTTTATGCGTGAGAACACTACCATAGTTGCTCCATGATCTGCTTTGTCACCTGTCTACCCGGGGAGTATTCATTGTTCAACACCACTCAATATTTTTTTCTCTCAAAAAAGACTCAAACAAGCTAAAGTATACAAGTTTGTTTTTAATATCTGTGAAGTAGTCAAAGTGAAAGCTTTCAAGCACTTCCACATAAAGCCCTGACAGGTCTCCCTGAAAGCCAGTTCCCCTTTCTGTCCTCATTAAAATCTAATTCATTATCTGTTATGCATTAGCAAGGCTGAAAACCAGCTAGGACATCATGGCCATGGCAGGAGCAGAGGCTTGGCTTTAAGAACCTCCACCTGTCCACCCCGAAGGCTGGGTTCTTATCACAGGTTCCTGATATTTCCCAGTCTCATGGCTCTATTACTATTTCTCTTTCCTTCTCCATCAAGAGCCTAGGAACTCTTGAAGCTGACACACATCCTTGCCACATGATGATGTGACAACTTGTTTCCCTCTTATGCCACTGAAATCTTACCCTCTTCTATTAGCAGGTTAGCCTGGGGATTCATGACCTATTTTTCCTATAAA
>NW_003852542.1:3506158-3507855 GCF_000181295.1 Otolemur garnettii | reverse complement strand
TCGTTTGATTAATAATGAAGATAAGCACTATTTCCACGTTATGTTGACAGAAATGGCCAGTAAATATAAATCTTTATTTAGATGTTTTGTTGTTCTTTTTTGGAGACAGAATCTCACTTTGTCACCTTTAGTAGAGTGCTGTTGTGTGACAGCTCACAGCAACCTCCAACTCCTGGGCTCAAGCGAGTCTCTTGCCTCCGCCTCCCAAGTAGCTGGGACCACAGGCGCCCACCACACCGCCCGGCCAATTTTTTGGTTGTAGCCATCATTGTTGTTTGGCGGGCCCAGGCTGGGGATTCGAACCTGCCACCTTAGGTGTATGTGGCTGGTGCCTTAGCCGATTGAGCCACAGAAGCCGAGCCTAGGCATTTATTTATTATCCTCCCCTGCTGCCTTTCTATTCCTATTTTTTTAATAATTTTTGAGCTTAAAAATTCAGGTTCCCTGGGTGGTGCCACCTCCGGTATATAGGGCACTGGCCCCATATACCAGAGGTGGCGGGTTCAAACCCAAACCCAGCCAAAAAAAAAATTCAGGATCCCATTTTACCTCTTGCAGTGACAGACACATTATAAAGTATCCAAGAAATTCCAATTTTATATATCTTTCTCCTCGTCCCCACATTTCATCAAAACATCCTGGAAATTCCCTTTCTTCTACAAATATTAGCTGAAAATAATTAAAACAAAGCATTTCAAGAAACATATGTCAAACACACATAAACACAACCAACATGAGGTGAAGAAAACAAATATAACATCATTATCTCTAGAAATACTCTAGTATCCCAAGGCAACAAGGACAGTGCCTGCTGTGTCGTACAGCACACACCCTGCTGAGTGTGCCTGTGTATCTAGTAGACACTCTCCCTGCTCCAGCCTATACAGTGTGAGGAGCCCCATAGGGGTAGCCCTCATGGAGAAGGAACATTTCTGGGTATTCCCATACATCACTGCTTTCATTATGACTTGAAATTATTAGAACTGTGTTTATAAGAACAATTTATATTAATAAAAAGTGTACTCAGAAAATTTTGAGTAGAAGCCACAAGGGCCAGGGGAATTTGATGAGAACTGAATATTGGGGAAGGATGAGCATCAGATTGGTGTTTTGAAAACAATATAAGCATCAGAAGAAGTTGCAAGGTAAGTAAATAGATATACTGTAATGTGCATATGTATATATGTACTTTTTTAATGTGACACTTCTCAACATATTGCAACCCATGGAATAATGAGATGAACATTGCTTATATGGTGAAGTCTGACATCACTTCACATGCCCAGTTAAGGAAACATCACAAAACAGAGGAAAATGTTTTTGTCAGATAATGTATAACAATTTTCCTGTTAAAAAGGAAGTCACTATTATTAAATGTGTATATCCGTTGGGAAAGCATTCATTTCTAGTAATATGGAAGTGAAGGTGGATTTAAGGATTTCACTATTTACTTAAGCTATTGCCAGAGATTCCACAAATGTAGACTTTCCTATTTTCTTTCTTTCTTTAAAAACAGGTATCCTCCAATGTGATCCAGGAACAATAAGAGAAGAAATTCAGATATTTAGACTCTTCTGCCATGAATGTCAAAGAGTCTTCCATGATCGTTTGATTAATAATGAAGATAAGCACTATTTCCACGTTATGTTGACAGAAATGGCCAGTAAATATAAATCTTTATTTAGATGTTTTGTTGT
>NW_003852542.1:3504543-3505611 GCF_000181295.1 Otolemur garnettii | reverse complement strand
TATTGACCTGACTCCACTTGTAGATTATAAACCACTTACTACTTTCCATTCCAGGTTCATATTCTATAAGAATATGAAGGACTATGGCCCATGGGCCAAATTTGTTTGCCACCTATTTTTATAAACAAAGTTCTATAGAACACAGCCACACCCATTCATCTGTGCCCTATTTATCTGGGTGGTTTTGCACTGCTGCAGCAGAGTAACACCATAGCAACAGAGAGCACATGACCTGTGTGTGCTCTGCAAAGCCTAAATTATTTACTACCTGACCCTTTACAGAAAAAGTTTACCAATCCCTAATCTAGGTACATTCATTGTGGTAATAGTTTAAATCAGAGAGCCAACAGGTATTGGATTTAGAAGGAAGCAGAGAAATTTAGTCTCTTAACTCAGGACCTTATTATATAGTTCATGCAGCTGTTGAGACTCTGCTCAAATGCTTCCAGTGCTGGGAAGCTAATTTTAGTAAACAAAACTGCCCTCTTGATTTCAGGGTAACTCTAATTAGCAGCAGAATTTTTCTTATATTTAACTTCCTTTATGTTTTTTATAAGCTCTTCAAGTATATCCCCCTAATAATATCTACATATGAGCCTAATTTTGCTTTCTGGGCCTGCCTACAATGAAATCTCCCTTCTCACCACCCTATATTAGGAAATAGTCATCTTGTTTTACTGAGTTAACCCTTGTTCACATAAAACATTCCCAATGTCTCCAAGAGGAGAGACATGTCTGTTTTGTTTATCCCAAGTCCCCAGCTCCCTAAACAGACTAGCTACATAGCAGACTCCCAACCAATACTGGTTCAAAAAAAAATAATAATAACCGAATTTATCTTTGTATTATATGTATGCAATACCTCACCACTCTAGTAACCCCCTCTAAATGAGTATTGCCACCTGGCAAATAAAAAAATTTAAACAATTTATTTGTGTAAGATATATCTATTTAATCCATGTGAATTTTATTATAGAAATCACTGAAATTCCAAGGTAGGATTTGAGGAAATTAAATGAAATGGATTTTCCAGATTATGTACGTTATGTATATTCATATATCACAATT
>NW_003852542.1:3496735-3503796 GCF_000181295.1 Otolemur garnettii | reverse complement strand
GTTTGACTTCTGCCTGGCTCCCTGTGTTGGACCCCTGAGCTACCACATGAGCAGTGGAACACCCCGATGCTACCATGCTGGGGAGACATGTGTAAAGACCACCCAGAGGTAGGGACTCACCCACAATAAGCCAGCTTCTGCTTCCTGTGGCTTCTGGCAGCAGTCTTATCCTGTCAAGCAGCCAGGATCATGGCACTCAGTGTGGGTATGAAACCATAAAATGGAGCTTCTCCTTTATCAGTCACAATATCTCTCTATGGCTCAGTATCATAATCTCTTCACAAATAAGGCTCAAAGAATGTTCTGCCAGTCGGTTGCTACATAACAAGCCCCTCCCACCCTGAACAGCTTCATTTTATCAGCTTTCATGGTTCCTGGCAATTCTCCTTGGGGGTCCCTCTTGCACTTGCAACCGGAGGGCAGTGGGAGTGCCTGGAGCATCACTGCCTCCAGGCGGCTTCTCTCTTCTCCATTTGTCTCTCCAGCATGACAGCATCAGGGTGTCCAGGCTCTTCATGGGGTCCAAGGGCAAGTGGTCCAAGACAGAGAGCCAAGAAGAAGCTCCAAACAACCAAACAACCTTTCTGGCTTAGCCTTGGAAGGCACATAGCATCACTTCTATCATACCACAGTTTTTAAGTCAAGGAAGTCATACAGGCCCACCCAAGGTCACATGAAGAGAACAGAGACTCTATCTCTTGATGGGGTCAAAGAGCAAGTGGGACCAGAAGCATTACTGCACCATGTTTTGGACAATACAATGGGCTATAGAGATTATAGGTACATCTAATTGTCCAAAGTTCTCTGCCCAGTAAGTGGCAGGCTGGGGCCCTGGGTCTAATTCTACTGCAGGTGCCCCCACCCCACAATAGGCTCATTCTTTTTCATGACAGCACTTCCAATATTTGAGGAACATTTCCATGCACCTCTTCCCTTTATCTTTGCAGACAAAATTATCCCAGATCTTTCATATTGCCTTTTGGAGATTATTTCCAACCTTGAACATCCTGAGCAGTTCATAAGTTTTCAGTTTGCCACTTAAAATGTGGTATCCAGAGTAGATATCAGATTCTGTGGAATAAGCAATATAAAAGATAAATGAGAACAGAATTCCCCATGGTCTACTACTGCAGCAAGATTTTCATGGCTTTTTTGTTTTCTCACATCAACTACATGTTAGTGTTGGTTCTTGTTAAGACTGATAATTAAATCCCAGAATTTTTTCACATAACCTATAAGCAAATAAAGTCTTTTACTTATCCTATAATTCTGCTCTTTAATTAAATCTAATTCAAAATTTATGTTTGGTATAGTTCAAGTGTTATATGATCATTTGTCCCTGGGTTATGAAGATGCTACTTGCTCCCCATCTGTCCCCTGACAATAAACCCAAACACAATTCCCTAAGAACCTTTATTTCCATAGCTCAGGCAGGTCCTAAGCCTGTAAAGAAAAAAAATAATGACATAATTCTGGCCTGAGAAATTTCCCAGAGAATAGACCAGACTTACAAGCAAAACCAGCTTAATTCTATTTATAATCTCTCTTATTTTTGTAAAGGAAAATTACCAGGCCACTCAAGATTTGTTTAAAATATTACAGGAAGAAATTAAATACCATTTGTAGAATGGTGAAGATTTGGTTTTCATATACACAAAGGACTGCCATGAAAATAACAATGTAGATGTGTTCTCTTTCATTCAAGAGAGGATCAATAGTTAGGAATCAGAGAAAACATATTTATTCTTGTTGTAAGTAAGAGCTTTGTCAGGGCTTCATGATGAAGATAAGTTGTGGATTAGTTACTACATCTGTAATTTAGCAAATATTACATTTCCATTTGTTGATAACACTTCAGTTTTTAGTTTTTTTTCCTTTGGCATAGTATAAATGGTTAAAAGCCTTCCCAAATTAAGGAAGAAAATTGGCTTCAGAACATGTACTTTCTTTTTGTTTGTTTGTTTGTTTTTTAATTTTATTAAATCAAAACTGTATACATTTATAGGATACAATGTGATGATTTGATATATAATGTGGAATACTGATTAATATAACCATCACCTCACTTATTTTTTGTGGTAAGACAGTTATAATTTACTCTTAGTTGTTTTGAAATGTACCCTTGCATTGTCACATTAAGCGAGAGCCCATCAAATGCCTTTCCTCTTCCCTCCGCCAGCCCTTCCCCCTCCTCTACCCTCCTTCTTGCTGGACTATATTTGTGTTTTATCATTCATATGAATGTGTAAGTGATTATATATTGGTTTCATAATAGTTTTGAGTACATTGGATACTTCTTTTTCCATTCTTGAGATACTTTACTAAGAAGAATATGTTCCAACTCCATCCAGATAAATAAAAAAGATGTAAAGTCTTCATCTTTTACTGGCTGAATAGTATTCCATGGTGTACATATACCACAATTTGTTAATCCATTCATGGGTTGATGGGCATTTGGACTGCTTCCACAACTTGGCAATTATAAATTGGGTTGCAACAAACATTCTGGTGCAAATGTCTTTGTTCTAAATGATTTTTGTTCAGCTGGGTAGATACCAAGTAATGGAATTGCAGGATCAAACGGTAGGTCAACTTTTATTTCCTTGAGAATTCTCCATACTTCTTTCCAAAAAGGCTGTATTAGTTTGCAGGAACCTGTACTTTCAAAGGGTAAATGCACCAGGCAATTTCTGCCCCTTCCATGTTCCAAAGCTGTCACCACACTCCAGGGATGGTAGAACAAATCTCTCCTTCAAAATGTAAGGCAGTTAGCCATCTCTTAAATGTAATTTGCCTCCTCCATTAGAGGATTCTTACTGGAGAGTGTTTTTTGATCCATTTATAAATAAATTACCACATAAAATAACACTGAGAAGCAGAAGGACATTTGTTTCCAATAATCTCAGAAGTAAAGTACTATAAATAATAATGTACATAAAACAAGGAAAGAGTAAAATATAAAGTGCAAGATTTTTACAAAATACAATATTCCATCTGCCATAGAACACATGTGCATTATGAGAAAAAATAAGAAAATATTATTATCTATTTGACCCTCAATTGGACAGTGGAAGAAAATGAAGCAAATAGTCTAATGTGCCTTCCGTAAAACGGGCATTGTAATAGAGGCACATCAATGAAAGCATTGCCTATGGATTGTCATTATTCTAGGAAAATAAGTTGGACAAAGGTTTGGGGGAAGGAGTCAATAAGTTTCTTTTGTAAAGGGCCACATAAAAAACATCTAGACTCTGCAAACTGTACTCAGCTCTGCCCTTGTAAGGTATAAGCAGCTGCAGACAATAAGTGAATGAATGAACTTGGCCGTGTTTCAATAAAATTTTATTTATTGAGACAATATTTGAATTTCATATGAGTCTTACATATCATGAAATATTCCTCTTCTTTTGATTTTTTAACCATTTTTAAAAAATCTATAGACCATTCTTAGCCAATGGGGACTTAAATACACACGTACATGCACAGATACACACCCAGGGTTAAGGAGCAGGAGTGGGCCCACTGTTTTAGACAAAGCAGTATTAGCCAGGCATTTGGGGTGTGGGAATAGTAGAACTGTTTGAGGAAGAGGACAGAGTGTGAAGGTGGAAGAGACAAATTTTCAGGTTTTATTTTTATTTCTGAAGATCTTAAGTAATGACTAGGAGCCTGGTCTTTGTCCTGGAGGAGCAGTTTTTAAATAAATTCTGTAGACTCTGTGTTCTATTTTTACACCACATATTGCCTGTCTTCTGCTACCAAAGAAGATGGTGTGTAATAACTAATTCATGTTTTCTATTTCATAGCTTTCAAGGTCTCCAGAAGTTGGTTGAATACAGATAATTTATGAAGCACCCTCCATGTGCTATGCACTGTTCTCCTAGAAAACTGTACAGTATCCAGGCCCTCATGATGTAGCTTACCTGTGGGAAAGGGTTGGCAATGGCTTTCTTTTGTGGATTACAGTGACCATCTTATACTTTCATAACTTAAAAAGCAATAAAACCATTACTATTTTAAGATAGCTTACCTTTATTTTCTCTAATTATCAACATCATGAATAAACTAGGTAGATAGATCAATAGACTTTCTGTTAAGAAAAAAGAAGAAATTAAACCTGCTTTTACATTTCTCCCATAATATCTAGTTTCTGCTAAACCAATCGTAGACTTAGACAGTGGTGAAGATAATTTTTTAAAGAAGAAATTATGTTTACATTTTTATGCTCATTCTAAGAAGAATTTATTGACACCATTGTTCCCATTTCCATTTTCTTGGCAATAACATATAGACTTGACTCTCCTCCATACCACTCACTTTCTACTGATAGCCCTTCCCCTTTGTGATTTTAAATTTTATTCATACTTCCATATATCTTCAAGGAATGTTTTAGAAAGGGTTTGCAGATGACTTACTCTCTGAGATGTAGCAGGATATTTTTCCCTCTAACTATTGTCTTATGGGATGTCATCTTATAGAATAGATATCTATGGCCAGCCTATAAGTATTTATTCCTATGTGAGTAATGGGAGTAATCTCTTATTGCTGCCTTAGAAGATCATAAACTTCATTTATTCCTAAAATATAGATTTCTATTCTAAATGTGTGTATATAACATATATACATATATGTGTGTGTGTGTGTGTGTGTGTGTATATATATATATAACTTTTACGTGTCTCTTACAAAATATTTAGTGTTGTCTCTCTTCTTTGGTTTTCTTTCTTGATCTTTGGGTCTGGGGGCTCAGCTCCACTGGTTTCTTCTATTATCTCAGTCACTGTGGCATCAGTTCTATTCCCTCTTATCTCCCTTTCTATAATTTCTATTATGCAGCCCCTAGGACCCTATTTGTTGTTTCTCCTTGATTTGTCCTCCTTACCTTCTATTTGTTCTTTCATCATTTAAAATCACTACCTTTTTTTTTCTCTGAGTTCAGGGTATACTCCTTGAGTTTGTCCTTTGTTAAATCTGTTCAATCTTCTACAGTACTCTATTTTTTTTTGAGACAGAATCTCACTGTATCATCCTAGGTAGAGTGTGTGGCGTCACAGCTCACAGCAACCTCCAACTCTTGGGCTGAAACAATTCTCTTGCCTCAGCCTCTGAAGTATCTGGGAGTACAAGAGCCCAGCTATTTTTTGGTTGAAGTTGTTTAGTTGGCCGGGGCCGGATTCCAACCCGCCACCCTCGGTGTATGTGGCTAGCTCTGCAAGCACTGTGCTACAGGTGCCGAGCTGATACTCTATTTTTGAGACTCATCTTCCACTGAGGTTTTCAGTTTGGTTGCCATCTTTATTCAATTTTTTCTAAACTCAATTTATTCTCTGAGTATTTGAGCACTCACTCTTATATCATGACTATAGTGCTTTTTAAAATTCTTGTTAGCATAAATCAAAAATGTTTTAAAATTTAGGCCAGGCATGGTGGCTCACACCTGTAATTCCAGCACTTTGAAAGACCAGGGCGGGAGGATCACTTGAGACCAGAAGTTTAAGACCAGGCCAGGCAATGGAGCAGACCTTGTCTCTAAAAAATGTTTTGTTTTGTTTTTTTTGAGACAAAGTCTCACTTTATCACTCTTGGTAGAGTGCTGTGACATCACAGCTCACAGCAACCTCCAACTCCCTCGGCTTAGGCAATTTTCTTGCCTCAGCCTCCCGAAAAAATGTATTTTTTTTTTCTGAGACAGAGTCTCACTATGTCGCCCTCAGTAGGGTGCTGTGGCATTACAGCTCACAGCAACCTCCAACTCTTGGGCTTAAGGGCTTTTCTTGCCTCAGCCTCCAAGTAGCTGGGACTACAGGCGCCCACCATAATGCCCAGCTATTTTGTTGCTGTTGTTTAGCTGGCCTGGGCTGGGTTTGAACCAGCCACCTTTGGTGTATGTGGCTGGCACTGTAACCACTGTGCTACCGGCGCTGAGCCTTATTTTTTTTTTAATTTCCAAAATTTTGTTGGTACCTTGCAGTAAATCCATTTCAAATTGTTCCATTGGTCTCTCTTTCTGAAGTGTGGGGTGTCTTTTCTGATGTCTTTTTCATCCTTGTAAATGAAAAAACCTGGGCTTGCCAATATGATGATTAATAAAGATTGTGGTTGAGTTGAGCCAGAGTCCTTGACAAAATCCTTCACACTTTGACAAAGGGAAAAGAGAGTTTACTTTATTCTAAATTTGTACAGCTGGGGCCAAGAGCCAACAGCCTGCAGGGAATGAGAAAGAGATAGGAAAAGGGAAGAGCCCAGCAGTGCTGTTCACACAGCCCTCGCCTCCGATGTGAAGCACGCTCTTCCCTGCAGTGTCCTGCTAAGGGATGAGGCTCCACAGCACCAGGTTTTGGCTCTCAGGCAGGAGCTCTGAACAGAAGGCATGTCTGTGAACTTGAAATAAATCCCTCCCTGCTTTGCCTCCTGCAGGATTGCTCGGATGATTCGTCAGGAAAGAGGCAATGCCCTGCTCGTTGGAGTAGGAGGCACAGGAAAGCAGTCTCTCACCAGACTTGCAGCTCATATATGTGGTTACAGATGTATGCAGATTGAACTTAGCCGTGGATATAATTATGACAGTTTCCATGAAGACTTGAGGAAACTGTACAAAATGGCTGGTGTAGAAGACAAGAACATGGTTTTCCTTTTCACTGACACACAGGTATATGTTTAAATAGCCCACAGGTAAAAACAGGAAATGCATGTTACAATTAGTGTGTGCTTTGAACAGTTTGTAGGATGAAATTCAGGGAATTGTTCCCTCTGATAACACTTTTCCTGTACCTCACAAAAGACTTTTATGATACATTTTTACTTTACCAAGTGTTTGTTTCCTTCTTTAAATTATAAATAATTAAATATGATTGAAGGTTGAGAAGGCCAGAAAATTTTTAACTTTCCTTTCAGGAAAAGGGCAAAGTTAGCAGAAGGTAATAAACTCTTTATGTGATACATATAAGAAATATATGCAAGTACCTATAAGAAAATAATTCCCACCAGGCACAAGTAGTTCATGCCTGTAATTCCAGCACTTTGGGAGATTGAAGCAGGAGGATTACTTGAGACCATGAGTT
>NW_003852542.1:3494221-3496381 GCF_000181295.1 Otolemur garnettii | reverse complement strand
TTCTACATTGATTACACTTTACTATTTTAAATTTAGGGAAAATAAACTTTTCTAGAAATTATCTAAGAGGTTAAAAACTGATAGATTTGACACGTAAATATTTTAAACTTTCTTTTAATTTTTAAAAAAGTATAAGCAAGATTAACCACAAACAAAATGAGGAGTATTTTTAACATACATGACATGCATTGAGTTTACATCTTAGTTTAAAGATGTATTTCATTTATTACAAATGAAAAAAGAAAAGGCAAGCCAATAGAAGTATTATATTATGAAAATGTAATAAAATGTGAATGAGCAAGTCAAAAAGGGGGGACAGGGTGGCTAAACACCTGAAGAAATGCCAGCCTAATCAAAGAAATTTAAGTAAATAAAAATAGTGGTTTGGACTTACAGATTGATAAAAGTTCAAATCAGAATACAATGTTGACAAAGTTATGGGAAAAATACACCTGCTTTTCCCTCACCGGGATATTATAAATTAGCAATTTCTTTCTGGAAGGGAGGTAGCAATCTGTAGATAAAGCTTTTGTATTTCTTTTACATATAATCAAAACTGTATACAAAGTTGCATGTACAAGATTATCTATTGTAATATTTTTAAATAATAATTTGAAAGACCTTTAGTGTGCACTGAGAGATAGTCAAGTACTTTCTAGTATAATCACCATGTAAAATTTTAAAATTACAATGTAGAAGAAAGCAGGCCTATTTCCGGGCAATATGTGGGGCTCTGAGCCCAAGAACTGCCACAGCTGCCACCAACATGGAGACTTTGCACTAAGTCCCGTTTTTAGTGCTTGAATATCCCAACCTGAAGCTGAAGAAGCTGCCCTGGTTGCACATGCCATCAGCCGTGATGGTGTACACTCTGGTGGTGGTGTCTTACTTCCTCATCACCAGAGAAATAACTTATGATGTGATCGTTGAACCTCCAACTGTTGGCTCTATGACTGATGAACATGGGTATCAGAGGCTTTCTTGGCCTACAGAGTAAATAGACACTATATTATGGAAGGACTTGCATCCAGCTTCCTGTTTACAATGGGAGGTTTAGGTTTTGTAATCCTAGACCGATCCAATGCACCGACTATTCCAAAACGTAATAGATGTCTTCTTCTATTCACTGGATTCATCTGTGTCCTATTGAGTTTTTTCACGGCTAGAGTATTCATGAGAATGAAACTGCTGGGCTATCTGATGGGTTAGAGTGCCTTTTGAGAAGAAATCAATGGATACTGGATTTGCTCCTGTAAATGAAGTTTTAAAGGCTGTACCAGTCTTCTGGTATGAAATGTGGAAGAGCTGCAGTAAAAGAAGTATCTAGTGAAGTGTATTCAAGTTCACACTAAAATTTCTTCTTCAGGCTCAGCGCCTGTAGCTCAGCGGCTAGGGTGCCAGCCACATGCACCAAGGCTGACGGGTTCAAAACCAGCCCAGGTCTGCCAAACAACAACAAAAAATAACTGGGTGTTGTGGCAGGTGCCTATAGTCTCAGCATACTTAGGAGGCTGAGGCAAGAGAATCACTTAAGCCCAAGAGTTTGAGGTTGCTGTGAGCTGGGACACCATGGCACTCTACCGAGGACAACATAGTAAGACTCTGTCTCAAGAAAATAAGTAAATAAATAAAATTTCTTCTTCGTATCAAAGACAAGTTTATCACAGTATTTTTTCCTATAGACTATACTGACTGACATACCAATGATGTTAAGTGGCATTTTCTTCTTAGTTTTTCATTTCTTAAAGTATACTCCATATCTACAACTATAATATTGAATAAAATTATTTTTTTACAACCCATTAACATTTTTTGGAGATAACATTTCTGACTTGCAGAAATTAATATAAAATCAAGAAGTGCGATTCCATAAGCTGAGAAGTTTGGACAGCTGATCAGCTTTACTTATGGTGCTTTGCCTTTAAATAGAGTGCGTGATAAGTACATCATTTCAGAGATGTCTGTGACTGTTTCCTGAACAATAACATGTATGAAATGAGCAGAAATAACTAATTTTCATAATTAAAAAAATAAAATAAAATTACAGTATACAAACATACACATTAATGAGAAAAATGTTTATAGGCTCTTGGGTTTAATATATATTTAAACAGATATGCTACCTGTGCAATTAGAAAACATCTGGATGATAGGCTTTTA
>NW_003852542.1:3492556-3493803 GCF_000181295.1 Otolemur garnettii | reverse complement strand
TCTCCAAGTATTAATGCTTCAAAGATCAAGTCTTATTGTTTTGTTCTACTTTAAGTGAACAAAATGCTATTACACTCTTCAAAAGCCCCAATCAATCTCAAATATCCTATAATAATAAGGAGCAAACATAAACATAACAAAAAAACATAGATATGCACATATGTGCTTGTGTATGTATCAAAAACTACTATAAATGTGAGAAGAAACTAAGAGAAATAACAAGATGTTTAGTGTTTAATTTGTTTACTAGCAAATACAAAGTAGAAATAAGTGTGTTTATATAACATGAATAATATAATTTCTGCAATTAATAGCTATATACTATATCCTATGTTTTATAGAGATAGCTAATATTTTCTTTTTTTTCTTTTTTTAAGAGACAGAGTCTAACATTATCACCCTCGGTAGAGCGCTGTGGCATCACAGCTCACAGCAACCTCCAGCTCCTGGGCTTAGGTGATTCTCTTTGCCTCAGCCTCCCGAGTAGCTGGGACTACAGGCACCTGCCACAACGCCTGGCTATTTTTTGTTGCAGTTTGGCTGGGTTCAAACCTGCCACCCTTGGTATATGAGGCCGGTACCCTACCCACTTAATCACAGGCACTGCCTGCTAATATTTTCTAATACTACTGAAAGTTTACAAAAATGATTACATGTTAAGGTTAAAGAAATTTTTATTAAGTTTTAAAAAGCATTAGCTATACTAGTAACACTCTTTATCCATGTTTCAAACAAAAGAGAGATTAATGATGTGTTTCAGGACTTTAAAACACTCAAAGATCAGAACAGAGGACCCAGATATAAAACTATCGACATCTGATCTTTGACAAAGCAGACAAAACATACATCAGGGAAAAGAATCCCTATTCAATACCTGCTGCTGGGAAAATTGGATGGCCATGTGTAGAAGACTGAAACAGGATCCACATTTCTCTCCACTCACAAAAATCAGTTCACAGTGGATAGCAGACTTAAACCTAAGGCATGAAACGATAAGAATTCTAGAAGAAAATGTTGGAAAAACTCTTCTAGATATTGGTCCAGGCAAAGAATTTATGAAGAAGACCTCAAAGGCAATCACATTAACAACACAAATTAATAAATGGGCCATGATTAAATTAAAACATTTCTGCATAGCCAAGGAAACAATCCATAAAGCAAATAAACAGCCTACAGGGCTTGGCGCCTGTGGCTCAAGCAGCTAAGGCGCCAGCCACATACACCTAAGGTGGCGGGTTCGAATCCCC
>NW_003852542.1:3465839-3492281 GCF_000181295.1 Otolemur garnettii | reverse complement strand
TTTTTTTTTTTTGTATGTGTGCTGTACATTAGAGAAAGGGTTGATAACCAAAATCTATAGAGAATTCAAACAAATCAAGAAAAAAAATCAAACAACTCCATTAAAAAGTGGGTAAAAGACAGGAACAGAAGCTTTTAATAGAAAATAGACTAATGACAAATAAACATATGAAAAAATGCTCAACATTTCTAATCATCAGAGAAATGCAAAGCAAAACCACAATGAGATTTCTGACTCCAGTGAGAATGAGGTTTATCAAAAAGTCCCAAAACAACAGATGCTGGTGTGGATGTGAAAAGAAAGAAACATTTATATGTTGCTGATGGGACTGCAAACTAGTATAATCTCTGTGGAAAATAATATGGAAATACCTCAAAGAACTAAAAGTAGACCTACCATTTAATCCAGCAATCCCACTATTGGGTATTTACCCAAAGGGAAAAAAGTTGTTTTATCAAAAAGACACACAAACTTGAATGTTTTTTGCAGCATGATTCACAATTATAAAGATGTAGAACCAACCCAAGTACCCACCAATACATAAATAAATTAATAAAATGTAGTATGTGTATACTATGGAATATATGGGCCATTATGAAAATTTTGAGATCGCACAAAAATTAAGAAACATAAAATCTGCATGGTTGGACACACATGAAGCTACTACCAATACCAATAAGCCAAGAAAGTTGAAACTTGCACAAATGAATCAGAAAGAATGCTGTCTACAGTTTTTCTTGGAAGTGAAATAATGGACCATGGCACAGTCTGTCTCAAAACTGTCGTAGTGATCCATGTACTACTCAGCCATTATCCAAAAAATGGTAAACTAAAACCTTTTCCAACAAATTGGATGGAACTGGAGATCATTCTTCTAAGTACAGCAAGATGAAAAAAGAAACACCACGTTAACTCACTATTAAATTGGAACTAATTGAACAACACACATGGCAGCAAAGCACAATGGAAACCAAGCAGGTGGGAGGGGAGAAGGGAATGGGTAAATTCATACCTAACAAGCACAATGCATGCTGTCTGGGTGATGGCACACTTACGACTTTGATTCAAACTTCACAAAAGCAAATCATGTAACCAAAATGAGTGCACTCTGATAACATTCTAAAAATAAAAAACACTCAAATGTCAGGAAAATGAAAATCTCTGTTTAGAGAATAGGGAAAATGAACTTAATATAAATAAATATCTCTGGAATGCAGACAAACATTTCTCAAGGTTAAATTTATAATTAGAAGTTACATAAATAAGTTTACTTAAAACTTTTGGGGCAGAAAATCATAAAGAAGATAAAACAAAAAAGGAAACAATAAGATAAAAGCAGAAATAGATTAGGACAAGGAAAACTAGCATTTGTTCTTAGGGTAAATTAACAGACACAATTATGCCAAGTTCATTCAAGAAAAACAAAACATTACAAATGAAGAAAATAAAATACACATACGTAGTTATAATTTAAATATGTATACTCAAACTTCTATGTAACTAATAAGTTAACTGAAACAAAAGAGTGAGAGATCATTTTAAGTATTTGCATCAATTATGAGAGACAGGCTCGGCACCTGTGGCTCAAGTGGCTAAGGCGCCAGCCACATACACCTAAGGTGGCGGGTTCGAATCCAGCCCAGGCCTGCCAAACAACAATGATGGCTGCAACCAAAAAATAGCCTGAGGGTGCCTGTGGTCCCAGCTACTCAGGAGGCTGAGGCAGGAGACTCACTTGAGCCCAGGAGTTGGAGGTTGCTGTGAGCTGTGATTGCCATGGCACTCTACCCATGGGGACAGCTTGAGGGTCTGTCTCAAAAAAAAAAAAATTATGAAAGACAAAGGATTATTTCATAATATATAAATTACCCATTTGAATGTAAAAGAAAATCCCAATATATAAATGATTGCAAAGTTTGAGCTGAACTTTTTAGTGTAAAATAATAAATGGGATAATATTTGACCTTTCTTATAATCAAAGACATGCAAATTACATTCTCCCAAAGGAAACATTTACACTCCTGAAGTTAACAAAAATAAATACTAAAGGTTCTTATATGTACTTACATGTAATTTCTTATGTATACTATAGAGTTAATTACCTTCTGCTATTTTTGCCCTTTCCCTGCAAGAAAAGTTAAAAACTTGCATACTTCTCCAACCTGTGATCATATTTAATTACTCACAATTTAAAGAGAGAAACAATACTTGAATTGAATGAGAAATAGTAAAAAGTTCAAAATCCAGAAAATATTCACACATTTTAATTGCTAATCTCAGTGCTAGGAATTTATTCTAAAAAAAATAATTCAACTGAGGAGAAAAGTTATAGGCCAAAGTTTTTCTTATAAACAAGACTGTAAACTGTCTACATCCACATAAATGTTTGGTACATCAGCTCAGTGGTACATCTGCTGTGTACGCATGAGTACAGAACTGTGATTATTATTCATAATAAAATGGTAGCTGAAAGGGGCAGAAGATAAAATACCTGCACATATGATTTGAACCAAGTAAAATACAAATGCCTTTTAAAAAACAAAACAGGAAGAAAAAATTTAAAAATCGGTGTACTTGCTATGTTAAGATTTTAGAGTTCTAATTTTTAAGATCATGTTTCCTTAAAGACAAAATTAACTCATATGAATTTAGAATAAATATTTTGCTTTATAATTTACATGTAATAAATGTAAAATGATTGAATTATAAAGAGCATTCTGCTTTCTTCTACAGATTGTAGTGGAGGAGTTCCTAGAAGATATAAATAACATCCTCAATTCAGGTGAAGTGCCTAATTTATTTGAAAAGGATGAACTGGAGCAGGTTTTGGCAGCCACCAGACCAAAAGCAAAAGAAGCAGGAATTTCAGAGGGGAATAGAGATGAGGTAGGACACAGTTATATGGCTTTGTAAACAAAAAGTTGACTTAGCCTTTTATTTAACAGTCCACCTATCCCCTTAAGAGGTCCATGGATAGAATTTTTTTAATATAATTGGTTTGCTTTGTAATTTGGTTCATCAAACTTCCAAAAAGGCCCAGGGGAAGCAGAAAACAGAAACTCTACGATCCCATGGAGGTCATAGTCGTATCCAGACCAACCAGCCTCTGTTATTATTCTTTAAGCACCAGTTTTTTTTCACATACTACAGTCCTACCTGAGGAGAGCTGAAGGCATGAGTCTAGTGCTTTGGATGCCCTTGCCAAGCATCAAGGTTACTACATAAATAAAACAGAAATGGGTTTTCTCTCCCTCTCTCAGAAACAATGTAGCTGCAGTCCACTTCCATTTCCCCAACACTGTGCTAGATTCCACATGCTGATATTTTTCTGCATCTTCTTTAACTTCTTGGCTGTACTTTCTCAATCTTTTCTGGGTCCCTTTGTGAGAATTTCTTCTACTGCTAAGTCAGGGATTATAGGAACAGGCTCAAGTCTGCTTCGGCTAATGTAAGCAGAAAGGGATTTATGAGAGGAATACAGAATCATTAGGAGGATCAAATAAAGATATTCTGAACTGAATTTTGAAACAAATATAAAATGCACACTGTAGACGTCAATGGTCAAAGAAGCAGCTGCCTCTGCCACAACCATTCCAGCTGCACCAAGGAGCCACTACCCAGCCAGCATGCCTCTGCTCTGGCTGCCAGCTCCAAAGCCATGTGTCCTCCACCACATCAGGAGGTAACTGGAATCAGCAGCCACGTTTAGAGACAGGAGCTCCAAGATCATGCCGCTCTTCTGTCCTGCACCTGCAAAAACTGCTGCCTAGCTCCCTTCCTTTCTCTCTGCTGTCCTCTGTCCCAGAGCAAAACGTTATATGAATATCTCTCTCCATTTCATCCAAGGGGTCTCCTCAGACACACTGATGATGAGCATCTAAATCACATTCAGAACTCTAGTTGCAATGGAGGCTGCCAAATGTCATTTTTTACTCTTTTCAGGCTGTGTGAGTGAAAAAAAAGGATTGGAATGAATGTTGAGCAAGGCTATTCCTATATTT
Organism: Otolemur garnettii; assembly: GCF_000181295.1. NCBI lineage: Eukaryota > Metazoa > Chordata > Mammalia > Primates > Galagidae > Otolemur > Otolemur garnettii. The sequence goes on along the minus strand of NW_003852542.1, from coordinate 3,488,280 downwards.
TCTCTACTAACATTTTTTATTTGATGTTGGTAGCTTCACATGCATTAGCCAACACTTACTTTTATTCTTGCTTTATCTGTATTTTAAGTTGAAAAATATCTTTTTGTCAGGTGTTTCAGTACTTTATCAGTAGAGTTCGTCAGAAGCTGCACATTGTTCTCTGCATGAGCCCGGTAGGGGAGGCCTTTCGGTCCCGATGCCGAATGTTTCCATCTCTTGTAAACTGCTGCACCATTGACTGGTTTGTCCAGGTTAGTGATGTCTCAGGATATCTCTTTCAGAAGACTCTCTTGATTTTAAAGGAGTAATGCATTGTCTGAAAATGGCACATGGCTACTTGCATTAACGTTAAAGCCTGCTAGGCATTTATTCACATATGGATGACAATGACAATCACAGAACAGTGACAAAACAGAATATATAAAGGAAGAGGAGATCCTTGAATTTAGCAATGTAGAAGTTATCAGTGATCATGACAAGAGCTGTTTCAATGGGTTGTGAGGAAGAGGGTTCAGGAAAGAAGAGAAAAGAGGAATCAGAGACAATGAGCCCAGGCAACTCTTTCAAGGAGTTTTATCCTAAACAAAAGCAGAGAGATGGGGTCATCATAGTTACAGGGGCAGATGAGGTCAAGAGAGAAATATTTTTAAATGAGAGACACAAGTAACTGTGTGTGTGTGTGTGTGTGTGTGTGTGTGCATGCTGATGAAAATGATCCAGAAAAGAGGAGTATACTGATGATGCAGCATACAAAAGTAAGGATATCCCTGAGTAAGCAAAAAGGGGCAGGATGGAGTCATCAGTGAAGGGACTGACCTTGGCAGGGAGCATGCACAGCTTACCCAAATAGCAGGAGTGGAGGCAGGATATATAAGCAAAGATGCAGGTAGCTGGAGAGACATGAGCTTACGAGCTCATCAAAGTTCTATTTGCATTTCTTCTCATTTTTCTAATGATGTGAGAAGCAAAATCATAAGCTGAGAGTGAAGAAGAAAAAGAAGGTGTCAGCAGTCTGAGGAAGTAGAATATGGTGTGAAATGCTCACTTAGAAGAGTAGAAAACTGACGTATTAGAAAATTAAGAAGCATTTCTGGGCTGCACTAAGGACCTGGTTGTCACGAATGTAAAGTCAGGGCAGTCAGCATGGTTGTGTGTTTCTCTCCAACCAGGCTCAGCTGCACAGTTGCAGGCTTGGAGTAACAGTTGCTTTTGACTAAGATTCAGGTGACCTTAAAGAAACAAGAGAGGAACAAATGGGCTGAGATGTGTACAGAACAGCGTGTATAACCATGGATCTGAAGTCCCAATAAACAGAATCAGGACATGAGGACCCCATAACGTGCATGATCCTATTTATAGAATTCTAAAAACATTCAATCATTCCACCAACAATCATTTATTGAACAACTCCTATGTGCCTGACACTGTTAGAGACACCTTGGTCAGCAAACACAGACCCAAGACAACTCAAATGGACAGAGCATTTGATTTAATTAAGACCATAGGCATGCATAAGATTAACTAGGCAAAAGTGCAGACTGGCAAGGAAGAATTCCGGGGAAATACATTTTTTTTTTCTTTACAGTGGCCCAGAGAAGCACTTCTTTCTGTGTCAAAGACATTTTTCTCAACTGTCGATGCTGGAAGTGAAGAACTGAAAGACAAGCTTTCCCTCATGTGCGTGAACGTTCACCTGAGCGTCTCCACCATGGCGGAGCGCTACTACACAGAGCTGCGCAGGCGGTACTACACCACGCCCACCTCCTACTTGGAGCTCATCCACCTCTACCTGTCTATGCTCTCTGAAAAAAGAAAGCAAATTATTTCAGTGAGTTCAATACTGTCAGTGGAAATAGTTGGGGTTTTTTTGGGGGGTGGGGGTTGTTTGCTCAAACTCAAACTTTTGAGAATGAGTGAAAGATCTACCATCTTACCTGCCAGATTCTTCTGCATCCTGACACACGTCATGGACAATCTGCAATAGGACCCAAAAAGGGTCTCATGCTGTCAGTCAAGGGCTTTCCCTTCCTTGATAATTGTATTTTCCTTTATCACTTACATAAGTATACTGATAGTACTGTTGGACAGGGCAGTGGCCCCAGCTCAAGCCACACCAGCAGGCCCAGGAGGACCTACCTCGCCGTCTGCGTTGCCACCCCTGGGGTGTTGGTGCGGTAGGATGCAGGGAGGAGAGGCCTGGAGAACCAAGTGTGGCAGAAAGGGCCAGTGCTGTGGAAGCCTGCAGGTCCCTAGTTAGTTGAGGGAGACCACTGCACAGCCCATGCTGCTGCCTGTGCCAACTCCAGAACCACCCTTGCAACTAGAGATCCCTCCTCTGGCTGCTATGCCCCTGTGAGCATTTTATAAGCCTAAAGGTGGTAGAGCGTTCCCCCATTCAGGGATGAACAGGGACCCCCCACCCCCATTTCTCAGGCCTAGACAATTTTATGTAAGTTTCCTAGGCCTGGGCAACTTCATTAAGGGAATGGCTCATTCACTTTGCCTAAGTAGAAGGGACTATATCCATTCATTTGTTACCAAGGCCTTGGCAAATACAACTACATGAATTATATCTAGACAAAGGACCCAGGGGGAGAATTTCCAACTTGGGTCATTCCCTCTGCCAGGAAGGAATGCTTTTCCTATATTCTTTTCTGTGTAATAAATCCTATCTTACCACTGATCTATGGTCCCTTGGTTCATTCTTCAAATCCCCAAAACCAAGGACCTACTGAAGAAAGAAATTCCAGTAACAGTAAAGTGATATGGTCATCACAACAGCGTCAAAGTTAGAGAACTAGTGGGTTATCTCACTCTTACTGAATACAGAAGAAAACTTGTTGTTAAGCAGTGAAGATGGCATTTTAGTAACCTACCTTGTGTCAATGTTCCAATTATCAACATTAGGACTTTGGTTCTGATTAAGGACTTTTGTGTCAGCCAAAAATTATGTATACCCTATGTTCTGCCTCTTACTACTCAACTTTGAGCTCATTAAGTAACTTCATTAAGCCACAATAGAAAATAAAGTTCAACAATATCCATATCTACCTCTTGGATTGTTGTGGAATTTAAACAAGACACGTCTATGAAACACTTGGACCGATATGACTAATAAGGGTGCTCAGAAAATAGTGGCTACCTTCATCATCATCAGGCTATTAACATAACCTAAATTTTCAGCATTTTAAACACACTAAAGAAAGGCACATTACAATTTATATATTTAAATCTTTTCAGCATATTTATACCTGGCAAAATGCCTGCCTTATAAGATAACTTGACAGGTATTTTTGAAACCTGTCAATTTGAACGGCAATTTCTGATTCACCTTTTAAAAACAAAAAACAAAAAAAAAGTGCTTCCCAGTTGTCTTTTGGTACCAAATACCGCCCCCTTTTGATCCTACTTATAACATTTTCTACTACCAGAGCAAGGCATCTCCCTAGGGGTCCTCAGACCTGCTGACATGAACAAACAAGTTCGTAAGCTGTGGTCTCCAGGAATTCCTACTTAATCTTGTCCCTCACCCACTCAACATGCTACCTTAGGGAATAAAAATAATACAATGCAGTCCTGGTCCTCAGTGAGCCACAGCCCAATGACATTCTGCTGCTGTGGCCAGAGGGCATGGATCCAAAGGCATAATGGTGAATGTCATGGCCATTTCCTAGAGTTCTATTACCTGAAGATTTCCCAATTGTAATACATTCACAATTTGAAATATTGCAAAAAGATTTACCAATTCTATAGATGTAAAAGCTTAATACATGAGTAAGAGTAATAGCTAATAAAACTATAGTCAATAATATTCATTGTAATAGAAATTTTCATTGTCATTTAGGCAAGAGATCGGGTGAAGAATGGTCTCACCAAGCTACTAGAAACAAATGTACTAGTAGATAAAATGAAATTAGATCTTTCAGCTTTAGAGCCTGTGCTTTTACAAAAATCACAAGATGTCGAAGCCCTGATGGAAAAATTGGCAGTGGATCAAGAAAGTGCCGATCAGGTACCCTGTATTATCTGACAGTGTGGGTGAGATGGCTTAGGTCAACAACTGATCTCTCATATACACTGATATAAGACTGGTTTATTATATGTGTCATTAAAATATTAAGTAATAGATTTAGAATGCTTTTTTAAAAACAACTTAGCATTGTTTTTAAGTCATAAACAAGCTCTCTTTACTAAGTCAACCTGGTTCTGTCCTCTAGAATTGATACATTCCAATGAGTGGGACAGAGAGAGTTGTGAGAAAAGTACTACTTACAAATATAAAGCAGCTATTTCTCTTCTAAGAAGGAGCTATTATAGTATTTTATCTTCATTGTGCTATCAACATGGCAGGAAATGGATAAAGGAGAGCATAGAATGCAATCTAGCTAATTCCCTTTCATCCTTGGTCTAATCCAAAGAGTAAATATGATTCATTATTATTGGCTTTGTTTTTAAATGTAGAAATGTAAATAATGAGGTCATTTAAGCAGTCGTGTTTCAATGGTTAGGTCCGTAGTGTTGTGCAAGAAGATGAAGCAACAGCAAAAGTGAAAGCTGAAGAAACCCAAGCAATAGCTGATGACGCTCAACGAGATCTTGAGGAAGCATTACCGGCTCTCGATGCTGCCAATAAAGCACTGGATTCCTTAGATAAAGCAGATATATCTGAAATCAGAGTTTTCACAAAGCCCCCAGATATGGTCATGACTGTAATGGAAGCGATCTCCATTCTCTTGAATGCAAAGTGAGTAATTTAGGATCATGTATTACCAGAATATCTGGTGGAATTTCTTTACCATTTCTCTCCATTTCCATTTTTATGTTCATTCTCTTCTCCACCCTCTCACTGATTCAGTTTGTCACTCAGCAAGTTGATTCAAGGAGTCTTTTTTACCCCATTTATTTTGTGCTAGATGATGGAGGATACATTTTTCCCTTCAAGATACATATAGGTCAGTGGGGAGACAGACATGAAAAATAATAATTCCAACACCATGTCTGAGTTCTAAAGTATTGAAAGTGCTGAGAATAAGTGACTAAGTTCTTCTGGGGAGATGCGAGCAGGTTTTCAGAAGACAACACTAGTCGAAAAGTGGGACCGTGGGAGAATGAGGAATGAACTTTGATGCTCGTGGAATGGGTAGGGGCCAGGCAAGAAGGCGGTCATTACGTCATGAAAGGTCTTATAAGCTCTGCTAAAAGTTCGGATTAATCTTAGAGATATGTAGTTTTTACCGTTTCTTTGGCAATGCAACCCATTTTTCAATAAAAGAAAAATTAAGTTACAATAAAAGGGCTCAGAGCAGCCCATTATGACCAGACCTCTCCACTAACCCTCAAGCTGGCACCTCAGTAGGGTCCAGAGAGCTCTAAGAGCCCAAATAGGGAGCTCTGGGCAGAGGGGACTAAGAACCATTGAACATTTTTTACCTAATCAGATTTTCATGGCAATAAGACCAATCTAGCAAAAGCTCAGAAAGGCAAGATTGATCAAAAGACATAAAAAACAATTAGATGGCAATTGTAGTGACCTGCCAAGAGATTTTAAGGGTTGAAACTAGCAAAAGAGGGAAAATGTGAGTGCCTAAGACCTTTTTAAAGTACATCTGTTGTTTCTATAATTCCTTAAAATTTTAAAACTCTATGATTTTATAATCTTTCTCTAACAAAACTGGGTTGCATGAAACTTCAGTAATCCAAATACTTTTCTCTCCCCATGAATTAATTGTGGCACATATAACTACCAACTAGTGGGACCATAGTAGCAAAATAAAACTACCCACTTATTGGGATAATATTGCAATGTTTTCAAAGAAAGACATTTCTTTTGTTCTTACATTACTTTATTACAATGCTATTAACTTATCGTGTTTGTCTTTCAGGCCTGATTGGCCAACAGCAAAGCAACTTCTTGGTGACTCTAACTTTCTAAGAAGACTTTTAGAATATGATAAGGAAAACATAAAACCTCAGATATTGGCAAAGCTCCAAAAGTATATCAATAATCCCGATTTTGTGCCTGAAAAAGTAGAGAAAGTGTCCAAAGCATGCAAATCCATGTGCATGTGGGTAAGAGCAATGGACTTATACTCACGGGTAGTCAAGGAAGTTGAACCAAAGAGACAAAAACTCCGTGCTGCACAGGTATACTATCTATGTTATGACACAGTATTTTATTGAATTGGGACTTAGTCACCAGTCATTCAAGCTGCCTATATAATGATGCTGTGATTCTATAATACACGTTATAACAAAGCTAATGTTTTTATTTTAAACAATAGCCAAAAAAAATTTTTTCAGAAAGTACTTCTAACATAACCCTTCTTCCAACATAAAAGGAACATGAAGATCCACTATATTCACCTGAAAAAAGAGAATTGGGTCTGTGATATTTTTGAAATGCCTTTTAGCTCAAGCAGCTAATGGTCTATGTTTCCATTTGCTAAATACTCCCAAGCTTGATGTCATCTGCGGTTATAGAACCAGCTCAACCCACAATCAGATGTGAGGTCCTTAGCCTTTCCTAAGGTTGATTGTTTAGTGGAGTGGGTTTCTGAAAGAGCCATGGCTACAAAGCAGCAGTCAGCAAACTTTTTCTTTAAAGATTCGGACAGTAAATATTGTAAGCATTGTGGTCTCTTTTGTAAGTACTCAACTCTGTCACTGCAGCACACAAACCGTCATTGACAGTACATAAATGAGTAGGAATAGCTGTGTTCCAGTATAACTTTATTTATGAACACTGGAACTAAAATTTCATACAATTATAACATCACATCACAAAATATTACTCGTTTTTATTTTTTGCAACCACATAAAAAGGTGAAAACCATTCTTAGCTTACAGATTGTACAAAAACAGGCAGCAGGCTAGATTTGGCCTGCAGGCCATAGTTTGTGGACCCATGATATTGACAACTAGTTAGGAAAAAATTTTCACTATTGCATGAATATTTAAATGTTTCATCATTTTAAATGAATAATCCATTGTGGTAACTAATTCATCCTAAATACTTGCTACATCTGTTTCTTTTTTATGATCTATTTTATGGACTTTATGGTTGATTTGGGGTTTTTCTTGTTTATTTCTTATGTTTTTCTCTATTTTATATTTGTTTTAACTTGGTATATCACATCAAAGTCTTTTTGGACATGAAAAAGGGAACATAAAATAAATCACATGTACTTAAAAAAATCTTTATTAAAAATGCACAAATTCAGCTTTCCTTTGGGGCTTATTCTTAAATAGTTGCTTGGTTTTATTAGGCTGAACTTGACGTTACTATGGCTACCTTGAAAGAAAAGCAAGCATTGCTAAGACAAGTGGAAAATCAAATACAGGCCTTACAAGATGAATATGACAGAGGTGTGAATGAAAAAGAAAGTCTGGGTAAGTAACCCAAAAAACTTACATTAGTGAAGAAATGTCTGATTTTCAAAATTGGAAAGAACTTCCAGGCAGTCAGATCTCAGCGTTTATCCAATGTGTAGGACTTATTCCATTAGATTTATTTTGTTAGCCTCTAATATCAAATGAGAAGAACTACATGTATTGTCTGTGTGTACATTCAACATCTTGTATCTGAACAAGGCTTACTGCATGTTACGCTAAAATATGAACCAGCATATAAATTTGATCCCAAAAGTAAATACTGTAGCAGCACAGAGAGCACTATCCTTGGGTATCAAAAAGGAGCTATTGGCAAGCTAAAAGGCAAACTTAGACTGAAGAATTCAGTCTGAATTTTGAAACAGGAATTAATGCTGAATTGGTGTGAGTTTTCATAGAGATGTATTCCTATCATTAGCTAAATAATGCCAACCTGCTATAAATTTAAGCAGGTAAATAAACTTTCAATATTTTAGAAAAACATTGAACAACATAACCTGATTTAATTTGCCAGCAAAGAATATGACCCTGACAAAGGCACGCCTAGTCCGAGCTGGAAAGCTGACAGCTGCGTTAGGAGATGAGCAGGTTCGATGGGAAGAAAGCATACGCAAGTTCGAGGAGGAGATATCGAACATCACCGGGAATGTGTTCATAGCAGCGGCCTGTGTGGCCTATTATGGAGCTTTCACGGCCCAGTACAGGCAAACTGTGAGTAAACCTGCTTTCTGTAAGGAGTGCGAGGAAGGCACTGAGACTGAGGTTGCAAGTGTGTCACTTTTCCAAGTTCAGATGGAGGCTCTCCACTGTGGAGGCGCTCCATGGTACAGTTTATTCTACATTCCACAGCCGCCCACTTCCCGCACCAGCCGGTGATGTTCTACCCTTAGGCTTTCCTCAACACATTCCTCCTTTTCCTTCCCTGCCCCAGAAAGCTACTCAGCACTTACTTACGCTGCATAGGAACCTGGAGGATGGAACGGGGGTAGAGTCCCCCACCCTTATGATCACAAGTGGCATGTAAAGTCAGCCAGGATGAAATACTCTGAATTGGTGAGACTGCTACAGAGGGCCAGACAATGAAAAGGAGCAGGACATGGGAGCATCTGTGGTTCCTCTGCTTTTATCTTTAGGAGAAATAAAACTCATTTATCAGAGAGTAAAAGTTTCTTTTACATACATTTTCCAGGAAACTAAGTTATTTGGAAGGATTTTTATGAAATGCCTTCCTAAAAATGTTTCACTCTCATCCTTAAGTTTATAAGGATGGTATAGGGCACATATAGACTCCCCAGGAGCTCAGGGTCATGTGGCCCATGTTTCCCCTGTGCCAATGGTAGCTTTAGGGAGCAAACAGTTCTCTGTTGTGCGTTACCACTTCTCATTGAGGGATGTGAGATGCCAGCATCACTTTTCCCTCATCTACTAATTGCTAGTAGTACCCACAGTCACTATGATAACCCTGAAATTCTCCACATGTTTCCAGATTCTCCAAACAGAGGTAAAACACCCCTGGCTGGAATCCACTTTGATGACCCAGTTTTACACATGAAAAAATAGGTCCAGATGGGGTGGGGTGGGATGGGGGGGTGAGATGGCTAAAGATGCAGCTAGTTAATGGTATAGCTTTGGCAACCAGGTCTCCTGATTTTTAGCTCACTTCTTTGTCCCATGCTCTGGTGCCAGCACACCTGTGAAGACTCAGACATCTTGGTTCTTCTGGCACTGCCTTAGGGATGCCCACCACATTTTGTGTGTGTCCTCATTTACTGAATTTTCCCTATTAGAGTAAGCTTTCCTCCTTCTGTAGCTTATAGAGTGTTGGATCCAGTACTGCCAGTCTCTGGAGATCCCAATTGATCCTTCCTTCAGTCTCATTAATATTCTTGGAGATCCCTACGAAATACGGCAGTGGAATGCTGATGGGCTGCCCCGGGACTTGATATCAACAGAAAATGGAATTTTGGTTACTCAAGGGAGACGGTGGCCTTTGATGATTGACCCTCAAGATCAGGTGTGTAACAAATGCTTAAGAGAGTGGCCCATTAGCACTGCTGAATATCAAGCTATTAAAAATCATAAAAGTGAACGTATTTATAAGATCATGGAAAGTTAGACTATAGAGTTTAAAAGCTTCCTACTCCAAGCCCCCCATTTTGTGGATGCCAGAAGTAAGACAGGGAGAGTCTAAGTGCTTTCTTACTTGATTTTGATTGGTTTTGTTTAAGGGATTGACCAATAGTATTCTGGTTTCTGTGAGGGCAGAAATTCCCAGAAATTCATTCTTCTGTAGACCTTAATCCTAAAAGGTCTGAGGAGTCAGAATGATGTCAAGGTATGACAGAATTTTGGGCAAGCCTGCCTGGAATTTACAGAATCCCATTATCTGAGTGCCTCCATCTGTGGATCAGATTGGACTAAATAGGAATTGCAAAGGGAGCCATGAGGAAGCAAGGCAGACACACTTGAGTACTGTACACGTGGGTTCTTTTCTTCATTGTTCTAGGTTTGAGTAAAGGGAGGAGTTATAAACAGTGAGCTTCAAAGGTGTCTTTATTGGGGGAGGGGGATTTTGTTTTATTTTATTTTTATATTTCAAATCTGTTTCTAGATAAAATTTCTAAACCTTATTCTAAAGCATTCACTTTCTAGCCATTTATTATACTCAAATGCAAATGTCCTGCTTTGTGCTTTCTCATACAGGCCAACCGTTGGATAAGGAATAAGGAAAGCAGAAATGGTTTAAAGATCATTAAGCTTACAGATAGTAATTTCTTACGAGTACTTGAAAATTCAATCCGACTTGGGTTACCTGTCTTACTGGAAGAGGTTTGCTTTCCACTTTATTTTCTCATGTTAGTTCCCAACTTTCAGATCATCTGTGGAATTCTATATGGACAGCATTGGCTTCATGCTATAGACACCAGGCAACTCTATTGTCAAATTGGTTGAACCAGTTCTTTGCTCCTTAAACAATACATTATCTATCATATGTGAGGAGCAGAGGGGTAGGGAGTAATCTGTGGACTTTCAGACATTGTTTTGGTGTCAGGAAGGATAGCCTCTGTTTTCTGACACTGCCAATTAGCAGACCTCACTCTAGCCCGGTGGTTATCAACCTTCCTAATGCCACAACCCTTTAATACAGTTCCTCATGTTGTGGTGACCCCCGACCATAAAATTATTTCCATTGCTACTTCATAATTATAATTTTGCTACTGTTATGAATTGTGATGTGACTATCTGATATGCAGGGTATATTTAGGGTACCCCTGTGAAAGGGTCATTTGACCCCCAAAGGGGTCGTGACCCATATGTTGAGAACTGCTGAGTCTAGCCCTTGATGGTCAGGTGCCCTGAAAATTCAAACTGTCCATAGACACTAAGGATGTGAAGCCAGTAAAATTTTCCAGTGGGTATAAATGTTATGTTTTACTTGGACATAGGTCAGAATTAGATTAAGTGATGACTGATAAGAATGAACTTGGGTTTTGTTGAGTCTAAATGCTCCCTTTGCATATTACTCCACGAATGGATGCTTTAGATGGAAGTGTCTTGGATTGTGTGTGAAAACACCACACTGTACCCCCAAAGTGCATCAATGTACACAGTTACCATTCAATAAAAAAAAAAAATTGAAAGGCTGGTTCAGAGCCTGTGGCTCAAGTGGCGAAGGCGCCAGCCACATACACCTAAGGTGGCGAAAAAAAAAAAAAAAGAAAAGAAATTATCCACTCATTCAACAAACATTATCTGTAAGCCAGTGGCACACAATATAGATTTGGTTTCTGTCCTCAAATGGCTTACAGCTGAGTTGGGGACAGAGACAGTATACAGAGAAAGAAAAAATGAAAGAGAAGATGAAGAAAAGAGCTTGTGATAGGGGCTTTAAAGGAGCAAGTAGGTGGCTCAGATGGCCAACAAGGGGAGGGATAGGACCCTGACCAAATTAGATGTGTGACTGAGGGAGTAACATTAAAGCTATGATCTAGGTAATGAGTTCAACCCTGTGACAGGCTCACCAAGAAGGGCTTCCCAGGTAAGGAGAACAGCACATGCAAAAGCCATGGATACAAAAGAGATGGGTCAATGATCATGGTTTATTTCCCAATAAGAGAAGACTGAGTGAGCCGAAGTGTGGACCTTGAGCTCAATCTCAGTCTAACCATGCCTAGCAGTGCCTCTGCTTCAGCAGAAAAACAGAAAGCTCAGAAAAGACCATTGTCCTGGGGCAGCTCAGCTACAGCATCTGCAGGGTGACTAGAAATAATAATTCCTCTGTCAGTGTTAGCTAACATTTACCTGCCAGACTGTGTTCTCAATATTTTATGTATGTTCACTTATTAATCCTCTCTGCAACCTTACAAGGTAGTTACTATAATTATCTCATTTTGTCAATAAGGAAACTGAGCTATAGAAAGGTTATATAAACTGAATATCCTTGCCTGCCTGAATAATCTCCAGCAAGTTGCTGTACTCCTCACTAGAACCACGAAGAGCACAAGAAGGCTCCATGTGGCCAAACTTTGGCCTTGATCAACACTGGGATATTTCTGTAATGGATGCTAGGCCCTCACATCTTGAAGTCATAGGAGAGGATGAGGCATCTGGAAATCTTTGGCACAGTTATTTTTACTCCAAACTGGATTCCTGACCCCAGGTTTACTGCATGACACAGGAAGCCCTGAAGAATTCCTGTTTCATAGCAGTGGACAAAGAACTATACGTGATAGTCTGCTCCTGGACAGAAGAGCTTTTTCACTGTAGCATAAGACTCATGGAAGTGGAGGTGGGCCTTTGTCAGGGCCACAGCCAGGAACAGGACAATCTGACTGGTCCTTCCCTGCTCTCTATAACTTGGGGTCATTAGGATTATGCACCTTGCCGCTTTTTACATTTACTAGGGCATTTTCAAACTTCATCTTCCAACATAGTCTATCTCAATCAGAATTTTTTAATGAAACAGCATTTTTAAAATCACAAAATTATATCACGGATAAGGGTAAAACTTATCTTACAAACTTTTGTTTTAAGAATTTACATGTGTGGGTAGCAACAATGTGAAATCGATTTCTTTACTGTGGATTACAATCAAATTCTGAAGGCCCCTGGGCCACAGGACCCTATTATGCACATGCTAACATACAGATGTTCCTGATGGGGTCCCTTGACAACGTCTGCATGCCCAAGTGCTTGTCAGATTTGCTTTGAGAGGAAAAAAACATAATGAGGATGTAGAATAGGGGTTCACAAAATTTTCTATATAGAGCCAGATAGTAAATATTTTAGTTTTTGCAGATTTCATTCATTCTCTGTGCATATTCTTCTTTGCTTTGTTTTGGTTGGGAGGTGGTTATTAATGTTTTTACCACCCTTTATAAAGACAAAAATAATTCTTAGAGTCATACAAAAACAGGTAGCAGGTAGCCAAATCCAGTGCCAACCCTTGACTTTTTTCTTAAAAACAACCATGAAAATGAACAGATCTTCATTTGAATGGGGCCTGTTGAATGCCACCCTGCAGTGGCTTAATCCACCCAGCCTCTCTTCTTAGCTTACATGGGGATGAATAAAGTGTAAGATTGTTCTAAGTAGATGTATTGTCATCATGTGCTCTTATTTTCTTAGATTATTAACAAAATAACCACTGGACAATATGAACTGTTAGATGTAGTGTGAGGATGCTAATGATATCTATAAGATCACTGAAAAAGTTTATTCATTCACAGTAAATTTTGAGGACTAAAGAATGTTGAGAAATTGGTGTCATCCATTTTAATTGCTTGGTTTTTGTCTTGATTTGTTTTACTTATTAAGCTCAGGGAAACCTTGGATCCAGCTCTAGAACCCATTCTTTTGAAACAAACTTTCATCAGTGGTGGTCGACTACTCATTCGCCTGGGAGACTCAGACATTGATTATGACAGAAGTTTCAAGTTCTATATGACAACCAAAATGCCAAATCCTCACTATCTGCCTGAGGTATGAGCTACAGGTCGGGAGTTCTCAGCCTGTGTGGATTATTGAGGTGTGATGATTCTCTGGAGTTTGGTGGGTTCCCATGTGGAAAGAACAGCTATTTCTCCCTCTTCCCTTCCACTCCTCCCTTCATTCTACCATCCTCTACTTCTGCTTCTCTTCTGATTCATCTTCTTTCTCCTGGCTTTCTAGTTAGGACCTAATCCCTTGCCCACTCGGGCCTCAGGCCATGCCATGTCTCACACCACCCTGCACCTCTTCTCCTATTCACAGCCATAGCACACAAACTCAGGCTGCCACTCCCTCCCCCCACTCTTCTCTCTCCTTCAGCAAGGACTGTTTTAGCCCCTGTTATCATGGATGATGAGTCCAAGCTTAACTGAGAGTTCATGGGGAGGATCAACTATACAAATACCCATAGCATATACTCCCCCAAATGAAGAGGTTACCCACTTGAAAACTCTGGTGACAGGGCAACATTAGAGTATCATGATCCAAATATCCAGTGTCTGTCTATATACTTAAGAGTTCTGAGTAGTGGGGGCATTTGTCTTCTTCCTCCTGCTTTTAGACTCTTTGTAGGCACCTGTGAAAGCTGCACTCCAAACATACGTCCTTCAGCCAGAAGAACCCCCACTCTAGTGGTACAGATCCCAAGACAGTTGCAACAGAAATGCAGACAGCCAGGACTCCATTCCCCCTCTTATGTGGGGCACTCCCTGGCTGCTCACCCCTACATGCCCAGGGGCTGCCCCAGCTTCAGGCATATCTGAGTGCTCTGCAGGCACCTAGGGAAGAAATTGATTTCACACCAGAATCTCACACCTTCACTACAACCACCCAAAAAAAAGTCTTTGGCTATACCACTCCAAAGAGTATCACTTTCATTTAAGTTGCTGAATTTCTCATAGTTATCTGTTTTCCCTAGATGTATTCATTTTTTACTAGATGTGTTCACGGTGAATGGAAATTGACACATTTTTAAAAGAACTTCCTTGTCAGCTGGGAGGAGCTTATTTTCACAGCACCATGAGGGTTCCCATTTCAGAGTTTAGGAAGTGACCAACGTGTCAACTTGCAATCTTTGCTTTCTCAGTTACGTAACTTTTGAGAGGGAGCATTGCACACAAGACCCAACCCCAGCTTTGTGACTATGGGGAAAGTATTCCATCTCCAGGATCCCCAAGTCAATCAACTCTAATGTGGAGACAAAGCCTACTTCAAGGGTTTATAACGTGTGTACAGTATATGGCACTCAAACACTCCTAGTGCTCACTTTGGCAGCACATACACTAAAATTGGAGCAATGCAGAGATTAGCATAGCCCCTGCTCAAGGATGACACGCAAAATCATGAAGAGTCCACATTTTTTCAAGTGCGCACATCAAAGTAAATCTCAATGAAAATCAAGCTGTGGGGGAGAAATGCATAAATTCACACCTATTGGGTACAGTGCACACTGTCTAGGAGAAGGGCACACTTACATGTATAACTTTGATTCACCCTGTACAAAAACAAAGTATATAAACAAAACACGTGTATCCCCTAATATTCTGAATTTTTTTATTTAAAAAATAGAAACAGTTCATTATATTTGTTAGGTTTTTTATTAATTTATTCAAGTGATGTCAAAATATTATGATATAACAACTTTCATAAAAATTTTATGAAGAAACAAAATATATAAAGCTCTATTTATTATCAATAATAGCTTCTTTTTTTTTTTGTCATCCTCAGTACAGTGCTGTGGCATCACAGCTCACAGCAACCTCCAACTCCTGGGCTTAGGAGATCCTCTTGCCTCAGCCTCCCAAGTAGCTGGGACTACAGGCACCCACCACAAAGCCTGGCTATTTGTTGCAGTTTGGCCGGGGCCGGATTTGAACCCACCACCTTTGGTATATGTGGCCAGTGCCCTACCCACTGAACCACAGGTGCCACCCCAATAATAGCTTCTTTTTAACAAGGACACACTATTATAAGTCACTACAATTAAATGATCTTATTATCTAATTTAGTGCTCACACCTTCCCTAGGAGTGTTATTATCATTATCCCAATTTTTTAAATATCAGGATGCAGGAAAGGCTTATCTAAACTCAAATATAAACTAAAGGGGACAGCTGGATTTGAACTGAAGCTGTTGATTCTAAAATACTGCTTCTTTGAAATACCATGTAGAATAATGTAACTGTGATGTTTAAGGAACAAGATTGCCACTCATACTGTCAGGAAAAATCATATTAAGATTTGGTAAGGCACATTATGCTTGATGTGTGGTGGGGGGTGGGGTGCCCACATGAAATTACACCTGAGATACATCCACCTGGGAAACAATGAGCCATGTTCTAGTAAAGAAAGCCCTTCTTATTATATCAGTCTGCACTGAAGCATTTTTATGTTTTCTGTGCTTCTTTTCCAGGTATGCATTAAAGTTACCATCATCAATTTCACTGTGACTAAATCAGGTCTGGAGGACCAGTTGTTAAGGTAAAAGACAGAGAGATGATAAGAGGGAAAGCCCATAAGTTCCTAATATTTTATTTGGAAATTTTAATTTTTTTAAAGAAAAATTTTTAATGTGTAAAAGCCCCACACTTCAAACCTCAATCAAACAGATATGAATAAACAGTCAAGTTCTTTACCATTTCCAGTTGCTCACAGCCCCTACTCTTGCTTGTAGTCGTCTTACAAGGAAATCAGGGTCCATTAGTCCCCACCCAATGTCTGGGCCTGGCTGACAGCCCAGCCCAGCCTTTTCCCTGAACTAGAATTTCCAGTCTTGGGCAAGTCAGTCGTTCAGTTTCTAGAAACTCATTGTTCTGTGCTTTTAAAAAAAACAGCTACCCTGGCTCAGCGCCTGTGGCTCAAGTGGCTAAGGTGCCAGCCATATACACCTAAGGTGGCAGGTTCAAATCCAGCCCGGGATCACCAAACAACAATGATGGCTGCAACCAAAAAATAGCCAGACATTGTAGTGGGCACCTGTGGTCCCAGCTACTTGGGAGGCTGAGGCAGGAGACTCACTTGAGCCCAGGAGTTAGAGGTTGCTGTGAGCTGTGATGCCATCGCACTCTACCCAGGGGGACAGCTTGAGGCTCTGTCTCAAAAATAAAAAACAAAAAAATTAAAAAAACCAGCTACCCCAAATACATTCATTCCTGTTCCCTGGCCTCTAGACGTTTTCTTAGCATATTTAACTGTGCCTACATTTATCCACTTTAAAAAGATAAATATCCTCCTTCAATATACTCTCTATGTGATTAAATCCCCATTTCTCAAAATGAGATTATGAAATGTTAGTATTAATCATCTGAATTAACCAAGAGGTTCAGTAGGCAAAATTTTCAAAATATTTATTAAAATAATAACATAGATGTAGACTAAAAGATATTCAATATAATATTAAATATATATTTTATATAAATATATAAAATATAAATATTTATCTAAAATATAAATAATTAGGGCTATCCAGAAAATACCCAGCCATGTACTAGGCAAAACAATAGGTATGCATGTGTATTTATTGACTTCGAAGGAAAATATAATCCAGACCTATGTTTAAAAGAAATATTATTTATGTTCAAGTCAAGATCATCCTGACTTACTCTTGTTATCATTAATGACCTTAAGTCTCACTCTCTTGTTTCTATTTTTTTTTTTTACAAATACATGTGTTTACTAGGCTTCCACTTTTTGCCTTCACAAAATCAAAAAGGCTTAAAATTTAACAACAATAACAATGTTTAAGATAAGGACTAGAAACAAAAACCTCATAATGAATGAAGATAAATACATTCAGAAAAGAAATCAGATGATTGCTGCAATGAAGTATTAAGCAATAATAATAATAGTAATGCAAAGAAAGTAACATTCACATTGTCAAATAAGAGTATGTCCATTATAGAATGCTTTGACTCTGAGGTTCAGTATGGAGTCATCAATTAACTTATTATTTTTTCCCAGTCTCAAAAAATAGACAATATTTATATATAAAAATAAAAGATAATTTAAAAAAACAGATCATGCCAAGTCTTATAGACAATAGAAAAAGAAGAAATACTTCAAAATCATTCTGCTTAATCTGGATACACCTGATAATAAAATTGGAAAAAATATATTATTATAAAGGGGAAATTACAAACATAATTCACTTTTAAATGAGGATGCAATATCCTGTATCCTAAACAACATATTGAAGTTGAACAAGTTGAAGTAAAAATTAATGTTTAAGTAATGTACTTTAGTCAAAATCGAATCCAATTTATGTGAGAATTAGTCACTATTTTTTTTTCTTGTCCTTACCCTCAGCCCCCTCCCTCCTTCTCACTCTTTTGTTTCTTTTAGTAATTATTCCACCAGCTGCCAACCTGCTTAACTTCTGTTAGGTTAACTTCTTTCAAATTAAAGAGTGTCTCACCACATTTTGTGGACATGTTCTCAGGAGTATTTTGCATACTAGTTTATTCCTATGCATAGTTAGTTTAGCTGTGTCACTAAGCTGTCAGCAGGTTAGGCTGCCAGGAACAAGAAGGAGAATTCCCTGATAAAAGCAGGGAAATGCTGAGATTCAGCCGCAGGGTGAGGAATCCCCCTGCTATTTCTCCTAGACTGATGACATTGGAAAGGGAATAGAGTGAGGATGGAGTTCAGTCTGCTCGGGTTCTGAGCAGAACTCCTATTCAGTTGTCCTCTGCTCTGCAGAGCTTCTACACAGATAACAATGATTATTGCATTCAAGTACTTGTCATGATTTCCTCCAGATCCTCATGATCTTAAGCACCACAGTTCACCTCCCTGCCTCCCTCACTATTCAGTTGTCCTCTGCTCTGCAGAGCTTCTACACAGATAACAATGATTATTGCATTCAAGTACTCACCATGATTTCCTCCAGATCCTCATGATCTTGAGCACCACAGTTCACCTCCCTGCCTTCTGGAGACTGTCAGCCACAATGCTTCAGTCCCTCTGGGGGAGACGAGTCCCTTTTTTAGGTTCAAGGAATTCCATTCAACCAACCCAACAGCCCATCTCCTTCTGTCTTTTTTTCTTCTTCCAGAAATTTTAACTCATCCTTGCAGACTTTCTTGGCAGCCCCTTTGGATTCCTAACTGCCTAATTTAATTCATGCTTCTCTCATGCTGTTTCCTGAACTATATCTTAACAGTTCTTTAAACTCTTCTGAAAAATTTTCTTGAACAATTGAATTTGAGGTGATGATTTCTTATATTCTTCATATAATAATCCTAAGGTGTCTAAATTCAGTATGTACATAAAAATAAATGATGAATTCTTACATAAGGCAACATAATAGTTGGTACACTGGCATCAGCAGACCCAGGTGCCCCTCATAGCTGGTCTGTTTGCTCATCTGCAACCTGACAATGATAACAACAGTGCCCACCTCACCAGAGCATACAAAGGATTAAAAGACGTAATCTATGTAAGACTAGCTCCTGCAAACAGACGCTGGGAACAAATTGTGAAAGAAGACGTGAAAGTGAAAGATGGTGAAAGTTCACGTTTAGACAAAGGTGAACCTTGAGTTAAGGTCCATTTTTCAAATGCAACTAAGAATTGGTTTATGGAGATACTAGGATTTCAGAATCTCTCATGTTGGTACAAAAATCATATTTCAGGCACCATTTTCAGCTTGATGAGCATAATAGACAGAAATTGGATGATTAGAGAGATCAGGCCCTAAGCAGGTTTTCCTAAGTGATGAGCAGAAGGTTTGGGCACTGTGGTAGGGTAACACAAGATAGAGAATCAGAACTGACATGTGGTTCAGTGTAAAGCCAAGGTGTAAACCCGGCAAAAGAGACACTGTGTTTGGATTTGGCTAGTAGTATTAATACTCAACTAACGAGTATTCAGAGTAAGAACAACTACAAACAACAAAAGAAAAATAGAATCAACAGTAGGGCACTGACAAATAATTTAGGTGTTTCAACTTTTGTTCTAGTGATGTGGTACGACTTGAAAAACCTGAATTGGAAGAACAAAGAGTCAAGCTCATTGTGAGGATCAACACTGATAAAAACCAGCTGAAAAATATTGAAGACAAAATCCTGAAAATGCTCTTTACATCTGAAGGGAATATTCTGGACAATGAAGAACTTATTGACACACTCCAGGATTCAAAGGCAAATAAGATATTTTAAGTAATTATAGAAGGAGTGTTACTTCAAAAATTAGAGTTACAGCCTTTGCAGGTGCTGCAACGGCTTTTAAAGCAAGAATGGGGGAATATTTTAGGCTTCCACATGTTGGGTTTCAAGGTAGCTTCCTGCATCCTAAAATGTCAGGGTTTCAGGCAGCTGCCCTCAGTTCTTAGAGCACTCTTGGTTGAAAATGACCAGACACCCAAAGTAAGGCAAGTGTGAAACAAAAGTTATTGAGAAACAGAAAGATAGGTTTATAGAGTAAGAAAGTTTACAAAGCAAAATGCATTCACAGCAGACAGCAAGCAGGCCTCCACTCTCACAGCAAGTAGGCAGAGGGCTGGGTTATGGCCAGCACTACTATTTTATACTGTCTGGGTTGGGCCTACCTCATGGTTCAGAGGTCACCTTGGAACCAGAGTCTAACTACGCATACAGACCTCTGATGAGCCTCTGAGAGCCCATTGGTGCAGTGTGGGCCACGTATAGATTTAAACTAATGATATGATAATTAGTCTTAAGGCTGTTGTAGGTCACCTTTAGTACTCTATTGCACCTGTTGCTAGGCCCAGGAGCTAGAGAGTTCTACATCCTTCTGCCGTTGGCTGGCTAAGTCTAATTGGTAGATTGATAGGAAATACCCTCCTCCCAGGTGCGAGCAATCAGTTGGGACAGAATGAAAGTGGGTAGTACCTGGATGGAGACCTGGGGCCCCTGCCCTTGTCTTTCTTCCCCAAGAAATCTCCCTGTGTTTCCAACTGGAATTAATCTCTTCTTCCTTCTATAGCTCTTTATCTGAATCTCTGTTCTAGCACTTGTCACTGTTTATCTTATGTCATAGTTATCCATTTATATGTCTTATCTCTTGTTAGGTTGTTAAGTTCTGTGCAGTAGGAATCTATAAATAATTCATTTTGAGATTCCTTCTCCAAGGGTTAAGCATGGTGGTTACACAGTTGGTGTTCAATAAAATGTATTGATAGTAAGATAAATTTATAATTCATCAGTAAATTATTTCTCAGAGTCAAACAATCATGAAGGGTATACTAGAAACATCCCTAACAAAATGGTTTTCATCCATTTGTGAGAGACAGAAAATAATTTCCTAAAAAATCCGTTTGATTTTATTAGGCAAGGAGCGCATAAGGTTATACTATTTGCCTTTGTTTACATTAAAAATGGTTTCCAAGGGTTTTATGTCCTACATTCCCTTGTGATCACTGTAATGAGGCAATAATAAATTAGTAATTCTGGGTCCCCCATTTCTTTTCCCTCTCATTTTTGCTTGTTTGTTCACA
Organism: Otolemur garnettii; assembly: GCF_000181295.1. Classification (NCBI taxonomy): domain Eukaryota; kingdom Metazoa; phylum Chordata; class Mammalia; order Primates; family Galagidae; genus Otolemur; species Otolemur garnettii. The sequence continues at coordinate 3,467,448 of NW_003852542.1, read as the reverse complement.
GATCTCTTTCACCTCCTTTCATTCATTTTTCTTTGGGTTTTTCATTCCTGGCAGTTGGTTGTTAACCCATTTAACCCATTTGCTTTTAAGTTTTAGCAGTGTTTTACATGCAAACTGTTTAAAGAATGACATATTTCTATGAAGCTTGTAAGAAATAGCATTTCTTGCTTTCTACCACAACAACCACCCATGGCTCCTTTCATAGAGGCAACTGCACTCATTTCACATCTTAACTGTGTCCTTAACTCTGACACACGTATATACACATCCCTTCCTAGCCTTTGGCCTCCCACTATAATTTTATCCTGGTCATAGCCAGACATTCAAGTTGACATTACCTAAGAGTAGAGATCTGGCTGCAAGTATTTAGGGGCTGAGAAGAAGGAGGGTAGGTCCTCAGCATCCACCCAATCACTGTTTCAGTATGGAACCTGGCTCTTGACTTCTTTCTTTCCATCAAAAAACCACTCTTTCTCCAATAGGAAACATCTATCATTCTGCAGAATGGGAAAGAACAGTCCCCTGAGAGGGGGTGATGTGGGGCATATAACCTGGGGGTCTTACAGCCAGTTCTTTTGTTAGGTCTTTCCCACTCCCAGCAGTGTTTGTTGAGACTAATTCCTAACCCTTTAAGAAGGACTCTATTTTATAAACTGGGGAAGTTCTTGGGTTTCCTCTTTTGCCAGCTTAAAAATTTATTTTGGTAGCTCTGCCATGCCATTACTACCTTTTTGTCTGCTTTCCAGCTCCCAGAACTTGTTGATATTTTCTCTCCTATTTCTGCCATGTTTGTGGGTTTACCGTGTTTTTAAACCCCTTTCCTGTTATTTTATTGTAGTTTCAATAGGGAGTAAAGGTAGATACACATGTGATGACTGCCATCTTTATCTGCAAGTTGGTTTCTTTATTTGTTTGCAAGGTATTGTCTTGGAGACATTTTTTCTCCAGAGAAGAGAGAGAACCGATGACTCTTAGTGACATTTCCTGCTACCTCTTGCCTATATTATATACTCCTCTCAACTTCTGGTACACTTACTGAAAAATGTGTCTCATATTCTCTAACTACCACTGAAGCCCCAAGTGTCTATGGCATAATGTCTATAAGTGGTCGCCAAACTCAACTGAGGTGTATTCTCTGGCAAAAAGAAGAAAGTCATCTGCTTTCCTTTCTCTTTAGTTCTGGGTTCTTACATTATCAGTGCCTTATGCACCATAAGGAATAAAGAATTCTTTGCCAGTGGGTCTCTGTGAGTGGTTCTCATACCAACTTCCTTTTTTTTACTCACATGCAAAATCTTTAGTTGAGTCCAGAATTGAGGTTGTGTTTTCCCACTTAACTCTACCCTGTATTCCATCCCACCCCCACCCCAGGTTCCTAAGTAGTCACTACAGGGAGAGTTTGAAACTTCTGACTCCTAAACACAGCCTCTGCACTGAATCCCTCCCCTCCCTTTCCTGGTGGGTTGCAGTAGACTGTCTAGACTCAGACTCTTCAATATGGTAGGTAGCCACTAGACATATGTGACTATTGAACATTTGGAACATGGCTACACTGAATTAAGATGTGTTGTTAGTGTAAAATACACATCACATTTCAAAGGCTTAATCT
>NW_003852542.1:3463845-3465265 GCF_000181295.1 Otolemur garnettii | reverse complement strand
ACCTGGGAATTCTAGACAAAGAACAATATTAGTCATGTGTGCCAGGGTTAGTCCAGGGTGCCATGTGGTATCATGTCCTTCCAGCTTCTCTCTGCTCCCTTTTGGGTATTTTCCTGGATACCCCTTCTCCCTTCACACCTTCTTTCATTATGGCCTTGGACAGTTCGTGAGGAAGTTAGGGAACATAATGTGTTAATGTTTCCTTTTCAGGAGTAACGCAAATCAGGTCTCAGAGAAGTACTCCTTCAGTTTATTCAGAGCTACTTGTATTGCCTCTTTCTCTCTGCCCTGTCCTAACTCTGGAAGGAAAGGAGGTCAGCTCAGTCACAAGCAGGTCACTGAGTCCTGAGACTCAGTCATTCCATTTGGGGATCTCCTTATTATAATCATTAACTCATTCTATCCTTATTTCTTTCCTAGACCTAATTGGATACATTCCAAAAATCCCACTACTGAAGCAGATCTCTAAGAATTTGTTATTGTGTGTTTAATCAGATCACTTCCGGTGCCATTAAAATCAGGCTGAAGGAAGCAGAGTCCACTGAGGAGATGATCAATGTGGCACGTGAGAAGTATCGGCCAGTAGCCACTCAAGGCTCTGTTATGTACTTTGTCATTGCAAGCCTCTCAGAAATAGATCCTATGTACCAGTACTCACTGAAGTATTTTAAACAGGTAAGCATGTTGTTGTTGTTGTTGTTGATGATGATGTTGTGAGATTGATCTCTTTGACTTCCTTTTACACCCTGTTGACTTACTTCTTGCTTCAGATAAGCCACAAGTCTAGTATAGGTTCAATAGTCCTGCGGGAGGTTGGGTCCAGACCTATGGCTCAAGAGCGGCTCAACCACTGTGTCTCCTAAAATTCAATTGCCCAGTGTGCCCAGAACACCCTGTAGAGGGAAGAAAGAAAGCTGCTTTGCAAGTTTCATTTTCTCCCGGCTTCCTTGACCAACTGCTTTCCCTCTTGCCTGCCTTTCTCATATTCTTTTCAGAATCACAGTTCCTTGCTATTTATTTATACTGTCTCCAGTATTTCAGCTTCCTTTCCAATGTTACTGTTTTCTGTGTTGGATCTCAAGTCTCTGACAGAACTGACCTTTAACCAAATTGCTTTATCTATCTTTTTTTTTTCTTCAGAACTTTTTGTGCAACATCCTTACTTCCTCCCTTGACCCCTGCCTTCGACTTAGAGGGATCTCTTTCCTTTGTTCCTTTCCCACTTTTACCCTAGCACTGTGAGATTTTCTTTTTTTATTTCAGAGTTAAATTTTATCATTCTCTTGGGAATAGGATGTTGTCACCCCTCATCCTCTTTGTAGCATTTCATTATCTTCCAAAAGCAAATTCAGTGTCACAAAGCTAAAACAAGAAATGTCAATTTTGCTAAAGACTTCAAGGGGTGACCAAGTTTGTATCA
>NW_003852542.1:3458976-3463101 GCF_000181295.1 Otolemur garnettii | reverse complement strand
CCACCGCACATGGCCCAAGCAATTCTTATATGACACTAGACCAAGCCTGGTTTTTCCACTAGAAGTCTTTTAGGATTCGTGACATATTGGGGGGTCCAGTAGCAATTACAGCTACTGGAGAGAATAGAAACAAAGGATTAAGATAAATTAGTCATGTCATTTAGGTTTACGTCAGCTCTCTTTCAACAAGATGTGCTTTTGCTTTAGCAGCCTTTAGAAGCCATTTGTACTGTGATCAAATCTCAGTTCCTAGAGGCAGGACTTTTGAGTTCTCACATCTCTGCTGCCTTCCTTTAATTGGTAGGTATTAAGCCAAGCAAAGTAAGGATTAGTAAATCCTTTAACACCACCTAAATGACTATGGTAACATTTTTCTTATCCTAGGCATTTTGGAATCTATGCTTTTCAAGGTTTTAAAATCTTCTACAAGAAATGAAAGTGAAGATGTTCTAAAAATATCTTGGGCTGAGACAAAAAAAAAAAGAAATAGGATATAGGATAAGTCATCAAAGCTCTGGAGTTTTGTGGCTTAGAAGAAAAACCAGAATCCCCAAACATATATCTGTAGAAGGCAGCCCTGGCCAGGACACCCTCTACCAAATCCATCCATAATTCCTTTTCACTATGTAATTTTCTAGGGCATTTGGAGAATTTGCTCTGTTTGCATTTGCTCTGTTTTATTTTGGTACCAAACTTATTGCATCTTCACTGGGCTTTAACCTCCCTGCTTTGTGTCAAGTTGTTAAAGAAAGTTGGATCCTCTTTCCTCCTGAGTATGTTAAAACAACCCCTATTGCCCTTTGTCAACAATAATTTCAGGAGAATTAACAAGGACTTCCCCAATTCTCTACAATAATTATATGCTTCTTCTAAACCCTTTTAATTCGAGGGAATGGAGACCTATCTTTTCTGGTTAGGAGACTGACCCAGTTGGGCTATTTTCCCTTTGTTCTCCATCCTGTTGGAAGAGGAGGCAGATGAAAGAGAGGTCTCCATACTTGCAGACCAGTATTTCTAAGGAGTGAGGTTCACTTCTTGCCCTTGATCTGTCTTGGTCTTCATCTAGCTTCTAGCTTCCAATTTTTTTGATCCGTAATCTCCCCTTGAGCAATGTATCTTGATCCCAGGGAAGAGGGATCAAGAGGAGTACATTATCTCCTACCCCTTAGGCTATGGATCCTAAAACAACAGTCATAGGCCCTCTCAACCCTGGTAGGACTTCCCTGCAGCCTCTGTTGCAAGATTCTCCTGACCCATGACTTCTAGGCAGGCCCATGAGTTTAGTTTCCTCTCACAGCTTGTGATCCTTGGGAGTTTTGAGGTCCTCCTTCCTGCCACTTAGAAGTTACAGGAAACAGGACTACCTCTAGCCCTCTAATTCCTAATCCTTCACTGCCACCATCTCTACTGCCTTCCCAGTGTTCTTGTCATGTAGAGCACCTTTGGAGTAGATCAGTTCTCAAAATTCCCAGGTAGTAGCCAGGTATGAAGGTTCACACCTGTAATCCTAGCATTCTGAGAGGCCAAGGTGGGATCATTGCTTGAACTCAGGAGTTCAGGACCAGCCTGAGCAAAGCAAGACACTATCTCTACTAAAAACAGAAAAATTAGCCAGGAATAGTGGCAGGTATCTGTAGTCCCAGCTACTCAGGAGGTTAAGGCAGGAGGAGAACTTGAACCCAGGAGTTCCAAGGTTGCTGTGAGCTAGGCTGAGTCCTTGGCACTCTACCCAGGGCAACAAAACAAGACACAGTCTCAAAAAAAAAAAAAAAAAGTTCCTAGGTAGGAAGGTGGAAGCCTCCTTTAAAATCTGTTTCTCTTAGATTCTGAGAAATATTTTAACACATTCTTTCAGTACCCTAAGAATTATCCTGGGAAAGTGCTAAGAAGAGTGCATTACCTTGCCTTGTGGTTGAGGATATGAAAAAACTCATCTTGCTAGCTCACCTTCATTTTCCCAAGTTTAATGTCTCACATCAAGATAATGCCTTTTGAATATGTTGAGGGTTGGGCATTGTTCCATTTCTAAAACATGGAGGAGAAAGGGGAGTACAGAATATAATTTGGGATTAATTCTAGATTGTTTCATAGAGCAGCACAGTTAGCCCTCACTGAATTTGTTGATAGGTTCTTGGAAACTGTAACTTTAAGTGAAGTGACATATACTGAAACCAGTTTTTTCTTCTTCATTGTTTTATTGAACCATTTTTGATTCCACCTTTTTTCAGGGCCTTTTTTTCCTTCTTTTCTTTTGAGTTTCCGTTTTCCAGGACCTTCCCACCCTTTTTGGTTGGGGTTGCCTTGATTTTCCCCCTTTTGTTGTTTTTTCTTTGTTGATTGGGCGGGGGTTGGGGTTGGGACAGGGGGGGTTTTTTTTTGTCCCCAGAGAATGAATTAAATCGGAGATATTGATAGGTGCTTTTTTTCACACAGTTGTTCAATACGACCATTGAAAGTTCTGTAAAGAAAGAAGATCTACAAGAGCGCCTGAACATACTGCTGGAACAAACTCTCCTAACGGCTTATGTCAACATTTCAAGAGGACTTTTTGAACAACATAAACTCATCTACAGCTTTATGCTCTGTGTTGAGATCATGCGTCAGCAAGGACACCTAACCGATGCTGAATGGAATTTCTTTCTCCGAGGTTCTGCAGGATTAGAAAAGGTATCTGTTTCACATTTAGATGGTGATTGTTACTCTAGTAGAGCCCACAAGCTCCTGCCTATGCTCCATGGTGACTCTGCTGGCCAAAGGTCATGCATTTATTTGACTGTGTGGCCCAGTAGAGGGGAGCTGGAGGTCAGGAGGCTGTACCTCCCTCCGCCTGGCTGTGTGACATTGGTGATATTCCACCTCTGTGTGCTGCTGTGTCTTCACCTATAGGCAAGAGATGCTGGGAGTAACCAATGAGTTAGTAGATGTGAGCATGTTTTGACAAGCTAACCATCTTGCAAATGTGAAGAGTTGAAATCCAGCAAAAGTTGTAATTCATAGATTTTGCAATATTGTTTGTAAATTCATGACTGTCACTTATCTAGAGTTCTCTTTAATTATAAAGCACTAGAAGTAATAGATTAAGTTGATTGTTACCTTTTGGAATACTGCAATAGGAGTTCTGCTATGCCTCCTTTATTCATGTTTACCCTGTGTCCTACTTGCTCCATCCTAACTGGCCTAACTCACCCACATACCACAAACCTAGTGCCCACAAAGGTGGGCTCCCAGCCCTTGCCTGCACTTTCACCTCAGTTCCACTCTAAACTCTTGGCTCTGTCCTGTCAATCTCAAGCCCTGACCTTGGGCCCCTGCAGACCTAACATCTGCCTTCATTTGCCAGTGTTTGAGCCTCAATGTATCACTGGGATATTAGACACGAGGCTTTCATTTGACTCTCAGAATCCCATGCTCCCAGGATAAGCCCAGACAAGACTCCTCCACCAGCTGCTCCTCCCTGACCCTTGCCTCCCTGACACATATTCTATGAATTTTCTCTTAATGCATCTTACCCTCATAATCGCAGTTCCTACTGACAGAGGGCTTGCTGTGTGCTTCATGTACATCAACTCCTTTATTCCTCTCAATATTCTTCCTAGGTAAGTTCTTAATTTTATCTCTAATCTGCAGATAAGGTAATTAGGCACAAAAAGGTTAAGTAACTTGCCACAATCACATACATAACCAGGATTTGAATCCCCTCTCCTAGTCAGTTTGTAAAGCTTGTCTTCTCAACCAGTCCCCTCTACCACCAACTGCAAATGAAGAAACATTTATTCAAGAGCATTTAGTAGAGCTCAGTAAGAATAGCAAGAGTTTGTGGTATTTATTTTTTTCTTTTTTTTTTATTAAATGATAGCTGTATACATTAATGCATACATGGGGTACAGTGTAGTGTTTTCATATACAATTTGAAATACTTTCATCAAGCTTGTTAACATAGATTTCATGTCATTTGCTTAGTCATTGTGTCAAAACATTTATATTCTAGTTCTAGAAAAGTTCACTTGTACCCTTGTTGGACAGATAAATAGGTGATCTTTCCGGTCACGCTCCCACCACCCAGCTGCCCTTCTCCCCTCCCCTTCCCCACCCCCTCCCCATATTCTTGGGCTAGAATTAAGTTGT
>NW_003852542.1:3455770-3458956 GCF_000181295.1 Otolemur garnettii | reverse complement strand
AAGAGATGCTGGGAGTAACCAATGAGTTAGTAGATGTGAGCATGTTTTGACAAGCTAACCATCTTGCAAATGTGAAGAGTTGAAATCCAGCAAAAGTTGTAATTCATGGATTTTGCAATATTGTTTGTAAATTCATGACTGTCACTTATCTAGAGTTCTCTTTCATTATAAAGCACTAGAAGTAATAGATTAAGTTGATTGTTACCTTCCGGAATACTGCAATAGGAGTTCTGCTATGCCTCCTTTACCCTGTGTCCTACTTGCTCCATCCTAACTGGCCTAACTCACCCACATACCACAACCTAGTGCCCACAAAGGTGGGCTCCCAGCCCTTGCCTGCACTTTCACCTCAGCTCCACTCTAAACTCTTGGCTCTGTCCTGTCAATCTCAAGCCCTGACCTTGGTCCCTGCAGACCTAACATCTGCCTGCATTTGCCAGTGTTTGAGCCTCCGTGTATCACTGGGATATTAGACACGAGGCTTTCATTTGACTCTCAGAATCCCATGCTCCCAGGATAAGCCCAGACAAGACTCCTCCACCAGCTGCTCCTCCCTGACCCTTGCCTCCCTGACACATATTCTATGAATTTTCTCTTAATGCATCTTACCCTCATAATCGCAGTTCCTACTGACAGAGGGCTTGCTGTGTGCTTCATGTACATCAACTCCTTTATTCCTCTCAATATTCTTTCTAGGTAAGTTCTTAATTTTATCTCTAATCTGCAGATAAGGTAATTAGGCACAAAAAGGTTAAGTAACTTGCCACAATCACGTACATAACCAGGATTTGAATCCCCCCACCAGTCAGTTTGTAAAGCTTGTCTTCTCAACCAGTCGCCTCTACCACCAACTACAAATGAAGAAACATTTATTCAAGAGCATTTAGTAGAGCTCAGTAAGAATAGCAAGAGTTTGTGGTATCTAAACCCAAACCCCCCCCTTCCCTTCCTGCTCCCAGTGTAACGAGATAAGAATCGCTACAGACTGATACAGCACAGAGCACAAGGCTCCCACCTCCTCTCCACTCCCAGTTAGAGGGCTATATTCCTGGGACGGGTAAGACATCATTTGTCATGCTTTGCCCAGCTACCTGTTGCTGAAGCTAAGTTCCAGGTGAGTACAGCCAAAAGGTAGGGGCTACCCTCTTCCACTCAGCCCTTAATGAGTGAACTGGGGCTCGACATTGGGCACAGCATCACTGTTGTCCCAGTTCCCAAGCTCCTCAGTGGCAGAGGTAAGCTGAGGAGTCATATCCATGGATTACTCAGTGCCTAGATTGGGAATATGACTGAGAGAAGTACAACATTATTATGCCTCTGGCTTGGAGATTTTGTCTGAGTGGGAGAAGCAGCCTGTAAACATAGTTCTTTATCGCTTTGCAGAGTAACTGACTTTATTTCTAACAGAGGGTAGAAATGTTCAAGCCTACGGATGCTCTCTAGAACAACGGAGGTTGTGATAAAATTGAAAGGATACTGGTGGAATCATTACACAAAAAGACTAAACTATAAGCTAATGGTTTCCCTGAGATAGCTTGGCAGAAGACTATGGGAGAAGCCTGCCTAAGACCAAAAGAAATCTTGAACACTAACCCAGCAACTACCAACTACCCCTTCAAAGGAACCCAAATTTCATTGGTTTGGTGTGGGAAGAAATTTGTGCCCTGTGGCATTGTTGAAAACAAGAGACCAATTAGCCCAGAATTAGTGGTGCTTGATGACTGGATGTGGTGAGGAAAAGAAGACTGTCAAAAAGAGCCCAGACGAAAGCACTGTCATCCTCGGGTAACTGTGGACGTTCCTAAAGAGGATCAATGTCAGAGTCTTAACACTGTGTGGGAAGGAAACTCCACTAAAATAATCCAATCGGTCATTAAACAAATAAGCAAAAAAAGGTGGGGGGAATAAGCAATTAACAATAACAAGCCGAATTAAAGGCTGTAGCGGGATTGGTTCTGTATCTGGGCTGGTTCGCCGCTCCCCACCTACCGGGGTCGGAACTGGAGCCCTTTCCCCGCGGGGCGGGGACCTCCTAGCAGCCGACTCTTTTGCAGGTGAAGGGTAACCCAGCTGAAGAAACACATTCTGGAAATAGCCATCTCAGTATCATGGCCAGCAGCCTTAATGAAGATCAAGAAGGAAGCAGAATCACTTATGTGAAAGGAGACCTTTTTGCATGCCCCAAAACAGACTCTTTAGCCCACTGTATCAGTGAGGATTGTCGCATGGGTGCTGGGATAGCTGTTCTCTTCAAGAAGAAATTTGGAGGGGTGCAAGAACTGTTAAATCAGCAAAAGAAATCTGGAGAAGTGGCTGTTCTGAAGAGAGATGGGCGATATATATATTACTTGATTACAAAGAAAAGGGCTTCACACAAGCCAACTTATGAAAACTTGCAAAAGAGTTTAGAGGCCATGAAGTCTCATTGCCTGAAGAATGGAGTCACGGACCTCTCCATGCCCAGGATTGGGTGTGGTCTTGATCGTCTACAATGGGAAAATGTATCTGCCATGATCGAGGAGGTATTTGAGGCAACAGACATCAAAATTACTGTGTATACACTCTGAACAGATGAACATCTTAGATGTGTCCATGTTCTCCTGTATCATATCTTCTGGGCCATATGACTAGGCAAACTGACCTGAAGATGGGCAGAGGAAAGTTTCATGTGAAGTAGTTGGTGTCACAGGACAGACTTGGGTTGCTCTATTCCAGTATTTGCACTAGGACTCTGGAAGAGGGATTGCTTTGGATATGTTTTGATATTTTTGCAAAAAGGTAAGGAGTAAGTGGCCTGATATGTATTAGTCAGGGCAACCAAATAGTTGGGCCTATGATCTGTTTTGCTCCTGTAGGCTACTTGGTTTCGCAGCCACTAGGTGGCAGCATTGATTCTACTTCTCTGCTTTTTAAGAGAAATTTCAGGAAGGATGATCATTTTAGTTAGTTTGGAATCTTTTGTCATTTGTAAACTGAACTTGGTATTATCCTTATGTCATCACATTCACCCTAGGAGAGAATTACAGGTTATCTTGCTTTTGTTTTAATTACGAATTGAATTCTGCATTGTTAACCAGGAATTTGTGGTGACAGAAATGGAAAAATAAACCTTTTTTTCTTGGGGTTCGTTGAGATTCTATGCTCATATCTATACTGTTCTTGAGTTGGGTAATGGAGGATTCACCT
>NW_003852542.1:3453008-3453999 GCF_000181295.1 Otolemur garnettii | reverse complement strand
GACAAGGTGAAAGTGAATTTTGGGGTTGTCTTTGTCAATCATTATTCATTTTCTGTCTTCTTCCAATAGGAACGCCCACCTAAGCCTGAAGTTCCCTGGCTACTTACTCCCATGTGGTTCGCATGCTGTGACTTAGAAGAATCATTTCCAGTTTTTAAAGGACTTACTAATTATATAATGTTACATCCTGTTTCCATACGCTTAGGTAATATAACTAAAAGAATCTGCTGGAGGGGATTGTAAACAGGATTTTGAACACTAACTTTAATGTTTCCTTTAACATCTTCTGCAATGTTAAAATTTTTCCTTTTTTTTTCTTTTGCAATGTTAACATTTTTCATTAGGAAACTTCTTCATCTTTAAGAAACTATGACTTACTTGTTTTCACAGCTTCTTGAATCAAATGCTTGTCCTATGAATTTTCAGTGTTTTGTGTTGACTATCATAGCCACTTTAAAGGCATAAATATACCTCTGACTATTGCTTTAGAGGCATCTTACAGGTTTTTAACTTTTTATTGAAGGACAACATAAGCACAAAAAAGTACATGAATCAAAAGTGTACCACTTGATTGTCACAAACTGTACAGACTTATGAGCCACCACCCAAATCTAGAAAAAGAACACTACTAGCATCCCATAATCACCTCATCATCCCCCATTTCTTCTTCCCCAGAGCTAAAACGGTTCTGAATTATCATATTCTGTATTAATTTTCCCCACAAGCTTTAATATGTAGTCCTTTGATTCTACAATTACACTTTTAGTTCAAAAGCATTTAGGATTGAGGGTGGGGAACCACCTTTTATTGTTTACAATTTAATTTAATTACCTGCAATTACATTATGAAAATTATACTCATGTTTTGCAAGAAAGTGATTCTTTGTAATTCTGTAGACTTCCTTTGTATTCTGGTACCTATTCAGTTTATTTAAGACATTCCATGTGCATCATTTCTTGGACGTAAGATTCCATATGTAACCTTCAGCTCA
>NW_003852542.1:3448418-3452988 GCF_000181295.1 Otolemur garnettii | reverse complement strand
ATCAGATTCTAAGAGAGGTATATTAAGGTATACCACTAAGATTGGCAATTTCCCTTTGTAATTTTGGAATATTTTCCATTATACTTTGTGAAGCACTTTGTCAATTGGACACAGTATCCCTGTTGATTGGAACTAAAATTTCAGTTATAGACAAATAGAATGAGAATTATTGCCTTCTTAATAAGTTGTTGATTTTTAACAAAATATTCCCCTTTACTCAGAATAATGTTTTTGCCTTAAAATATAGTTTCTAATATTACTATTACTACAGCAAATTTCTCTTGGTTAGTGTTCCCACTCTATATATTTCTACACTCTTTATATTTAATTCTTTTGTATCATTATCATGTTTTTGGTGTTTCTTCAATGGGATTTTATTGTTGTTTTGAGGAGTGTGAGAGTCTTTCTTTTTAACAGGCATTTTAGTCCAATTATATTTATTATGGCTTTTACTTTATTTCTCAAACTAAGGAAGATTCTGTCCCCTTGAGGACATTTGGCAATATCTGGAGACATTTTTATTTGCCACAACTGGGGTAGGGCAACTGGCATCTTATGAATAAAGACAAGGGATGCTGCTGAACACCCCACAATGCTCAGAACAACCCTCCACAACAAGTAACTACATGGTCCAAAATTTCAATGGTAGTGAGGTTAAGAGACTGTGATCTATTTGGACTTACTTCTATCATCTTATTTGGTGGGGGTTTATATCACACTATGCACACTGTACCTACAGACATTTCAATGCTAATTCTTAGTACATGTTATAACCATTCCACGTGGTAACTATGATTCTAACCCTGTATAGCCTTAACCCTCATGCAAGGTGTGAGTCCATTTCTTATAAATATTCTATGGTTGGGGCAGAGGACAATATAGTGTTTATTTGAGGATAAAGTATATATGTCGATTTATTCAACTATTTTTATATGGTTCAAATTACATATGCTGGAATTTTCAGTTTACTTCATCTTCCATAGACTGATAATTAATTGCATATTATTTCCCATCATTATTGTTTTTTCCTGCTTTTTTTTTTTTTTTGCCTATAATGGTGATTACCTGATGCCATTTGTTGGCATTTGAGTTCATTTTATTTGTTTTTATTATAGAATTTCATTTTATTTTGAGGGGTTTCATTGGTCTTTTTTGTTCTTTATTTTTTTATTTCAGATTAATATGAGGGTACAAACGATTAGGTTACAATGTTTGTATTTGATAGGTAAAGTCCATGTTGTAGTTGTGTCCCACACCTAGGTGATGTGCCATATACCCTTACATTGTGCCCATTAGGTGGGACACACCAATACCCTCCCTCCTCTCTTTCCTTCTTCCCTCCTCCCCACACCCTCCAACTTGAATTGAATTGAGTTTTCTCTTCTGTGGATATGTATTGGGTCATCAACTGGCTTCAGATTAGTATTAAGTACATTAGATACTTGCTTTTCCATTCTTATTATACCTTACTAAGAAGAATGTGTTTCTGCTCTATCCAGGTTAATACAAATGATATAAAGTCTCCATCTTTTTATGGCAGAATAAAATTCCATGGTATACATATACCACAGTTTATTAATCCATTCATGGGTTTATGGACACTTGGGTTGGTTCCACATCTTGGCAACTATAAATTGAGCTGTGATAAATAATCTAGTACAAACATCTTTATGATTAAATGATTTTTTTCTGGGTAGATGCCTAGGTATGGGATCACAACATCAAACAGAAGATCTATTTTGAGTTCTTTGAGGATTCTCCATCCTTATTTCCATAGAGGCTGTAGTAGTTTATAATCCCACCAACATAGAATTTGCAGCTTGGTGCCTGTAGCACAGTGGTTACGGCACCAGCCACCTACACTGAGGCTGGCGGGTTTGAACCCAGCCCAGGCCACCTAGACAACAATGACAACTGCAACAAAAAATAACCAGGCATTATGGTGGGTGCCTGTAGTCCCAGCTACTTAGAAGGCTGACACAAGAGAATTGCTTAAGCCCAGGAGTTTGAGGTTGCTCTGAGCTGTGACGTCACGGCACTCTACCGAGGGTGACACAGTGAGACTCAGTCTCCAAAAAAAAAAAAAAAGGATTTGCATTTTAATTAATAAACTTAACCTACTTTATCCCATTTTATGGTTTGCCTTGAATTCTCATTTATCCAATATTATTCCTTTCATTTCAAGCTTCTTTTTGCCAACATTTGCTTGATATATCTCTTTGCATCCTTTTATTTTTAATCTATTATGTTATTTTGTTAGTTATTTTTGTAAGTTATTTGTCATTGAATTTTGCTTTCTGATCTTTTGTTAAATATTTACTTTTTATTAGGTTGGGTAGAGGGAAATTAATGTATTTACAATATATTTGTTGTTAAAATAAACAGATTCTTTAGTTATCAAACATATCTTTATTTAATTTCAAAGTTGAAACAACTCTAATTAAAGCATCTTTCATAATTGTGTTTCCAGGATCTTTTGAGACTTATATTAACCCACGTGAATGGGAAGGCTATTCTAAAATGAAACATGAAGACCAATACATGACACATTATGAAAGGGATGGCACAAGGCACGATTCTTGGAGTACAGAATTGAGTTCTTTCCATAAACTGATTCTTATTAAATGTTGTAAAGAAGAAAAGGTAAGGTTTTCTTTTTAATTAAAGGACTATATTATAAATGTTTCTACGAAACTTCACTAGCCAGTTGTGATTCATAAATGTGAGAATAACAATGCAGAAGTTTGAGAATTCACTCTAAAATCATGGAGATTCTGTGTTATTACTAGAACAAAATGCTTTATGCTGAAAATGAGGAAAGAAAAGACTGGAGAGCCAGCCAGTGATGTGATTGCCCTTTCCCTGGTGTGTGCTGTTAGAGCACCCTGTCCTCGATAAGAGGGATAAGGATGTATTGGAAGTCTTTAGCAGGAAATTAATGGGCTTTTCAGACCCTGGCAACACTAGGGAGGAAACATTTGAAGGACACAAAACCATACTCACCAGGCCCTCTTTGTAGACTATCAAAGCGATCTGTATGAGGAATTATGGCAGACTGAATTAAGACAGAGGTAGTAGATTAGAGAGGTGAAGGAGAATGCATGATAGGCAGATAGCATGGCTCCCAGTTTCAGTTTGTATGCCAAAGGGAATAAAGTCATACCAACAACTAAGCAAGTGCGAAAGGAAGAATGTATGAAAGAAAGATGTCACTGAGTCTACAGATCCTGCCAGCCATCAAAATAGATAGCAGTCTAGAATCTAGCTCATATGTAGATAGGAAACTCTAGAGAGAAACATGGGTTGGAAATAGAGATTTGGGAATCAACAGCATTCAGCTGGGAAGCAAAATTATAAAAGTTGTTGGATTGTAGAAGAATAACAAAAAGTAGCCTAAAAGGATGGGTGGGCAAAGGATGAAATGTTGATGATCACCACCAACTTATAAAGGACAGAGAGAAAAGATAGGAAGCCCACATGAAGGAATAGTCAGAGGGGCAGGAAAAATAATGGGAGAAAAAAAATATCATGAAAATCAAGGAGGTATGGAGCTTTAACACAGGAAAATTATTCAACAGAATGAATAAAGCATTAGGGCAGTTTTACTTTTTATATGTGCAGATATGATTCCCAGTTTTATTGATAATAAGGGAATAATAATACTTGCTAAGAATCTGATTAATATCTTCACAGAGTTGTGCAATATCACCAAATCAATTTAGAACATTTTTATTACCCCCCAAAAGAAACATCACACCTTTAACTACCATCCCCCAATTCCGTCATCACTAAAGTTATATTTTAGTCATTTTCTGTCTCTGTAGATTTGCCTATTCTAGTCTTTTGTGAGTATTCTTTCACTTAACATGATATTTTCAAGTTTCATCTATGTTGTATTATTTATCAGTACTTCATTTTTTTTTATTACAAATAATAAACTATTGTATAGATATGCCAAAGTTTATTTATCCATTCATATGTGTTGTTTCCCTATTTTCTGACTATTATGAATAATGCCACTATAGACATTTGTATGCAAGTTTTTGTGTGTTTTCTCTGGGTATAAACTCGAGAGTGGAATTGCTGGATCCTATAGTGGCTCTACATTTACTGTGTGAGGAACTGCAAGTCTGTTTTCCTAAAAGGCTGTTCTATTTTACGTTCCCACTAGCAGTGTATGAAGGTTCTAATTTCTCCACATCCACACCAGCATTTATTTGTCTTTTTATTATAGCCATCCTAGTAGATACAAAGTGGGATCTTCTTGCTTTTATTTGCTTTTCCCTAATGTCTAATGATAATGAGCTTTTCTTCTTGCATTTATTAATTATATAGAACTGTCTATTCTAATCCTTTACCATTTTTGATTGGATCTTTTTTTTTATTCAATCATAGCTGTGTACATTAATACTATCATGGGGTACAGATTGCTGTTTCTATATACAATTTGAAATACTTTCATCCAACTGGTTAACATAGCCTTCATGTTATTTTCTTAGTTACTGTGTTAAGACATTTATATTCTACATTTAGAGCGATTCAAATGTACCCTTATAGGATGAAACATAGG
>NW_003852542.1:3445713-3447078 GCF_000181295.1 Otolemur garnettii | reverse complement strand
TGCTCTGTTTTTATTTCTGAGTAATGTCTTCACTATTTGAGGTTTTTTCTGATTCCATATAAAATGAAGTATTATTTTGTTCAAGATCTTTAAAGTATGACAATGGAACTTTAATAAGGATTGCATTAAAATTATATATTGTGGAGGACTTCTGGTGGGAACAAGATGGCCATCAGGTACCAGCCTCCGACAGAAGCTCCCATTCAGAGGGAAGGATAAAGTCCAGAAAACACCCAACAAGGTTGAAGACTAGGAGCCCAGCTGAGACAGAAAAGTTATAACTGCAGGACACCTCTGCTGAGGCAAGCTGCGACTCTTGGAGTGCAACTTACAAGTATATGGAACATCTCAAAGGAAAAGTGTCCAACTCCTCCCCCAAGATAGCTGTGTTTTTCTCTTTGTTTTCTCTTTGTCTGCTCCTATAAGCTTCCTACAGGTGAGAGATGAACTGAGGACCTATTATCTCATCCCACATGTGAGAGCTACAGGCAGTGGGCTCTACTCCCCTAAAGGGACCCTGCTGAGATTCCGAACACCCTCTCACCAGGCAGAAAAATTGAACTAAAGTTTCCATTGCCATTTGAATCTCCAGTCCACCCTTCCCCACTTCCCTGCAGAGACAATGAGAGGAGGCCAAAGAGTAGCGTTCCTCCCCCCACCACCTGCGGGACCAAGCACACTGCCCCGGCCCTGCAGTCGCACATTTCCTGTGTGGCTGATGCCTTTCCCCTGCCCCAGGATCGCCCAAGCAGAGCCAAACTAGGACTGATCCAGCCACGTTCCCCGCACCACTGCTGCCCTTCCTCTGCCCCCAGTTGCCCTGGAGGGGCTGAACAAGGACTAATCCAGCAGCTGCCATTCCCCTGACCCCTAGTGGCCCTGGTGGGGCTGAATAAGGACTGATCCAGCTGCTGCCATTCTCCTGCCCCCCAGTTGCCCTGGTGGGGCCAAAGTAGGACTAATTCAGCCACTCGTGTGTTCCGCACCACAGCTGTTGTTCCATTGCCCCCCTGGTAGGCCCAGTGGGGCCAAATGAGGATTAGGCCAGCCACTGCCATTCCCCACCCCCCAGTTGTCCCAGCAGGGCTGAACAAGAACTGATCCAGCTGCTGCCCCCCAGGTCGCCCTGGTGGGCAGAACGAGGTCTGATCCAGCTGTTCACGTTCCCATGCAGCTGCTGCTGTTCCCCTGCCCCCTGGTTGCCCCAGCACCTGAGAACTGGGAGAAGACAACAGAAACGCCTTGTCTCTCTGGGCAACCAGAAGAAGCCGGCACCTTCTCCAGTGGCAGCCACTGACTGAACAGTTCTGATAAGGTCTCCAAACAGTGTAAACTCAGCATGGGGCAGAATTAGCAGAAAAACTC
>NW_003852542.1:3440408-3442509 GCF_000181295.1 Otolemur garnettii | reverse complement strand
GGCGCCTACAATCCCAGCTACTTGGGAGGCTGAGGCAAGAGAATCACTTAAACCCAAGAGTTTGAGGTTGCTGTGAGCTGTGCTACCAGGACACTCTACTAAGGGCAACATAATGAGACTCTGTTTCAGAAAAAAACAAAAAAATACAACTAAGGAATATACATTTTTCTTGTCAGCCCATGGGACAAACTCCAAAATTGACCACATCCTAGGATACAGATCAAACCTCAGCAAAATTAAAAGAGTAGAAATTATCCCTTGTATCTTCTCAGACCACAAGGCAAAAAAAGTGGAACTCAACTTCAACAAAAATGTTTGCCCCTACACAAAGACTTGGAAATTAAACAACCTTATGCTGAATGATAGTTGGGTTAAGGAAGAGATAAAAGAGTAAATTGTCAAATTCCTCAAACATAACAACAATGAAGACACAAGTTACTGAAATCTGTGGGAAACAGCAAAAGCAGTCTTAAGAGGGAAATTAGATGCCTACATTCAAAAAACAGAAAGAGAGCACATCAACAAACTCATGAACCATCTTATGGAAATGGAAAAAGAAAAACAATCTTATCCCAAACCCAGCAGAAATAACCAAAATTAAATCAGAGATGAATGAAATTGAAAACAAAAGAATCATTCAGAAAATTAACAAAACAAGTTGGTTTTTTAAAAAAATAAATAAAATTGATAAACTTTTGCCAGATTAATTAGAAAGAGAAAAGTAAAATCTTTAATAACCTCAACCAGAAATGATAAAGAGAAAATAACAATGGATGCCACAGAGATACGAGGGATCATCTCTGAGTACTACAAGAAAATCTATTCTCAAAAATTTGACAATGTGGAAGAAATGGATCAATACCTGGAATAGCCTTTGTATATGCCTAGACTTAATCAACAAGAAATAAATCTCTTGAACAGACCAATTTCAAGAACTGAGATCAAAGAAACAATTTAAAAAATCTCCAAACAAATAAAAGCCCTGGTCCTGGTGACTTTATACTAGAATTCTATCAAATCTTCAAAGAAGAGCTTATACCAATACTGCAGAAATTATTCCAAAAAATTGAGAAGGAAGGAATCTTCCCCAACTCATTCTATGAAGCAAGCATCACCCTGATACCAAAACCAGAAAGCGACCCAAATAAAAAGGTCAATTTCAGACCAACTTCACTAATGAATATAGATGCAAAAATTCCTAATAAAATCCTGGCCAGAAAATTACAGCTACACAATAAAACATCATTCATCACACTGAAGTAGGTTTCATCCCAGGGATGCATGGCTGATTTAACATACACAAGCCCATAAAGTAATTTACCAAATCAACAGAAGCAAAAACAAAGACCATATGATCCTCTCAATAGATGGAGAAAAAGCATTCAATAAAATTCAACATCCTTTTCTAATTAGAACACTTAAGAATTTAGGCATAGGTGGCACATTTCTTAATCTGATTGACACCATCTATGACAAACCCACAGCTAATATTCTGAATGGAGTAAAACTGAAAGCTTTTCCACTTATAACTGGAACCAGACAAGGTTGTCCTCTATTGCCACTACTATGCAACATAGTGCTGGAAGTTCTAACTAATATAGTCAAAAGAAGGAAATAAAGGCCATCCAAATGGGGGCAGAGAAGGTCAAACTCTTGCTCTTTGCCAATGATACAATCTTAGAGAACCCCAAACACTCAACCACAAGACTCCTGGAAGTGATCCAAAAATACAGGAATGTCTCATGACATAAAATCAAAATCTGTAGCCTTTGTATATGATTGGAACCTTCTCTAAAGAAGACAGACGAATGGCTGACAAACATGAAAAAATGCTCATAGCCATAATTATCAGAGAAATGCAAATCAAAATACCCTGAGATATCACCTAACCCCAGTGTTAGGTGGGGTTAGGTGATGTTTGTGGGGGGCAAACATTTCAGTGTTGCTCTGTATCAGGACCTACAGCAGCATGGTACTGGGGAGCACACAGAGAAAGTCCCCAGAATAACCACAGAGGTATGGCCACTGCAGGATGACAAGACTTGCTTGGATGGAGTGGGCTCTAATAAAGACTGATAAGTGAGCATATTTACATAGAGTG
>NW_003852542.1:3436379-3440388 GCF_000181295.1 Otolemur garnettii | reverse complement strand
GTGTTTCTCTGAAGAATTTTTAACTCACTATTTAGATCAGGTGAAAGAAGATATGAAAAATTAAATAAATCACTGCAGACTAATTCTGAACTTAAGGAAGAAAGTTTACCTTAATGGATTTTTGCTAATAATGCTGCTACTAATATGTGCAATTATTATTACTAATTTTAAGTTTGAGGTACTATTATTTGCATTACCAGTTTAATGATATATTGCTTCCCTCTACGAGGAGAAAAAGACACCTCCCTATTCCATTTAATATTCTCTTCATTTCTTCTTTAAGATTAGGAACTTGAGGATGATGGTAAGAAGTGTAAGCATGGGACGCTGCTGTAACATACAATTTCAGTGGGCTATCCAGGATCCTTATTCTTTATCTAGTATATGATAGCTTTAATGAGATTTGGTCACTAATGAAGGATGAACAGGGAGTTTTTATTCCAACTGTTTAAGCTTATCTGTTCATCACAATGAAGACACAGAACCAACCTCTTACTCTGGGCCAAAAAGCCCCAGACACAGACACAGACTGTCTCAACGGTGAATTTGTGCATTCGCCAGCAATACCTTCAAAAAGGTACTTCCCCCAAATCCAGGAATTTCCTATGGAAATGCCCAATGGATTCTTATGGGAACGATAAACTGAAAAATGCTCCACAGGCCTCAACCAGAGACTGTGTGAAAGATCAAGCAGCAAAGCTAGAAAAAGGTTCTAAGCAAAACATAATAGAGTCATATATATCAGAATTGGGAAACTCAATTTTCTTAAAAAAGAGAGTGAGAGGAACTCCTAGCTAAGGACTTGCTGATAAAGAGGGAGGAGGCTGTACTTTCTCTGATCCTGCAATCCAAACATGGAATTTTGTAGAAGATGATCATCAAGAAGTCCCTGGTTATCTAGATCTTAGAGATTATGAGAAATCTGAAACATTTCCACAGCAAATTCTTGCTGTTATTATGATTAAAGTCCTCATGGGAATAAAGACAAAAATATCCAAAAGCTTCACAGGCAGAATTTGGTCATTTTCAGCCATGTGATATGAAGAAACCCCTGAATAGCAAACATTTCAGTGTTGCTCTATATCAGGACCTACAGCAGCATGGTACTGGGGAGCACACAGAGAAAGTCCCCAGAAGAACCACAGAGGTATGGCCACTGCAGGATGACAAGACTTGCTTGGATGGAGTGGGCTCTAATAAAGACTGATAAGTGAGCATATTTACATAGAGTGCATAGGAGCCTAGCCAAGGAACTGATAAGAAATGTCAAGCCAGTGAATCTTCCATATTCCTGCTATCTTGACATGTAATTAGTCTTTAAAGGGACACTCTCTACTCAGGCCATTATGTTAGCAATGTGCTCAACAACAAGAAACAGGACTGCTTCACTTATACTGACTAGAATAATTAGAATCCAAGAAGTCTCTGGGCCGAGTAATTAGATAGGAGTTGTTATATTATCTGTTGCATGGAAAAGATCTTTAATGCACTATAGTAACCAACAGGGAACTTTGAACCAGTTAGTCTGAAAGCAGGGAGGACTAGTTAGCAGTGTCGGCAAGCATTCCTGGGCTGGCATATATACATAACTCGCTTCTGTGGCCTCTTCCTCCACCTGAGAATCGTTAACCCTACACATCCTGGAAGGACAAATAGTACTAGTCCAAATCAAAAGACAGGAAACTGCATGCTAATTCTGCAAGAATCTTAGGTTCCATAGCTTTGACTGATATATCTACTTTCTTCATTCTATGCACTTGACCATGTTCTTGCATATATATATATATATATATCTCACTAGGTATGTACTGGGTGACAAATGTCTGAGGGAGTGTTTCGTGCAAATTTACTTTCTTCATATTTGAAATGTTCCATAAAGATAAGTATTTCCTACACATAAGAATAGTTGTGATAAAGCCATGGAAGACCCAGATCACTATATAGTATTAGTGACACTTTGTTCTGTTTTCAAGAAAAAATATTTCTCCAACTTCTTGATCAAGTTCAAAAGTATTTTGTAAGTTTGTTACCATTTTGGTATGCACATAGCATCCCTAAGAAAAAAATTATTGGTGCTTTGTATGTTTTCATTCATTATAAACTCTAGGAGCACTTTAGCCAGGTAAAAAGCAAATGGTTTATATAATCAAACCTTTTTAAATAAAAATGATGAAGAAATTGAGCCTGGAAAAGTTAAACGAATTGTCCACATACTTAGTCACACAGTAATATAGCTGACTAGAACTGAGCCTCAAACCCCTTGGTCCTGTTGTGTGGCTATTTATTCTGGATCTTGTCACTTTTGTGGTTAGTATCTCAATACATTTTTACTTAAAGAAATAAGCATATGAAAATCTTTTACCAAGTTGGTCACAATAGAGTGTGATCCAAACCATGACCCTAGACCAAGTGGGGACCCTTCCCCTGAAAAAGACATAAGGCTGGTTTGGACAAGTTAGTGTCTATATCTAATGGAGAAAACTAAGGCTAAAAAGGGGCTGCTACTTACAATTATATAGGATGTACACTCTATAGGCGTTGGGAGAATGATTTACAGTGTAAATAGCATAGCTTGTGTATTTATCATGACAGCCTTCTGGCACATTAAAGCACCTTTAAGAGGATATCTGTTGTATTTCACATAAGGGCTCTTATGGGCTACAGAGGGACAAGACTCAGAAGAACAGAAATGGAGTTGATAGGATAGAGTGGGATCAGTGAAGAAGCACTTTGATGAGGAAATGACCATGCCTGGACGTTGTCATCAAATCTGAGGCTAGTTCTGAAGATGGGTCAGAAGAGGCTGATCTGATGAGTAAAGGAGAGATGAAGAAGAGTCAACAATATATGCCATCGATTTTCTGAAAAGTTAGCTTGTGAATAGGAGCAAAGAAATGAAATAGTAGGCTCAGAGCCTGTAGCACAGTGGTTACAGCGCCAGCCACATACACTGAGACTGGCAGGTTCGAACCCAACCTGGGCCTGCTAAACAACAACAGCTACAACAACAACAAAATATCCAGGCATTGTGGTGGGTGCCTGTAGTCCTAGCTACTTGGGAGGCTGAGGCAAGAGAATTACTTGAGTCCAGGAGTTTGAGGTTGCTGTGAGCTGTGATGACATAGCACTCTACCAAGGGTGACATACTGAGACTCTGTCTCAAAAAAAGAAAGAAAAGAAAAAGAAATGAAATAGTAGCTGTGAGGGTAGCTGCAATCAAGGGAAGGTTTTGGTTTTGATTTCGAGGATAGAATACAGTAATGCCTAATGATTAGGCATTATGATAGGGGAGAAGGGATGATAGGAGAGAAGAGGTTAATATTACAGAAAGAGACAATGGAGGGATTAGAGGTAAAGTCCACACAAACATAAGAGGACTAGACAGAGGGAGGCAAGGAAGGGGAGATAGCAGGCTTGTAGACGCATTGAACGATGAAGGACTTCCTCTTACCCAATATTTCATCTCGCTTGGTGAGCCATGAGAACCTTGCCAGATATTTGGTACACGTACCTACCAAGTTATGTCTGTAGGAAGAAGGATGCACAGTCAAGAGAGAAAAAGTGCAAAAGCACAGGGTACCATCCCCTGAGAAACTGAAGGGGAAAACTGAAATAAAATTATGAAGAATCCTCATCCAACATACAATTTTTCTTAATGTTTTTTTCTTTGTAACTTTCAGGTGGTTTTTGCTCTTACAGACTTTGTGATAGAAAATCTTGGGAAACAGTTTGTAGAGACACCACCTGTGGACCTGGCTACTCTGTATCAAGATATGTCATGCACCATTCCCCTGATATTCATCTTAAGCACAGGCTCAGATCCCATGGGTGCATTTCAGAGGTTCGCCCGGGAGAGTGGGTATTCAGAACGGTAAGGTCAATTGTGCAGTTTTAATAATTGTGCAGTTTTAAAGAGAGTATGAACATCTCTTTGCAAAATTTTACCTTTACCTTGTTTTTTCCTTTGTGTAGCATTAATTCTTACATTCAGGTACCCCTTGCTAAAAAA
>NW_003852542.1:3434022-3435754 GCF_000181295.1 Otolemur garnettii | reverse complement strand
AAGAGAACTAACAGGATATATCTAACTGTATTCATGTATCTGACAAGTCCCAAAATCTGTAGTTAGCAAGCTAGAGACTGAGGAGAGCTGATGTGTACTGTAAACTAAGTCCAAAAAGCCTGAGAGCCAAGAGAGCTGATGGTATAATTTCTAGTCCAAAAATCAGTAGTCTTGAGACATAAGTAATGTTCCAGTCTGAGACTAAAGGCCGGAAAAAGACCAATGTCTCAGTACAACATTCAGATAGGAGATGATCTCTTTCATTCAGCCTTTTTGTTCTATTCAAGTCTTCAGTTGATTAGCTAAAGCCCATTCACATTAGGGAGAACAATCTGCTTTACTCTGGCTACTAATTAAAATGTTAATCTTATCCAGGTAAGCCCTTGCAGGCACACCTTACCCTGAATGTTTGACCAGATATCTGGGCATACCGCTGGCCCAGATACGCTCACATGTAAAATTAGTATCAATTGATCCAAGACATTTGCCTTTTGTCCTGAAATTCCAACAAAGAACTAATGTACAAAATTAATATGTGCTCCTATGAATCAGTTTAGAAAATTAAACAACTCAATAGGAATAGAGACAAAAAATATGAATAAGGAATTCTCAAAAAAGGGATTTGCCTGATAATCGTATGAAAATATATCAAACTTCACTGCTAATTAAGAAACAACAAATTAAAATTAAAACCATGAAAAGATGTCATTTCACAACCAGCAAACTGGCAAAATTGTGGCAAAGATATGGGGCTATAGAAATGTCCTTGTTGCAAGGAGGAACAAAAAATTGGCAAAAATTATTTGGCAGTATCCATTAAAGTCAAAGATAATATCCCAATGATTCACTACTGAATTGCAGCCTAGAAAAAAGTCAGTCACATGTGTACAAGAAGCCATGTTCAAAAACATTTATAGAACATTGTTTATAATAGCAGAAATATAAATAGCATTGTTTATAACAAATTTCCATGGGGAAACATTAGTACATAAATTGTGTTATAGTCACAAAATTTTAATATGATACACTATAGACATGCAAGTGAATAAACTAGAGCAATGTATAGTGTATCAATATGACCAGGTTACACAAACTAATATTGAGCAAAAAAAAAATTAAGTTGTAGAAGAACTATGTTATATTAGAGAAGTTTGACAAAATGTCTAAAATTTTTAACATGAGAAAAGTTATATAATATTTAGGAATTTATATTTTTTAAATAAAAGTATAAATAAAGTTAGGGAATATACAACAAACTCTTATCATACAACAACAAAAGGACAAAAGAAAAATAATTTTAAAATAGACAAAATAGATAAAAAGGGCAATTCTTCAAAGTAGATGAACAAATGGCCAATAAGCACATGAAAAGATATTCAATGTTTTTTAGTCATTAGGGAAACTCAAATCAAAACCACAATGAGGTCCCACTTTGCACCCACTAGGATGGCTCTAATTTTTTTTAAATGAAACATAGCAAGAGTTGGCAAGGATGTGCAAGAACTGGCACTCTCATACATTGCTGATGGAATGTGAAACATTGGACCACTAAAGAAAACAGTTTGGCAATGCCTCAAAAAGTTAAAAATGGAACTTCCACGTGACTTAGTAATCCCAGTCCCAGAAATATACCCAAGACAATTGAAAACAGGTGTTAAAATGAAAACTTGTACACAAATGCTCTTAGACACATTCACAGTAGTCAGAAAAATGGTGATTTAAATGTCCATCA
>NW_003852542.1:3424651-3430857 GCF_000181295.1 Otolemur garnettii | reverse complement strand
AACAAATGGGATTTAATTAAACTGAAAAACTTCTGTACAGCTAAGGAAACAACAACCAAAGCAAATAGACAACCTACACAATGGGAAAGGATATTTGCCTATTTTGAATCAGACAAAAACTTAATAACTAGGATCTATAGAGAACTTAAATTAATCCACATGAAAAAAGTCAACAACCCCATACATCAATGGGAAAGAGAGATAAACAGAACCTTCTCTAAAGGAGACAGACGAATGGTTAGCAAACATGAAACAATGCTCATCATCCCTAATTATTCGAGAAATGCAAATTAAAACCATCCTGAGATATCACCTAGCCCCAGGGAGAATGGCCCACATCACAAAATCTCAAAACTGCAGATGCTGTTGCGTATGTGGAGAGAAAGGAACACTTTTCCACTGCTGGTAGGACTGCAAACTAATACAACCTTTTTAGAAGGAAGTATGGAGAAACCTCAAAGATCTCAACCTTGACCTCCTGTTTGATCCTGCAATCTCATTACTGGGCATCTATCCAGAAGGGAAAAAATCCTTTTATTATAAAGACACTTGTACTAGACTGTTTATCACAGCTTAATTTACAATCACCAAAATGTGGAAACAGCCTAAATGCTCCTCAACCCAGGAATGGATTGACAAGCTGTGGTATATGTATACCATGGAATACTATTCAGCCATTTTAAGAAATGGAGATTTTGCAGCATTTGTATTAACCTGGATGGAGGTGGAACACATTATTCTTAGTGAAGCATCACAGGAATGGAGAACCATGAATTCTATGCATTCGACTTTGATATGAGGACAATTAATGACAATTAATGACACGGTGGGGGGTGGAGGAAGGGGAGAGCAGGCAGAAAAGGAGGGAGAGAGTGGGGGAAAGGAAAAGAAAAAAAAAGAAAATAGCAACTAATTCTCACATAAGTTGGATTTAATTTTGACCAAAGTATATTATTTGAACAATAATTTTTAGTTCAACTTGTTAACATGTTGTTTAGGATATTGCATCCTCATTTATAGGTGAAATTTATTTGTAATTTCCCTTTATAAAAATATATTTTTCCAATTTTAATATCAGGTATATCTAGATGAAGTAGAATGAATTTGAAGTATTTCTTCTTTTTCTATTGTCTATAAGATTTGGCATGAACTGTTTTTTGAAATTATCTTCTATTTCTTTTATCTATTAATATTAGTTGTCTATTTTTTGAGACTTTGGAAAAATTAAAAAAAAAATTTGAATATTTACCAGGATGAGGATCAGAATATAAGTATGTATATTCTAAGCAAAAATCTCCCATATTCATAGTTCTTAATATTTGTTTTGCTTAAAAATAGCACAAAACAGTATTTTATTGTTTTTGTTGATGCTGTTCAATTCAGAGTGCAGTCAATTTCACTGGGGCAAGGACAAGGGCCCATTGCTGAAAAAATGATCAAGGATGCAATGAAATCGGGAAACTGGGTATTTTTACAAAATTGCCATCTTGCTGTTTCTTGGATGTTGGCAATGGAAGAGCTAATTAAAACCTTCACAGACCCAAGTAAGTTGAGCACATTGCATTTACATAATAATACCAGTTTATGTAGCCTTTTCTTGCTGAATTCATTCCTTACTGTAATTCTTATAAGTATTATGCTTCCCTAGACAGATTTGATTAAATTACACAATCAGAATCCAAACAATGATCTTCAGACTCCAAGTTGAGGGTATGATACACTGGATAATTTCTATTTCATATTGCCCTCTATAGGAGGTCATTTGAATTTAAAATATACTACCCATAGGAATAGTTAAAAGAAATAGAAAGATAGATCTAGGACGCAGAAAAGAAATTAAATCCTTCCTTATAAAATAAAAGAAGTAAAGGAACAGAGTTCAGATTACCACAACTTCCCTAGTGTTTTACAACTTTTTATTCTCTGTAACACACATAATAATTAACCTTCACAGGTACCTCAGAATCATACACAACCCATGGGTGTGCCCAAAATTATTCAAAGTCACTAGCACTGGCTATAATCTCACCACTTTCCCACACAAGAAAGTATAATGGCTCGCAAAGAAAGAAGTATAATAGAATCTACTCATTTTTCAATATTGGTAGAAAAATAATCAAAGCCTTAGTAGAAACTGTTCTATTGGTAACAAATTGTGTGAGTCCCACTTGACCACTCTGTTAGGAGGCCACTGGGGAGAACCACTGGCCAAGGATACCTAAAGAGAGCCCTTTCTTCTGGGGTCTTACTTTCCACCCTGACTATAAAGCTTTTGGGAAGGTGAAAGCTACACAGATAGTCTACAAATCTCTTCACTCAGCACTACCTACTAAGGTAAAGAGCTGCTTTTTTACAGATTCAATTGTCTGTGCTTCTTACCCAGCTTGGGGCTCAGCAGCCTTTCCCTGAAGGCCCCTCACTCCCTGGTGCCTTCCTCCCACCCATCCTGCCCCATCTTCTGCAGACTACTTCTAAAAAGGATAAGGAGTTATTTGTACCCATTATCCAGAATCTTCTCCCTTTTGACTCTTTTGCAGTCAAATAATGGATGACCTGCTTCCTACTGGCCCTATAATAAATTTCCATTTAAATAATTAGAGAAATAACAAGAAGGCTTTACTACTTACTCTTCAGGGGTCTCCAATGATTAGGATTATAATTAAGAAAAAATGCTAGGGCTGGCATCCAAAAGGGAATCTGTTGCAATGGTATCATTCACACAGGCCTCCGGAATCAGAGACGTCATTCAGCTTCCTTATAACTAGAACAAGAGCATTTGCCAGTTCTTTAGGGAGCCCAGATAGGTTAAGGAAGCCATCTGAAGTTGTCTGGGTTTTAAGTGTTTATGACTCACTAAACTAAATTGGACAGAGAAGCCTCTTCTGGCCCTTGCTATAATCATTTATAACTTAACCATTCGAGCTGATGTTTAACTTGAACAGTATAAAATAAAATATACTCACATAGCAAGCTGAAAAAAGAAAGGGAAAGAAAGGAAGAGAAAAAGAAAGAAACAAAGAAAACCTTTGGATTTGACATTCTAAAATCCCAGTAGAGTCTTGCCCCACCACTTCCTGACTGTGCCTGTCACATCTTTTCTCTGGCCCTCAGTTTACCCAACTGTAAAATGACTGTATAGCATCATCACTAAAAGTCCTCTACTAAGATGATTCCTAAGATTCTCTTACAGCTCTTAAATTCTATGATGTCTATAAAAGTTAAGAATCTTGATGCTTTTGTAATTATAAGAGGAAAAGTATGGGGAAAAAATTGCTTCTTCCCCAAACCTGGCCATCTTCTTTCTTTGGTGTTTTAATTAGTGAAATCATTGGCCCTGTTCTATGTATATGTTCTAGGGTATGTTGGTGAACAAAATTACCATAGCTATCTGTCTTCATAGAGCTCACGTCCTAGTGGAGGAAAATAGACAATGAAGAAGCCACATAATAAATAAGAAAACATATATGGTGTGATAGAATGTGGTTGTGCTTTGGAAAAAATTAAAAGGAGAGGAAAGCAGCATCAGAAAGACTGGGATGAGATGGGAGCAGGAAGGAAGGAGGATAGCAATTTGAAATGGTATGATCTGGGTAGAGCTCTTTGAGAAAGCAACATTTGACCAAGACATGAAGAAAGCAAAGGAATTCCAGGGAAGAGTGTTCCAGGCAGAGGGAACAACCAATGCAATGGTCTTAGGGAGGGAATCAGCCTGGCTTGTGTGAGAAGTAGCAGAATATATACTTAAAAACCAATGCCAAGTAAGTTGCCCTTGGATGATGCCCATGTTTTCCATGGGAAAAATGATTCTTCAACCTTGACTTTGGCCTTTTGAACCGTGATGCTGTGCGTGGGGGCCTCTGTAGCCCCTCTCTCTCTGTTCCCTTTGTAACTTCTCTGCTGAGAAGAGGAACCCCTTTCTTCTCCATAGGACTTTCTGACCATTTCCATGCAATTTGCCTTATATTGAATGATTTAAAAACAAAAAAAAACAAAAAAAAACTCGAGAGCATAAGTGCACTGGTGGAAACTGTCCTCTTTTTCAACTGAAAATTTTCCCTACGTCAAAGAGAAAGCCCTTACTATCTCATCAAATATTAAAAAGTAACACGCACCTAATTTCTTGACCCAAATGTGTCAGCTTCTAGACTGCCAAACCCTCCTGATATGACGTTTCCAGAATGACTCCTTCCACCTCCATTTTAAAATAGTTTATAACATACTTGCAGTAGACTAAGTCTCTAAACAGAGCTTACAAAATTTTTTTCCTTCCCTAGAATAATTTCGTTTTATAGAAAAGTACTACTACAAACTAATCATTTTCTTGTTTTATTGTTTTGTCTTTGCTTTAAACAGATAGTGTTATCAAGGACACTTTTCGGCTTTTTTTAAGCTCCATGCCTAATGATACATTTCCTGTTACAGTTCTTCAAAATTCTGTCAAGGTAATGCATACATATGGTTGGCACAATGTGAAATGATCAGCTTCAGACTGTTTACTGGTGGCTTCAAGGAGCTCAGACTTTGCACAAGATCCACATGGAGGCCTTCCTGGCCAGGGTGGGGAGGTAGAGGTCACTATCCTTTCACCTGATAGCAAGGAAATGATTCTCCAAGCCAGTGCCCATCCCTGCATGCCCTAGTTCTAGTGGTCGTTCAACTCTTCCAGCTCTTACCTTCCACAAGGAAACACTAAGGGTGCAGAGTGATGAGACTGGAGCCCTCCCAGAGTTAAGGGAATGTTTTAGTATTTGAGAGACAGGAAGACCTAAGATAGTCAAGCTGCTGGATTTTAAAGCTGGAAGTTTCAAATATGTGTATGAGAAACAGGAGGTGCTTCCACCCTGAGACATCATGGGACAAAGTGTGGGACAATGTCATAGGTTGGAATAATACAAAATTTAATAGAGAAAGCATGAGTAAGCTTTTTGACCCATGTTTTGTTGTCGTTTTTTTATATATATTTTACACTTTTTTTTCCCCGTTAGCCCAGTCAAGTCAACTCACCCGTTTGTTAAAAAGACACCAAATGAAAGTGCCTGAGGTTCTTGGGCAGGTGGTCCAACCACTCTAAGCCTGAGGACCCAGCAAGGCTTTATTCTCTCTGGGCTGTAGCTGAGTGAGGTACAAAGCAAGCTAGAAAATCAGGAATGCCCCCATGGGAATCAGTTACCTATTATCAGTTATCTACATCCTCAAGATGGCTGCAGTCTATGTGTGTTATTCAGAAATAATGCAAATCTATAAAATCCCACTCTCTCTGCCATGTATATTCTATTTAAATCCAGGTAACCAATGAGCCTCCAAAAGGCTTGCGTGCAAATATCAGACGAGCATTTACTGAAATGACACCTTCGTTTTTTGAAGAAAATATACTCGGAAGAAAATGGAGACAAATAATATTTGGCATTTGTTTCTTCCATGCAATTATTCAGGTATACTGAATTCTGCTTTTTAATAACAACAAGGAAGTATATTATGTTATAAATAAATAAATAATAAAAAGTAAGAAGTAAATGAAAGCTTGCAAATGGCATTGTGAAATGCTTAGGACCCCCGTTCTGTGTCTGAACCCAAATTGTTTTCACTCACTTCTGATCTCTAAACTCCCCTTACCTCTGTATCTCCCAGCTTTGGCTCCCACCTCCATTCTACTCTGCCTACAGAACACCATGGGCTGGATGAATGCTGTAGGTCCCATTCTACAAGCACAAAATTGATCTCCTGAGCTCCCTCTCATGCCCAAACTCTGCTTCTCCTTCAGACTACTTAAGAAATCAGTGCTTCTGTTCTCTCAATAACCTACAGTCAAAACTTCAGGATTACTTTTACTCTTCCTTGACAACAGTCAGTTGTCAAGTCCTCCTTATTTCCTCCCACCCCCACAGTAACTTCACTCTCACCTGTCCTTTGAGCTCACCACCTTTAACCACTTCCTCCCTACCTAAGACTGAATCCCAGGTTCCTTGAAGAATAACCTTCAGCTCAGCACCACTGTCTCCTTCCGTTTGTTCAAGCCTCACAGCTTGGTCTGATATCCATACTGTCACCTTGCCCTTGAATTCTGACTCTCCAACTACACATTTCTAGGTAATGTCTTGATTAGATTAGCTTCCAGGTTTTCAAATGTGTGTGGTCTACAGAGAAAGAATCAGTAAGGTAAAAAAAAAAAAAAAAAAGCTTAAAGGTAGAAGATATGGCTCGGCGCC
>NW_003852542.1:3418141-3424392 GCF_000181295.1 Otolemur garnettii | reverse complement strand
AAAAAAAAAAAAGGTAGAAGATATGAGATAAATAAGTGAAAAGGTTCTAGAGGAGGTCCAAGAGGTTGGGACAAGGAGTTCCATGTTTAAGGCCCTTGTTCCACTAACATCAGCATCCGAAATGAGGAGGTAGCTCCCTAAAGGGAAATTTTGAAATTAAGAGGAGGGAACTTGAGGCCAATCTTCTATTTGAGCATCATTTTAGCATTAAGTTGGGATGGGACTACAACAAAGTGGAGGCGTCTCACTATGAGGCATGGTAAAACAAGGATTATGATTCTGTGTGTCAGTTCTTAAAAAATATGTGTGGCTATTTATAGGGAGGAGTTTATAGTAGAATCTTTATGGATAGATACTATGTTTAATTAAGATGTTACAAGTCACCTCCAAAAAGGATTTGAAACAAGATTATAATTATAGTTTGGCCTTGATTTAATGTAAAACTTTTGCTATGTTCTAATATGTCCCGAATATCAAAATTTAAGCACAAATAGACATAACCCTTTTCTTTTGCTTTTCATTTTTTTGCTAACATTACTATTTACTGGAATACTTATTAGAAAAAAATCCAATTAAGAAAAAAAAAGCAGATGAAACTGGCTGGTCTTATAAGGATGTTGTTAAACAAATCTGTGTAATACCAATGGAAGGTAGCTGACAAAAATGTTGTGACCAGAAGTTTGCATGAACCTGACTTTATATTTCCCTTTGGAGCAATGGTTCATTATTCATTAATTCAGGGTTTACAGTAACTCTGAACAATATGACTACCACAAATAACAAGTAATGACTGTTTCCAAATCACCATATGTAGATCTGTTTTTATCATTTTTCTTTTCCCTTAGTCATTGATCACATGGTTCTTTCTCTCTCTCTTTCTCTCTCTCTCTCTCTATATATATACACACATATATATAAAGTAAATTTTTATTAAATATTTTGAAAACAAAATATATATAAGGCACAATGGAGAAATCAGTATGTAATCTGCAAAGCATGTTATGACTGAGAAACCCTGGACAGACTCCTTAAGATAATAGAAGAGGGTAGCCCTCTCCACCTGATAGATGATTATAGTATCAGCATTTTTATGCCAAAAGACTCTTTGTGAGATTTGGTGGGGGGTGGAGGGTTCTGCTTTGATGGGAAAATATTTTATTTTACCCTGAAGAACAAATGTTCTTTTGGCAGGTCTATCAAATTTCTAGTAATAGCAATTTTTCTTTTAGAAATATGGAGAGGGGCCAACATTGGAAGAAAAGGTGCTTCCTCTGCTAGTTGAAAGCTTAGCTCAAGTTGAACTACATGACTTTAACAGATTTTTTTTCCAGTGTGGAAATGCCCACTTTCAATGGAAACTCTTTTAGTTTTCAATATTTTACATGAAATAAATTTTATCAAATTTTACTTCAGACTATTTTCATTTCTCATTCCAGGAGAGAAAGAAGTTTGGTCCCCTTGGTTGGAATATCTGCTATGAATTTAATGACAGTGACAGGGAATGTGCTTTACTAAACCTCAATCTCTACTGTCAAGAAGGAAAGATTCCCTGGGATGCACTAATTTACATTACTGGTCAGTATGTCCATGTGCCCAGGGCATCCAGATGAGTACCACAGACCTGTTGGTTTATACTCACCTGGCCAATAAGAGTGTTTAGTGATGCTGATGATGACTTGTAGTGTTAACTTTGTGAAGATAAAATTGTGATAATGACATATAATAAGTACATTTTGAGAATACTTATATATAAATATACATTTTTATATTTATTTATATATAGAAAATAGACAGATGTTTTCCCAAATAATAATAACAGGGAAATTTAGATAGCTCTTACTATATGCCAGGCACTATTTTAAGCACTTCACATGAATTAGCAAATTTAATCCTCACAACAGCCCTGCAGTGTGAGCACTATTACTATCCTCATTTTACACATGAGAAAAACTGAGGTGCACAGTTTATAAGTGGTAGACCAAGATTTGAACCCTGATTATCTGGACACTGATTAACCAGCAGAGGCCTGTTGATTCAGGTGTACTTGTGAAAAAGAAAACATCTTTCAGGAATTAAATTTCAGCAAATATCAATTCTGGCCCCATAGGGATCTTATTGCTAAAGCTAGATCCAATTTGGACCATGTGGGCTCAAGTAATGAAAGAGAGGACATTTGCACTGGAAATAAGCAAAAAGGGAATGGATGGTTTTCATCGGTGAATAAGAGAAATGGAGGGGTATCAAGTGATCTGCCATGAAAGGCAAAGTGAAACCTTAAAACATGTTTGGGATGAGGGCAGCGAAACAACAGTAAAAATAAATCAGGACTAGTCCCCAGGGTGGACCAAGAAGGGAGGGCCTAGAATCTGGGAGGCTACTTTGTTCTGCCCCAGACATTCCAGAGGGGCCAAGATTGCTTAGTGAAGTGGTGTAGACAGAAATATTCTCTGGTACTCTCTGCATACTCTGAATTTTTTGTGCCTTCTTTTAATGTTTCTTCTCCCATTCCTGGAACCCTTGGCCTTTCTGGTCATCTCAATCTCTACTTCTGTGGAATAACTGAGGTTTAAAAAGAACAGAAAGGAATAAGACAAGGCTGCATCTGTTCTTACTGCGTCAATTCAACATTGTGCTAGAAGTCTAGCAGGGAATTTAGATAAGGATAAGAAAGAAAAAGCACCCATATTAGAGTGAAAGAAGTAAACCTGCCTTTACTCACAGACAACATAATCTTATATGTACAAAATCCTAAGGAGCATCCCGCCCCAAAAAACAAGAAGTAACAAATGAGTTCAGCAAAGTTGTACATTTCTATACATGAGCAATAAATATTTTTAAAATTTTATTCACAATAGCTTCCAAAAAAGTAGTTAGGAATAAATTTAACTGAAAAATTACAAGCTTTTGTGCTGAAACTGCCAGAGCATTACAGAAAAAAAATTAAAGATTATCTAAATAAATGGGAAGACATCTATTCTAACGGGTTGAGGGACAAAACATTTTAACATTTTAAATATTCCAAGACTGATCTATAGATGTAATGCAATTCCTATCAAAATCTCAGCTGGCATGTGGCAGAAATGAACAAGCTGATCATAAAATTCATATGAAAATGTGAAGAATCTCAAATAGCAAAAACAATCTTTGAAGTCAAAAGAGTTACGTTTTCCAACTTCAAAACTTAGTACAAAGCTATAAAAATCAAGACATTGGGGTACCAGCGTGAAAATAGAAATACAAATCAGTAGAACAGAATTGAGAATCTAGAAATTCTGGCCTATATTTATGGCCAATTGATTTTCAACAAAGGTGCCAAGACAATTCAATAAAGGATAGTCTTTTCAACAAGTGATGCTGGAACAATTGGATATCCATCTGCAAAAGGATAAATCTGGACTCTTATCTCACACTCCACAAAATGGATTCAAAATAGGTGATAGACCTAAGTAATAGATACATAGGTCATCACAAAAGTTTTGAGATATACAAAAATCAAGAAACATAAAATCCAGGGCAGCACATATGGCTCAAAGGAGTAGGGCACCGGCCCCACATGCCAGAAGTGGCGGGTTCAAACCCAGCCCCAGCCAAAAAAAAAACCATAAAATCCACATAGACAGAAGCAAATGATACCCTCCCAGCAACACCAATAAGCCAAGCAAGTTGAAACTTGCACAGGTGATCAGAAAGGATGCTGTCAACTGCGTTTCTTGGAAGCAAAATAATGGACCATAACACAATGTGTCTCAAACTTCCATACTATAAATCTCTTAGAAGAAACTTTTGAGGCAAATCTTTGTGACTTTGGGTTTGGGCAGTGACTTCTTAGACAGGAGACAAGAAGCATGAGGGAAAAAAATAAATTGGACTTAATTACCATTTAAAACTTTCACACTTCAAAAAAGCAAAAAAGCAAGACACAGACTGAGAGAAAATATTTGCAAATCATATCTCACTTAAAGGATTATATCCAAAGTATACAAAGACTGCTTACAACTCAATAACAAGAAGATAGCCCGATTTTAAAACAGGCAAATATTCTATTTGAATAGACATTTCACCAGAAAAAAATGTGCAAATGTCCAATAAGCATATGAAAATATGTTCAATCAGTCATTAGGGAAATCAAAATTGAGGTCATAATGAGATAACACTTCATACCCACTATAGGATGGCTATATAAAAAAGACAGTAACAAATATTGGCAGATACATGGAGAAATTGGAACTCTTGTACACTACTGGTGGCGATGTGAAATTGTCCCTGCTTTGGAAAAGTTTTTAAATAGCGTTGACTAAGACCTAGTAATTCTACTCCTAGATATAGACCAAGGAAAAATTAAAACATATCCATGCAAAAACTTATACAAAATGTTCATGACAATATTATTCACAATAGCCAAAAATGCCCATGAACTGGTTAATGGATAAATAAAATATGATATATCCATAAAAGGAATATGATTCATCCATAAAAAGGAATAAAGTACTGACATATGCTACAATATAATTAAACCTCAGAAACACTGTGCCAAGTAAAAGAAGCCAGGCACAAAGGACCACACGTATGATTCTATTTGTATGAAATTTCTGGAAAAGCCAAAGTTATAGAAACAAAAAACAAATGAGTGGTTATGCGATACAGGGAGTGGAAATGGAGGGTGACTACAAAAGGGCATAAGATTTCTTTGGGGGGCGGCACCTGTGGCTCAAGGACTAGGGCACTAGCCCCATATACCAGAGGTGGAGGGTTCAAACCTGGCCCTGCCAAAAACTGCAAGAAATATATATATATATTTCTTTGGGGGGTGAAAATGTTCTAAAATTATATCATGGCACTACTCTAAATTTACTAAAATTATATCATGGCACAACTCTAAATTTACTAAAAACTAATGAATTATATGTATAAATTTGTGTGAATTTATATTTTTTTAAATTATACCCCATCAAAGCTAATTTTTCTTAAAAGATAAGAGTACAAAGATAGTGCTTTATCTGGGTGGGACATTTGCTAATGACAAGGTTTTTAAAGCCTTCTTCTAAGGATTAATCCAGAAAACATATTATAGTACGACTATGATAAATGCTAGATATCAAAGATGACATGGTCTCCACTCACCGAAAAGTGATGGGGATAACAAATTATTCACAATAACCAAGAGAAACAATCCAAATGCTCATCAACATATGAATGGAGAAAGTATGGTATATATATGAAATGAAGTATTATTCATCCCTAAAAAGAAAGAATTCTACCATTGTAGGACAACATAGATGGACCTAAAAGATATGCTAAGTGAAATGGCTTGGTCACAGAAGGGCAAATACGGCATGATCCCGCTCACAAGTGGCATCTGAAATGGCCAAAAGCCCAGAAGTAGACAAGGGAATGGTGACTACCAAGGAGGAAAATGTGGAGTTCTTCAATGGGGTTTAAAAAAAAGTTATAGTTACACAAGATGAGTAAATTCCAAAGATTTGTTGTACAACATAGTGCCTATAGTTAACAATAAGGCATTGTGTACTCAAACATTTGTTAAGGTAGAGTTCTGAGAGGATGAAGCAGGTGGGTTGCCTGGGCTCACAAGTTCAAGACCAGCCTGAGCCAGAGAGAGAGACCTCATCTCTAAAAATAGCCTGGCATTGTGGCAGGCACCTGTAATCCCAGCTACTTGGGAGACTGAGGCAAGAGAATCACTTAAGCCTAAGAGTTTGAGGTTGCTCTGAGCTGTGGTGCCACAGCACACTACTGAGGGTGACAAAGTGAGACTGTCTCAAAAAAAAAAAAAGTAGATTTCATGTTAAGGGTTCTTACATCCCAAAATCAGTGGGGGACATAAAGAAATATTTTGAGGTGATGGATATGTTTATCACCTTGATTGTGGTGACAGTAACACAAGCATATACATAATTCTAAACTCACCAACTTGTATACATTAATTATGTGTAGTTTTTTCTATACCAATTATAAATCAATATGGGTATAGTCATGCCACAAGACATGGCAATACCAGCAGGGAGACTGGACAAAAGAGAATGAACAGAGACATATTTAGGAGATTTTAACTACAGGAATATGTTCGGGGGGTTGGAGGAGAGTCTTCAAATTTTATAATGTAGCTTAATGCATAAGTCCGGGAGTGCTGCAGGAGAGGGATCCTATCCAGTTTGTATCATGCTGTCCCTGAGCCTTCCCAAGGGGATAAGAAAGAGATGGGAAAAGCCACCATAGCAGTGTCTGCAATGAGA
>NW_003852542.1:3407874-3416404 GCF_000181295.1 Otolemur garnettii | reverse complement strand
TTTTCAGGTGAAATTACATATGGAGGTAGAGTCACAGATACCTGGGATCAAAGATGCCTTCGTACTGTCTTGAAAAAATTTTTTTCTCCTGAAACATTAGAAGATGATTATAAATATTCTGAATCAGGTGAATGATCTTTCATTATTATAAAAAAAGCTTTTCTCAAGAAGCCACTGACAGTATCTCAGTTTCCCACACAGGGGCTGTCTGTGCCCAGTCTTCACAACCAGTCCCTCTTCCCCCAACTACACACTTGACCTTCAGAGCTGGTTCAATAGAGCACAAAGATACATGGTGTGCAGTAACCACTTGGAATTATTTCTGCTTTAAAGTTGATTGCATTGTTTCTAAATGTGTTTTCAAAGTTACACTCTAGTATATTTTATAAGTAATCAAAGAAAATTTCTATTACAGCAAGTTAAGTAAAAAACAGGTTTGTGAGTTGGTGATAGCTCATTATGGGTCAGACAGCAAATAGATTAATGGTCCTGAGTGTTCATCCCCCCTGCAAAGAGCGATCTGATTAGTACAGAGTGAACTCATAAAAGCTCCTACCACTGATTGGTAAGGGACTGACCCTAAAAATTGATAAGACTCAACTGTATGTCCTAAAACCACTACAGAAAATTGAGTAGCCCTAGATCTTAATGTTTTGTAAATGTATCATTTCGTTTGGGAAATTGGAGAGAGTTTTTGTTGTTTGTCAAACAAATAGGAAAGCAATCTCTAACACAAGCATAAATCTGGAGTCCTTAGTGGGGCACACCTTTCAGTGGCATATCCCTGGATTCTCAGAATTTTGAAATGTTCAGAGGAGCGATCCTGAAAAGTTAAGACAATAACAGATGCTCAAGGCCTCAAGAAAAGGAAACAAAACTAGACATAGCAATGAAAGCAAGGAAGTTTAGAAAAACACAATCCCCTCTTCTGCATGAGGCAGCTGGTTGCAGCCACCATCTGAACCAGACAGAGAAGAGCCAGACTTGGCAATCAAAGCCAATCTATTTAAGACGTATTTGTCTTCTGTGTTTTTTTTAATAACAGGCATCTATTTTGCACCCAAGGCTGACAGCCTACAGGAGTTTAAGGACTACATTGAAAATCTGCCTTTGATAGATGACCCAGAAATTTTTGGAATGCATGAAAATGCCAACCTAGTTTTCCAGGTATGTGGTCCTTAAACTGAAAATATATATTTTGTTGTGAATATAAATTCAAAATATCAGTAATCACCTCACTGTCCCGGTAAGTTTTTTTTTTTTTTTTTTTTTTGAGACAGAGCCTCAAGCTATCCCCCTGGGTAGAGTGCCGTGGCTTCACAGCTCACAGCAACCTCCAACTCCTGGGCTCAAGTGAGTCTCCTGCCTCCGCCTCCCAAGTAGCTGGGACCACAGGCACCCGCCACAACACCCAGCTATTTTTTGGTTGCAGCCGTCATTGTTGGTTGGAGGGTCGGGGCTGGATTTGAACCCGCCACCTTAGATGTATGTGGCTGGCACCTTAGCTGCTTGAGCCACAGGTGCCGAGCCCCCTGTAAGTTTTATTATAAAATTCCCAAATAAACAAATAAGATCATCATTTCATTTTGACTTCAACATTTGGTTCCAGCTAAGCCTATTCCTTCCAGATCCTTCACAGAATCCTAGGATTACCATACACTTTCCCTGTCTCTCCTCTGCCCAACCCCTCCATCCTCAGGCTGTCTGCCTTGTGCATAACCTACCTACTCGTGGTCCATGCATAGCATGGGGCTTTGGATGAGAGCACAGCCCCTTCTTTTTTGCCCATTTCCTTCCATGCTGGGCACTTTTGTCTCATTACACAAAAGTTGAGAATCTGCACACCATTAGATTTTAAAATACAGTAAGAAATGTGCAAAGCAGATAAAACACTGTTTGTTAAAAGCATGATCACAGTATCAAATCACAGAGCAAACTGGATTATTTTACTCCTCTGTGTAGACCTCCTGATGTTGCACTATTACCTGAGGGTAGTCCAAGCTCCTCAGCATGGCACTCAAGGCTTCCTGGGCACTGCCTACCCTTCCACTTCCATCATCTGCAAAGCACAGG
The DNA here is from genome assembly GCF_000181295.1 of Otolemur garnettii. Taxonomy (NCBI): domain Eukaryota; kingdom Metazoa; phylum Chordata; class Mammalia; order Primates; family Galagidae; genus Otolemur; species Otolemur garnettii. The sequence goes on along the minus strand of NW_003852542.1, from coordinate 3,414,331 downwards.
CATCTGCAGGTGAACTGAAGCCATGAAATGGGGTGTGCCCCTAAGGGTGCTGGAAAACTAAATGTCAGGAACTAAATTTGGTTTCATGAACCTGAGGGGAACCATCCTTCTGTTCAACCTAAATTTGTCCCTGTAAGTGTCAGAGGGTGAAATCTGCCTAGACATCAAGGAACCCATGCAAAACAACAGTGGAACCTCTAGAAAGAGCACCAAGAGGTCAAGGTTCACACACCTTCTTTCATATTCTCTGGCATTAAGATCACTTTGCCATTCAGCTGGGAGTAAGAATAATGCATCTTGGTTTTCCTTATTCTATTTTTAGGAGGAAAAAATGATGACTAAACCTACTGTCAATGTTTGTTCCTCTGACTATCTGCTCTGGAGGGCGGAGGGGAGGGCAAGTAAAGGAATAGGGCAGTGTGGATATAGGAAGGCTTACTGCATCCTGTGAGGACAGCACTGTTGATGGGGTAAAGTTCTTGGTGGTGGGTACCTGCAGTGTCTTTTTAAATCTTTTCCAGTGGTTTCAGAATAACTGAAACAGCAGGTATCTAGTGAGCCCTGGTATGCTTTCCTGCCTAGCCTCCCTTTCTCCATGATTCCGGTTCATCTATGCCCCACTCCCATCTCTCTCCTTTGGGGAAACTCCATCCTCCCCATTCCATGAAATTTTGATAAGATTCCCAACCACTTTCTACCTCTATAGAGGCAGACATGTGATCAGGCTTGGCCAAAAGTTACATGTGTTGGTAGAGTTACAGATACCTGGGATCAAAGATACCTTCTGAAAAAGGTATCTTCTGATCAAAGATACATTGAAAAAAAATTTTTTTTCCTGAAACATTAGAAGATGATTATAAAATTCTGAATCAGGTAAATGATTTTTCATTATTATAGAAAAGGCCATTAGTATAAAAAAGCACTCCCTCCCTTGGCCACTCCAATTGGTCCAAGGAGTACACACATGACCCATGTGAATTAAACAGGACCCCTTCCTGAGATAGTGTGTTCAGGTGCTGGGGGTAGGGGGATGGTACTTTCTCTGTCCCCTCTAGCCCCTGCCCAGCAGACTGCATATCAGCAGCTGTCTGAGTCCTTGTCCTGGACACACCCACCCCACTCCCATCTGCCACATAGGTCTCCCTACTTTGCCATTCATTCTTCTGCCATAAGAAAGAATGAAGGCAATGTAGGGAGATACAGCCAGGCCCACACAGGAGAGAGGACATTAGAGAAGCAGAGGCAAAGCCCCATCTCTGTCCTCATGGGGGCCAGACTAGGCCTGAGAATTAAACTGACATAAGAGAGATTAACAGGAGAAAAGCATGCACATTTAATATAAGTTTTGCATAATATTCATAAAGAAATGAAGACCCAAAGAAGTTGTGCTTTTTATCAGATTGAAAAAAAAGATGCCATTGTGGAAAAGTAACTAAATTAGATGGGAAGGCTAAAGGAAGATAAGAATTATTTTAACAAGGTCGTTTTGTACAGAATTCTCTTGGCTGTAACTCTCCATCAAAGAATGTGTCTTTGTAAAGGGAAGGCATCTTTCACATGGCAGTATTTATCTCCTGTTTTCAGGAAAGAGGAAGATTAGAATACCCTTCTTGCTGTTTTTCAAATTTGCCTTTTCTCAAAGTAATCTTGAGGTCTAAATGGCATATTTGGGGTTGGCATATTCTGCCACCCTTTACCTGAGACCCACATGGTTTGTGTTCTCTTCATCCCAGTTATTCCTTCTCTTTCCTACAGTTGTTTTGGGCTATGTGACCTACCCAACTGCAAGGATGAGGGAGAATGTGGTCTTCACTAAAGAGAGAACTGGGAGTTGGTCTGAACTAGAAGTCTCTAGCTGACTATCATAGGAAGTATAATAATACTATGCTGGCTGCACTAAATGTCCTAAGTGCATCACAACTCACAAAATGTCAAGAACTGAAATGAAAAAGTTATAATATTAAGTGACTGGCACTGAGCAAATAAAACAAACTATTTAACTATAACATTAAGTAAATAACTTTACATTTGTGTTTAGGACCTAATGAATATGTCAAAAGTGACCTTGGAATAAAATTTTTCAAACATGAAAAACGAATCACATCAAAAATAAATCATATTAGGTAGCGCCTGTGGCTCAAAGGAGTAGGGCACTGGCCCCATATACCTGAGGTGGTGGGTTCAAACCTGGCCCTGGCCAAAAACTGAAAAAAAAAAAAATCACTGCTAAAAATAAATCACATTTTAAAAAGCCAATAAAAGTGACTATATCAAAAAGGTTAAAAAAAAACCAGGTGCAGTGGCACATGTCTATAATTCCCGCGCTCTGGGAGGCCGAGATGGGTAGATTGTATCAGCTCAGGAGTTCTAGCCTAGCCTGAGCAAAGTGAAACTCTATCTCTACTAAAAACAGAAAAATTAGCCAGATGTTATAGCAGGCATCTGTTGTCCCAGCTACTCAGGAGGCTGAGGCAAGAGGATCACTTGAGCCTAGGAGTTTGATGTTGCTGAGAGCTATGATGACACCATTATACTCTACCCAGAGCAACAGAATAAGACTGCCTCAAAAAAATTTTTTTCATTAAAAAAAGGCAAACCAAAACATTAAAAATAAACTAGAAAAGTTAACTCTCCTTATTATGGGCATATCTTTTATAAATTAATAATTTACAAAATACTAAAAATCATGGCTAAAGAACATATTTTTCCAAATGTTTAAATCTATTAATCCTCAAAGAAGTTCAAAAAATGAGAAGCTATTTTTTATTTATTAAATTGAAAAAGATTCTGTATTATTAATTCTTGCAAAGACACAGAAAGATGAGCCCTCTGATACACTATTGTTAGGAACATGATTGCTACAGTGTTTTTAGAAACTACTCTATGTAGTAATACTTCCATAATCTATCATTTAAAAAATTTTAAAAATAGCAGATGAAATTTGTATACAGATATTCTATTCTAAGGATCAAATAAGATCAAAAAACTAGGCTTGGTGCCTATTATACAGTGGTTACGGTACCGGCCACATACACCCAGTCTGGTGGGTTCAAACCCAATCTGGGCCAGCTAAATAACAACTGCAACAGAAAAGTGGCCAGGCATTGTGGTGGGCACCTGTAGTCCTACCTACTTGGGAGGCTGAGTCAGGAGAATTGCTTGAGGCCAGGAGTTTAAGGTTGCTGTGAGCTGTGACACCATGGCACTCTGTCAAGGGTGACATAATGAGACTCTGTCTCAAAAAAAAAAAAAAATCAAAAAACTAGAAATGTCCAAAATGTAGATAAATAACTATATTAATTATGGTATATTCATACAACAAAGCATTAGATAGTCACTTAAAGACATAGTTAGGATTTTTTTGATTATGAAAGAAGGCTCATGATATTGAAAAAAGAATGAATATGACATAAATTCTGAGTTCAATTTTGTAAACTATATGCACATAGACAAAATGTCTAAGAGTAAACTAAAGATTGTTTATTTAATTACATTTAATTATGAATAATTAAACCATAATTATAATTATCTCTAAAAAGTAGGAATTATGCATTTTTTGTTTTCCAAATTCTCCATAATAATCCATAATACTTTTCTAATTGAGAAAAATGTTATCTAAATATAAATATGTCCTGAAACTGTGTTTTGATGATTATTTCTCATTTTTGCAACTACTTTTTAACTGATTAACTGAAAAAAAGTAACTGTTTTTCGTTGTAGTAAAATATATATAACATATAATGTACCATTCTGACCATTTTTAAACATATGGTTCATTGACATTAGGTACATTTACACTACTGTTCAACAAACATTTTTTACATGTAATAGTAAAAACTCTCTATTGGGCATTTCCAATGACTACATTTTACCAACTCTAGCTTCAACATAAAAAATAAAGTCTCCTTAAGCTAATCACAAAAATACAAATACTGAATGATTCAACTTTCATAAAGTTATCTGAAATAGTCAAGTTCACAGAATCGAAGAGTGGAATGGCAATTGCCAGAGGTGGGGGAGGAAGGAATGAGGAGTTACTAATTAACAGGCATAAAGTTGCAGTGGAGCAAGATGAATAAGCTCCAGAGATCTTCTGTACAAATTGTACCTACAGTCAGCAATACTGTATCGTACTCTTAAAAATTTGTTAAGAGGGTAGATCTCATGTTAGGCATTTTTACCACCATAAAATAAAATAAATATTCTTGGTTTTGAGACTTGCCTTTCTTTCTGTAAGTAAATTACATGTACTGCAAAATTATGTTTTGAGAATTTGAGTCTTCACTGTTCTGTCTCTTACTGCCCTTCTAGTACAAAGAGACCAGCACCTTAATCAACACCATACTTGAGGTTCAGCCAAGGTCATCTTCTGGTGGTGAGGGGAAAAGCAATGATGAAATTGTTCAAGAACTTGTTGCTTCTGTCCGGACCAGGGTTCCAGGTAATAAATAATTGCAGGAATCTGTATACAATGAGAATTTTAGGAATAAACTCACAGAACTGGACAAAAAGCAAGTGTCTAACCTGCTCATTGAGTAGACTTTGCCTGAAAAGCTCTTCTAACATTGGAGCTCTCCATTTGTGGACTAGGAGCTTATAACGCCATGATGTTTCAACTGCCAGAAGCAGGGGGAACAAATGGGTTCTGGCCCAATGTAACTTTAACCAGCCTTTTTCCTGAACTTCCGTTGGCTTCATTATTGTGATGTCTCTAGAACTGCACTGTCCAAAACAATAGCCACTAGCCACACATGACTCCTTAAATTTAAATTAAATAAAATTTAAAATTCTGTTCCTCAGTTGCACTTGTCACATTTCTAGTGCTCCATTATTAAACAGCTCAGCTAAGGAACATTTTCATTATTGTAAAAATTCTATTGAACAGTTCTGCTCTAGAATCCATTTCAATTTTTCTTCACCCAGAAGAAATGGCTAAATTATTTTCACCTTGATTCTGTTGAGTTAAGCAATCTTCCTGAGTTGCATTTTTGCACTTTTCTTAGACTGGCAGTAGATTTAGATTTCTTAATCCATTTTTCTTGGTTGGAAGAACCATTGAAGAAACATCATTGTAGGAAAAAGAAAATTGAGGCTGAAAAAAAAAACAGTGACTGGGACCTGTGGATGCTCTTAAAACCCCTAGAAGAAAATGAGATGTGATTTCCTGTCTCCTAGGAACAGGCCTCAGAATAATCTCTAGTTGGGGAGAGAGTTCTGTTGATGAAGCAAATGGAGTCAGTTATTTTAGGAAGCACTTTAGTCAATAAATCCAAGATGGAGGACTCGGTGGAGAAGGGATGGGGAGATGAATGGGTGGCTAGAGAGATAGTGTACTTATTAAATACAGTCCCGTTGACATCTAGGAGGGTTGAGGGTTTTTTTTTTTTTTTCCAAGCTTCATAAAGCTTATACTTTTACTGTGAAATGCTAAGCAGGTAATCTGCTGAGACTAAGGGACCAGGGATGCAATTGGCTGAACAAAAGAACTGAGGGTTTGGGATAGCCTGAGGCAAATGGTAAAAGGAAAAGCCAGGGACACATGATCACATCTCTGTAGACCCAAAAGACTCAAAAGATTGGACTATCACTGCTGAGGGAGTTTTCTCCAATAGCCAAAATGTGAGTGGTTAAGAAATACACACACACACACACGCCATAGCCGCTTGTTGATTTACAGTTTCCTCCAATGTACAAGGAAAATCCAGTTCTTTCATCCTTTATAACTCATATGGTTCTTCATCTAAGTCTCCATTTGGTGGATTATAGGGAAAAAGAAGAGCTAAATCTTCCATCCAGACTGAACTATGACCTTTTGAATAATGTTCAGTAACTAACTTGGGTTAAACACCAAGTCTCTCACTTCTCTCAGTCTCTCATCCCCATCCTCCTCTCCCAGATGCAATGCAGGCGTACAGGGAAGAGTGAGCCTTACACACCTGCATGGAAGAGGGGATGACCATTTCATCACTTCAACTTTTCCATTTAGATACCATTCCATTCAGGCTCCTTGGCCCCTCTGGTCTCTGGAATGTCCCTTGTCTACTGAGTAGCACCTATGTCCTGCTAGCATTTGCCACTGCAGTCCTCAGGGCTCTTATTCAGCCAAAACTGGGCTCACCTTCCCATCCCCTCCTGCCAAGTCTCCTGATCCACCATGGAGACGTTTCAGACAAACTCCTCAGCAAACATGCAGATTGAGCCCTACTACCCTCCCACTTCATCCTCTTCCCTTCTCCTTCCGCCAGTCTCCCAGAATGAAAAAGAACAGGCTTCTCTTTCCTGTTTCCAGCTCACATCTTCCTTCTACATTAGCATAGCTGGTTTCTCTGGCATCTTACTTAAGTAATCAAGGACCTATTCCTAACCCTCACATCACACTGACTGAGAAGATAAAAATACCCACAGTGAACACACTTTAAGGTAAGAAATGAAATGCACTTGTTTATTGCTTAAAAAA
>NW_003852542.1:3387389-3407568 GCF_000181295.1 Otolemur garnettii | reverse complement strand
CATATATAGGTCTGCTATACATATAGATATATTCCCTGATTCAGGTGCATAAATTTAAGCCTGATTTTCTGTGATTGCTCCTATATAAACACAGGTTAATCACTAAAGTGTTCTAAATTGGAGAAATACTGTCACATTTAAGCCCTGTGTATCTGGCGTAAATAATGAGAGAAACTGGCTTTAGAAAAATGTGAAGATAAACACATTATGATAGTAATGTTCTGAGACCATAAATCAGTAATGACTGACCTGAGGAATTGGCTCTTTGTGTTTCAGAAAAATTGGAAATGGAGGGTGCTTCTGAGAGCCTTTTCATCAAGGATCCCCAGGGACGCTTGAACTCCTTGACCACGGTTCTTGGACAGGAAGTGGACCGGTTTAACAACCTGCTGAAGTTAATCCACGTATGAGAGCTCCCTTCCAGCATTGCTACTGGGTGTCAGAGCTTTATAGAGAACTTACTGTACAGTAATATGAGTGTTCTTAGCATTTTCCCTTTTCATCACTTCAAATTCTCCATTTGGATACACTACCAACTCTTCAAACCCAGCTTGTCTAGAATTCAATATATCCTCCTCTAACGGGTCTGTATTCCCGTTTTCTAATAATGACAGAGTGAATACGTAACACTACAAGTCCTCTGTCTCCTCCTTATCCTAATCTATACCCTCAGAATTATCACTGATGCACTAGAAATTGATCGGGGACCAAGGCACTTCATGAACCCAGAATCAGTGCTTTTTCCTGATGTCTAGTATGTGTTCAGTAATGTTGTTAAAGAAAACTATGAAAACCAGATTTTCTACAAGTGTGGGCCACAAAATGCCTACATTAGAATCCCCTATGGTGTGTGTTCAAAATTCGGATCCTTTGATCCCACTCCAGACCTACTGAGTTCAGATTTCTTAAGGTGAGGCCTGGGAGTACATCGGTCTCACCCCATGATTTCAATACAACTAAAATTTGCAAACAATTCTTTGATCCTTTGCCTTAGGTTCACAGATACTTTCCCTCTGTATTGCCTTGATTTATAATGATAGTTTAAGGACTTCCTAGTTTCTTTGTGCAAAACTTTGATAAAAGAAAAATTAAAACTATTAGAGAGCAAGTATTGAGCATTTAATAGGAAAAGTATTACTGCTAAGCAAGGCATCAAATTCCTAGTCCAGAGTCAAAGCCTGAGGGTAAGATTGAGGGGGAACTGGGCCATCTTTTAAAGCCAAAGACCATTTTGTCCCCTCTTAGGAAAGCAAAGTCTCCAAACATTGCTGCTTGGCTGGCAACACCTAGCCTTGCTGATTAGATGGGCCCTGGGTCAGCTGAGTACATGAAGTCCTCATTTTGGAACGATGGCATCTAGTCAGGTATGCACCAAGGTCAGAAGGTCAGGTAGCCAGACTGGGGCTTATCACCTTCTATATCCAATGAATCAGAGTACAGAGTAAGCTGCTGTGATAAAGACCCCCATAATACAGTCCAAAACAAGATGGAAACTCCCTTTACTCTCCCCAACATCCCAGAGGAAGCCCTGTCTAGGTCAGGTAGTTCATCTTGCTTTGGGAGCTCATCCAGGTAATGAGCAAGTTGGATCCTCCAGCTTCAACAGGTAACTTCCATCTCTAGGTCCAAGGCAGCTGTTCCAATATCCATTTTTGCCAGCCAATGGAAAGTAGAAAAGAGAGGCCCCCCAAAAAGGCAGCTTACTTATAAAAACATGATCCAGAAGCAGTAGATATTATTTCTTCTTATATCCCATTAGCCAAAACCTGGTCACATGGCCACACGCCAGCTACATGGGAGGCTGGGAAATGCAGCCTCCAGCTGGAGTGCTATGTGCCCAGCTAACACTGAGGGGGTACTACTATTCTGAAGAAGAAGAAGAAGAGATGGATGCTACTCATCTCTTGCCTTTTCTACATCATGACATTTCACCTACTTAAAGATAGGCAAGTCCAAACATCACCCCATCCATAACACCTTTGTGGAACAACAGCTCTTCCCTTCACCACCAGATGACTCAGGAGCCCCTCCTTGGGGCTTTGTAATTTCAGGTATCTGTGTCCATCACTGTTCTTGCTACATTTTTTTGTAATTATCTTCCCATGAGTATGTCTACTCTGACAAAGAACTTAAAAAGAAGGGAACTGGTATATTAGTCATTCCTCTTTCCTTAGTAACTGACATACTAAATCTTCCATGAATGTTTGAATGTACAGTGAATGAAAGTGTGTCTCAAGTCTCCCCATAGTCATTTCTTCTAGTCAAACAAACTCTACCACTAACAAAGGAATTCACCTAATAAAAGGATAAGGATGGCGGCGCCTGTGGCTCAAAGGAGTAGGGCGGAGGTGGAGGTGGTGGGTTCAAACCCAGCCCTGGCCAAAAAAAAAAAAAGGATAAGGAGAGGAGCCCTGGGAAATCCAGCCTGCAGGGCCATCAGGAATCACAGCCCAGACCCCCATCGGAGGAAGGGCCAGCACCTATGCAGAGCCTGCACTAGGATCCTCCTTGTCCTCTAGTCCTAGACCTCAAGGCCTAGTCCTGCCCTGCCCTGGCTTTGTTCCCAGCCTCACCTTCATTTCCCCTTGGGAACAGCCAGCCAGCACCATAGTGGCAACAAAAAAAACCAAGGGAAGGTGGCAGCACCCAGGAGGCTCAGGAGCAGCCATCCTAGGAGCTCACTCTTGCCCAGATAGTTACAGAACTTGAGACGGGGCAGCCCTGGGAGTAAAAAAGCCACCAGTTGTTTAGGCTTCTAGCTGCCAGAAAAGGAAAGCATTTGAAGTGCACTCTCTCCCAGTTAACACACCTGTAGGAGAACCAAACGGACTGTGACCTTCTCCTTTAAGCAGACCTTGAAGGTCCTGGAAGGTCTTATCCTTCCATCTCTCATTTGATGGTTCTCCCTGCATTTTAGATAAGTCTCTGCTAACTTTTTCCATTTCTGGTGTCTAAGATGCAGTCTGTTCTTGGCCCTGGCTGAGCCTCCTTCCTGTATACACTCTGCTGCAAGAGGTTCTTCAGAATTTCAACATGTTGAATTTATACTCTTCTTTTTGTCACCACTGCCTCTTATAAAAAGAGGCAAGGGAAGAGGGTACCAAGGAACAGATTTATAAAAGAATGAAAAGATGACTAGCCTTGTTTCATCCACACATTGCCTGCCACTAGGACTATGTGCACGTGGTCCCAAGACTCATTTGGTTATTTAATCAACATAGATCTTGCCGCCAATATCTTCCTATTATATTTTCCCACTATATGGCATTTTTCACAAAACTGGAACCCATGAGAGCAATAACCCATCTATATGCTCCCCTGTGTTTTAGATGTTGGCAAATACCACCCTGTGCTCTGCTGCCAGCCCAGAATCTCCCAGGACTACTGCCTGCCGTTGTCTTGTGTTAAGAGGCAGAGTGGAGAAGGGCTATGTTTAAGGAAGGATTTCCAGTGCAAGAAGATCCCCTGACGTCAGCCAAAAGATTGGTCTCATCTAAAAAATCTCCCCTTTCTGCTCTAACTCTGGGGACTGGGGACATGCCCTAGGCAGAGTTGGCCAGTGACATGAGGTGGTTCTTATCCCCACTTCAACTTCCCACACCTGTAATTCCCAAATCACTATCAGGTCTGTTTTTCCTTTGGCTTGGAGGAGAGTTGGACAGTGACATTTCTTGCAGCCATTTCTCCAGACTTCAAGATTTCTCCTTCCTTTCCTTCCACTGTGCTGGATTCTGCTATTAACTGCCTGAACCCCCATCCCCCAAACGTTACACCCTATGGTCATGTGCTATAAAAATGCATAGAATATTAGAGGGTCCAACCCAACAGATGGTGTGAAGAGAAGATGAAACCCAGCAAGCAGGCCTTCAACCAAGATAGTTCCTGCTGCCATGAATGAGTGTCATTAGCACCTGATAATTACAATCCTTTTCTTATTCTTTCAGATTTCTCTAGAAACGCTTGACAAAGCTATTGCTGGACTTGTGGTAATGTCTGAAGAAATGGAAAAAGTGTATAACAGTTTTCTCAACAACCAGGTTCCGTCTCTCTGGTCCAACACAGCCTACCCATCTCTGAAGCCACTAGGATCATGGGTCAAAGACCTTATTCTGAGAACTGCATTTGTAGATGTAAGAAAATTTGCTTCTTTGGGGTTTGAATGAGTCTGACAGTATAGTCCCTTAAAGTCTCTAGGAAGCTCTGACTGACAACCATTGATAGGCTGAGCCCAGAGAAACAGAAGCTTCCAGAAGGTTATCCCATTGAGAGTCCTACACTGATTATGTCATTTGCCCTAGGCCCTTATCCCCACATTCCATGTTAATTCCAGGCCATCCTTGGGGTTTCAGCTAAAGTTCATGGGACCCCATTATTCAATACTAACCAATATGAAATGAGTCCAAACAGCATTGTGACTTTGCTGCCATCTCCCTCTAACTATGCCCTATAACAACCAGATTCGGGTTTGTAGTCATGGGCTGGTGGCTAGGGAAGGGAACAGAGGGCAGCAAAATGGGAGTGGTGACTAACTCAGGCCAGTTAGACTCTGCCCCTTGAGAGGCCCTTCAAAGTAAGACTTTGATTTAGAAGACAAAGTGTCCATCTCAAAAACAAAATATCAAAGTGTATCATGATATGATGTTTCTTCTTCAGTTGTGGCTCAAAAGAGGACAGCCCAAATCCTACTGGATCTCTGGTTTCTTCTTTCCTCAAGGATTTCTAACAGGTACTGGTCCTTTCCTTAGGAAAATCCCCACAGGAAGATTACAATTTGGTGTACACAGGGCTTCTAGGAGCTAGGGAGAAGGCACAGGGGCTAATGGCCTGACAGGGGCAGCTGGTCATAGGGCAGTATGGCAACATCTCGCTCTTCCTTGCCTTTGTGGAGAAAAAGGTTAACAGAAATAGCCAATGTTCCCCAGAAACCTAACCCCTGTCTCCTCAGATTCCTTAAGTGCAGGCACTCCTGCCTCTGTGAATGCACGGTGTGTGCCTCAGTTCCCTGTGTGACCCATGCTCAAGGGCACCAATGCTCTTCCCCAGCTCAGGCTCTGGTCTGATCAGCTTCCTTTCCTCTAAGAAATACTCTTGATGTTCCTGTATCAGCCCTTGGAGAAGCTGGCTAGAAAGCCCAGAGGGGACAGACCAAGGTCTTTGGGCTACTAGAGACTAATTAGCCTGGGCCTTAATCTGTCTCATTCTTAATCTCTAATAAATAGCCCATCTAAAACAAGTTAAAGTTAGACAAGATCCTGTAGTTGTGAGATTGGGCCCTGAAACTTCCTCACAGGTTTGCCCCCTCACTGCAGGGCAATGTGCTTCAGACTTAGCCTCCTTCCCTCTCTTCCTACCCATGGCCAGAACCTATACACTCCTTGGGTCCTTACCTCTCATGTGACCCACAGGCTTCCTGTCTCTGTGAAGTATCTCAGATCAAGGTATTAACAGCTGAGTCTTCTGTATGGGGAAGCTCTCTAACACTAGGCCAGCCCGGATGGGGTGATGAAGGCCAGTGTTTATGGAGTAGCAGTGCTGTTTGGAGGACCCAGTTTTCTGGTTTTCTTATGTACAGGAACTCTTCAAAATCATGCTCGGAAATATAATTTGCCCATAGATGAGCTGAATTTCAAGTACAACATGATTCCTGCCTATCGGGATCAAGCTGCAGTGATAGAAGCTGCCAAGACAGTGCAGTTTGGACAAGAACTGCCCATGGACCTGGAGGTATCGTCCATGTGACTATACAACAAAGTAGACTCTCTCCCACTGTCCTTGAAAATTTCAGCCAATCTCCCATGCCCCACTTCCCTACCACCTACCATTTGCAAGAGCAGGAAAGGCAGGATGGTAATCACATCCCTCGGATAAACTCTTCCTCAATTAGCAATAACTAGATGGGAACTGCCTAAATTAGTCTGACTTGGCTCAGGGCCCATAGCACAGTGGTTAAGGCTCCAAGCAAATAAACCAAGGCTAACAGGTTGAAGCTGGCCTGGGCCAGCTAAACAACAATGATAACTGCAACAAAAAATAGCCAGATGTTGTGGTGGGCACCTGTAGTCACAGCTACTTGGGAGACTGAGGCAAGAGAATCACTTAAACCCCAGAGCCTGATGTTGCTGTGAGCTGTGACACCACAGCACTCTACCAAGGGTGACATAGTGAGACTCTGTCAATAAAAAAATAAAATAAAACAAGTCTGACTTATAGAAATATTTTTTAAGCAATACTATTTTCTTTAAGATACCCCTAGTAACTTTCTCTATCCTGCAGAGGCAAGGTAGCAAGAGGTTGAAAACAAGGGTTTCAGAATCAGACAAGTTTGAGTTTGAATTCTGACTCTCCCCTCACCAGCTATGTGTGCTGGACCACTACATATTGCTAATGTGTCATGAGAACCTCTGTGTTCTCATCTGCAAAATGGGGCCGATGTCACCAACCTCAGAGCTGTAGTGCAGTGTGAATAGAATGGCAAATGTCATGTGAACAGCACTTAGTACACCCACAATAAATATTATCATAAGCTAAATTTATGTCATTCATTCAGCTGCCTCTTAGCAGAATTGATATATTCACTTCATACATTTTATAACTATAAACACTTTAAAAACCAATAGGAATGTGCTAAGGAAGCAGTCAAGTTGTTTACTATGTAATTTACTCCCTTTAGTGCAGTGGTTCTCAAAGTGGGGTCTTCCAGACCAATAGCATCAGCATCACCTGGGAACTTAATCAAAATGCAAATTTGAAGGCTCCATTTTATACCTACTGAATCAGAAGCTTTAGGCTGGGGCCCAGAAATCTATATTATAACATTTCCTACAGGGGATTTTGAGCCCACTAATAGTTTAAGACCTACTGCTCTAGAACATCAGTGATTCCTAACCATGGTTAGAATCACTGGAGAGCTGGAGAGCTGTTACAAATGCTGATACCCAAACCACACCTGAATTACATCCATATCTCTAAGGGTGGTCCCAAGCATCATTATTTTTTAAAGTTCCCCAGTGATTCCAGTATACAGCCAAGGATGAGAACTGCCACTATCAGTCTTAGCTGCCCAGCTGAGATGTGCTAAGATATGGATGAGGCTGGGCAGCCCCTGCATCAAAGCATCTGTCCGCCCCAGCATAAAAAAAGAATTTTCTATATGTGCTATAAAACCAAAGATCTACTCCAGATCTACTCCAGATCACTTTTGCCAAGTAAATGTTCACTAATTAATCAGCGTAGTTGAGGTGAGTGGCTTTTATTAAACTTTCCTTGAAATATCATTATATTACTCAGGAGGAATTGCTCCTGGGTAATCCTATCAATATTCACCCCATCCTGATCTGGTTGATCAACTCTTTTCTCTGATTAGCAAAAACATACAAAGACCAGATTAATTCTATTCTCGTGGCTTACTCAATGAAATATGATAATATCCATGCCTCCTAATTGCTTGTGTCTTAAAATGGCAGTAAAAAAGATTATGTCTTTGAAGAAATTCTCTTCAGTATGAAAAGACCTTTTAAAGAAAGATAAAATAATTTAGAGATGTATTCCTTATTATTGGAAGTCCTTTTAATCAAGAGGGTGTCCCAGGCCCATGTCAGGAATAAAGGAGACTGAAGAAGGGCAAAATGACACCTGCAGAGAAGCCGTCCCCAGATCCTTACAGGATGCAGGCCCTTCTCTGTGCCTGGCACACTCCATCTGCCACAGAGGCTGAATCTTATAACAGACAGAAGTTTACAGGGACCACAGGGGCATCTATACCTCCACCCGACCCCAGTTTACATCATGTCTCTGCTTGGGTCATGTACACTGAGCTATGGCAATACTTTACAATCTCCAAGATCTGTGGAAACTTCTTATCATCTAGCTGGCCCATCTCTTGGTCCACCCAGCAAATGTCTGTAAGAGATAGAGAAGCCATGTTTTTGGACAGCTTTATCTCTGTTACATACTGGCAGGACTGCTGTCAGCCTGTTTACCACCTTTGTGCAGCTTAGAAAAAGGCACTCCTTCTGGGTGGATGTCCACATGACTTGGCAAGTAGGTAGCAAGATGGTTTTCAGGCAAACCCGCATACATAGCTGCCCTCAAAACAGGATGGCCCACCCCACTGCACCGAAGAAACAGAAAGCTCAGAACAACAAAAGAACTTAGTTTACCTTCCTTCTAGACAATATAATATATGCACTGCACATTGTTGGCACTGCTTGGTCCTCTGCCTGCAGGCATGAAGCTCCAATTATCCAAAGGTCTGGAGCCAGAATTGGCCCAATTCACTCAGTGTTTGAGGAAGGATGACAATGTGCCCCCAATCAGCAAAAATTGTACACCTGTGGAGATACCCATCACAGGACTCAGAGGCATTATCTCTCTCTCTCTTTCTCTCTCTCTATTAGGGGAAAACATTTAAAAAGTAAGCATGATAATAGAGGCGAAATAAAATAAAAAAAAGAACTTTCCATAAGCACTCTGCAAATATTATTGCAGATATATGTCTTCTCAGAAGGTCTTGCTAAGAATAACGGATGATAATCCCGGTCCTCTTATCTGCTCCCCATGAGAAGGGGGAAAGTCATTACATCAGATAGTCTGAAGCCTGTAAGTGGGCTTCCCAGAGATATCCCCTATTAGACACCTTAAGGGAGGAGAAGAAGCATGAAATTTGATGTCAAACCAAGAACCAAGTTACTCTGCCTCTCAAAGTCTCGGGACTGCCCTCTCTAAAACATGAGTAATACCACCAATTTATAGTGTGTTTTCTTAGAATTTCCTGGTGAGGATGTGAAACACAGGAAATGGCTCACAAATGCTCCTCCCTTCTTTTCTCCCCACCTTTACACTTGTGGTTGCCTTACAGTTGCCCTCTCCTGAGGATGGTGTTCTTGTGCACGGGATGTTCATGGATGCTTCTCGATGGGACGATAAGGAGATGGTGATAGAAGACGCGTTGCCAGGACAGATGAATCCAATGCTGCCTGTGGTGCATTTTGAGCCACAGCAAAATTACGAGCCAGACCCAACCCTGTACCACTCCCCACTTTATAAAACAGGGGCCCGGGCAGGAACACTCTCGACCACAGGTGAGAATGTCCTCAAGATATAGTACAAATAATGACCAATATAAATTGCAATCTAGGAGGGATTGTGGTCAATTAACTGGACTTAAAATGGGGCCACCTATAATGTAAAAATTTATAAATGCTTTAAATTGTTCTAATACTGAGTGTATATTAATATTATAAAATAATGCTTGCTTCTGTTAGAATCTAAAGAAAAGAAAATAGAACTTACTGAGCAGAGACTTCCAGTTTCAAATGATGGGCTAATTAAACACTAAAATGGCTCTCTCAACAAATCCATTTTGATAAACTGCAGAAAAGAGACTTTAAAATAAACTAATAAATAGAAAACTCAAAACTCTGCAAAACTCTGAGTAGACTTGAACTGAGGTACAGCCCCCCAAAAAGGAACCAGACAGAAAGAAAGTGATCTCGATGGATAAGCCGCCAGACACCTAAAGAAGAGCAACAGGAATGAACCCAGGAAGTCTCTCAGAATACAGCACACTGAGACCGGGCGTGGCAGGGTACACCTTGGAAAGAGCTGGAATTTTCAACATTTATCTAGTAGGCAACCAGGAAGGAGAATGTAAAGAGAATGTAAAGGAGCAGGAATATTTGGAAAAATAATGGCTTACAATTTCCCAAAACTAATGAAATACTTGAGTTCTTAAGATGGTGAGATCTCACAAAGCAATAGGGATGAAATGTTAAAATATACAGCAAATAAACAATCCAATTTTCAAAGAGACCTAGATATACCAAAATGATACTTAAGACTATCAGATATCTGGAAAATTCTCAAAGCAACCAAAGAAAACAGTGAAGATGTATTAATACTGCTAGAACTGGAATTCCAGAAAATGAGGATTGGATTGTCATCAGACAATTCTCATTATCCACAGTGAATAAAACAACATAATGGAGAAACATCTTCAAAGGGCTGAGGGAAAATACCTTTAAACCAGAATTCAAAATGCAACCAAACTATCATCTAAAAAAGAAGTTCAGATAAAGACAGTTTGGGACCTGCCAAGGGTCTGTCAATCATCACTGACCCTCTATTTTTAAATAATCCAATATAGAACTAAGTCTTTAAATGTTTGATCACAAAAAACAATTTTAACAACAAATTAAAACTATATTCCAGATGATAGAAGTATGGGAGAGGGAGCAGAGAAGAAAAAGTAAAACAAGCTTAAATTCTCTTATTTGGGTGGAGAATATGGATACTGATAATAAATAAATAAATATATATATATATTTCTAATAATGTCTGCATTTAAAGTATGTTTCCTTTAGCCAGGCATTGTGATGTGTACCTGTAGTCTCAGCTACAAGAGGCTGAGACAAAAAGCTCACTTGAGCCCCCAGGAGTATGAGGTTGCAATGAGTTATGATGACACCATTGCACTCTAGCCCAGAGCAAGATCCTGTCTCCCACAAAAAAAAAAAAGCATATTTCCTGAGAGTGACATACAGAATACAACTAATATATAAATTCCTATCACATGCCTTGATCTCCCATTTCTATAGCAAATCTAAAAAGTATAAAAAGGTATTTTTTAATAATAGTATGTGTAAGTTTTCATGTGGACATGTGCTTTTACTTCTCCTGATAAATGTCTAGGAACAGAATAGATAGACCACAGGGTAGGTGTATGTTTAACTTTTTAAGAAACTGCCAAACTGTTTTCTTTTTTTTTTTTTTGGAGACAGACTCTGGCTTTGTTGCCCCAGGTAGAGTGCGGTGGCGTCACAGCTCAAAGCAACCTCAGGCTCTTGGGGTCAGGCAATTCTCTTGCCTCAGCCTCCTGAGTAGCTAGGACTACAGGCACCTGCCACATCACCCAGCTATCTTTCTTTTTTTTAACACCCAGCTATTTTTAGAGACAGGGTCAAACTATTTTCTTTTGTTTTGATTTGTTTTGTTTTGTTTTGTTTTTTTGAGACAGAGCCTCAAGCTGTCACCCTGGGTAGAGTGCCGTGGCATTACAGCTCACAGCAACCTCCAACTCCTGGGCTCAAGCGAGTCTCCTGCCTCAGCCTCACAAGTAGCTGGGACCACAGGTGCCCGTGACAATGCCTGGCTATTTTTTGGTTGCAGCCGTCATTGTTATTTGGCAGGCCCAGGCTGGATTCGAACCCGCCACCTTAGGTGTATGTGGCTGACGCCTTAGCCACTTGAGCCACAGGCACTGAGCCAAACTATTTTCTAAAGTAACTAGACCATGTAAATTTCTACCACTAGTGTAAGAGAGTTCCAGTTCTTTCATATACACACCATCATTTGGTCTTTTTAATTTTAGAATATATACAGTATATACTTGTAAATTTCTACCACTAGTGTAAGAGAGTTCCAGTTCTTTCATATACACACCATCATTTGGTCTTTTTAATTTTAGAATATATACAGTATATACTTGTATCTCACTGTGGTTTTAATTTGCATTTCCCTAATGACTGATGACATTAGCCATCTTTTCATGAACTTATTTATATCTTATTTGGTGAAGTGTCTATCCGTGTCTTTTGCCTATTTTTAATTAAATCATTTGTCTGATTATTGACTAAAATTATGAAATAAACTGTTTTTCTGGCAAAAAAAAAACAAAACAAAACAAAACAAGAAAAGGACTTCTGCAATCAGCAAAGCATGAGGGGAAACCTGCTTTTTCTCTATTTCTTCTTGCCTAACTCTATTCCACTACAGGCTGAGTCATAGAACTGCACCAAGGCAGTGGACCAGATGGCCAAAACTGTGTCAAAACCCCATATTTGTGGCCATAAACTGAAGAAGAAATGCCCCTCCAAGTGGTAGAAGGTGGTCCCTTTATTTAAATATTTAAATCTGCACAATTCAGGTTCAAAAACCAAACAGCATAGCAAAGCCTTTGAGGACAGACCTCCAATTTAAACAACCGCTCAAGTTCCAACTGTCTGCGTGGCATTTGGGCAAGACAGACCCAACACAGCATAGCTAAGACTTTGAGAACAAAACTATAACTTAAACCACCACCCAAGTCCCAGACTTATCCCTAATATATGGAACAGACCAAAAACAGCCTAGCAAAGACCTTGAGAACTGAAATATAATTTAAATCACTACCCGAGTCTTAGACTAATGTCTGAATAGCAAGAGGCAGGGCAGGGCCAAGCAGCACAGCAAAAACTTAGAAAACTGGGCTAACACTGGAAAAACCACTAGAAGGCAAAACAAAATATGTCTGAACATAAATGGGTTGATTGCCTACTAAAACAAAAACAAACCAAAAAAAATCAACTTTCTCCTGAAATTTTAAATAAGCCTGTACAACATACCATATTTCCGAAAACAAAACACATCTTATATTTATTTTTTCTCAAGAAGACACACTAGGGCTTATTTTCAGAGGATGTCTTCCTCTCCGTGACAGAATGCACTAGGTCTTATTATCGGGGTAGAGTTTATATTTAACAAATGCATAGAAATCCTGCTAGGGCTTATTTTGGGGGTAGGTCTTATTTTTGGGGAAACAGGGTAATATTTAAAATCTTCATGATAAAATCTAAAATCACTGAAAAATAACCAAGCATCAGGAAAATATGACCAAATCCCAAGGTAAAAAACAACAAATGCCAACCAAGATGTTAGACTTGTCAGATAAACATCTTACAGCATTGATTACAACTATGTTAGATGAAATAAAGATAAACACATAAGAAGTTAATTTAATAATAGATATACTCAGCAGAGAAATACAAACTGTAAAATATGAACTTTGGAACTAAAAAGAAGGCAATAACTAAAACATAAAATTTACTATGGGATCAATAACAGAATGGAAATGATGGAGGAAAATCAGTGAACTTGAAGATATTGATAGGTTAATAGAAAATATAAAATCTGAAGAAAACAGAGAAAGAAGAAGAAAAGAAGTAAAAAGAGCTTCAGAAACCAATATTTCAATATCAAAAGATCTAATATCCATGTCATTGAAGTCTCAAAAGAAGAGGAAAGAGATACTAGTGGACAATAAAATTAAAATAATAGAAATTTTCAAAAATATAGATTATTCTCTGTATCATCTCAGACCATAGGGAAATAAAATTAGAAATAAACTTCAAAAAAAATTGATCAATTCTACCCAAAGTCATGGACATTTATAAACCTACTCAGGTTTGTAATTATTGGGTCAAGGAAGAAATTAAGGTGGGAATCAAAAAATTCCTCAAACTAAATGACAACAGGGACAAAGATTATCTAAATCTGTGGGATTGAGCAAAAGCAGCCCTAAGAGGAAAATTTATAGTGTTAAATGCACACATCAAAGAAACAGAAAGATCACAAATCAACAATCTAATTAATTATCTTAAGGAACTAGATAAGAATCAGCAAACCAAACCCCAAATCCCACAAAAGAAAAGAAATAACTAAGGTCAGACCAGAACTAAATGAAATCTAAGACAGTAAAATAATACAGAATATTAATGAAACACAAAATTAGCTCTTTGAAAAGACAAACAAAAAATAAATGGTGCTGGGAAAACTGGAGAGCCACATGTAGAAGATTGAAACAGGATCTATTTCTCTTACTACTCACAAAAATTTATGCAAGATGGATACCAGACATAAATCTAAGACATGAAACCATAAGAATTCTAAATGAGAAAAAAAAATAATCCTAGAAGAAAATGTTGGAAAAACTCTCCTAGATATCAGCTTAGGTAAAGAATTTATGACAAAAATTCCAGGGGCAATCACAGTAAAAAACAAAAATAAATTAATGGACTTGATTAAATTAAAAATTTCCTTTGTAACCCAGGAAACAGTCAATAGATTAAATAGACAACCTACAGAATGGGAGAAAATATGCACAAGCTATACTTCCAATAAAGGATTAATAACAAGAATCTACAAAGAACTCAAGCAAATTAGCAAGAAAAAAATCAGCTCCTTGGAAAAGTGGGCAAAAGACTTGAACAGAAGCTTTTCAAAAGAAGATAGACTAATGGCCAATAAACACATGAAAAAATGTTCAGTGTCGTGAATAATCAGAGAAATACAAATCAAAACCACAATGAGATATCACCTAACCCTCATGAGAATGGCTTTTATCAAAAAGTCCCAAAATAACAGATGCTGGCATGAATGCAGAGAGAAAGGAAAACTTACACCCTGTTGATGAGACCACAAACCAGTACAACCTGTATGGAAAATAGTACGGAGATTACTCAAAGAACTGAAAGTAGACCTACCAGTTTCCAGCAATCCCACTAATGGATACCTACCCAAAGGTAAAAAAAAGTCATTTTGTCAAAAAGACATTTGCACTAGAATGATTACTGCAGCACAATTGACAATGACAAAGTTGTAGAATCAACCCCAGTGTCCATCAATTCATGAATGGATTAATAAAATATGGTATATGTATACCATGGAGTACTACTCAGCCATAACAGAAAAAAAAAAAAAAGAATCAATGCCTTTTGCAACAATCTGAATGGAACTAGAGACCATCCTCCTAAGTGAAATATCACAAGAATGGAAAAACAAACACCATGTGTACTCAGTATTAAATTGAACTAACATATCAGCACTCTTATCCACAGATGGAAGTAAAACTACCCACCAATTTCTGTGTCCTTTTTTCTTACAAGAAAGAATCTTCCCTCAATAAAAATTATCTTCTTCAAGATCTTTTATGCTTTTTGTAGGTCTCCTAACTCCTCAGCTGCAAGGCTGATCTCTTCATCTACTTTGGAAAGTTTCTCTTCTTGCTGTAACCATTTTCCTCTACTGTTAATAGCCTGTGGATTTCCATTTCACTTTCTTCAGACAGTTCAGTCATTACTTTTAAGTTTCTGTTGAAGCTTCTGATTGTCAGTTTCCAACTGTGTATTTTCTGACTGCAAAGATGGTTGTCCAGTCTGTCCATAAGGAAGGGTATTTTCCATAGTAAAAGTTCAAGAAATCATTTTTAATCTCTATTAATAAATAAGTCCTTTAGGTTATCCTCCAATTTTGGTGGAATCAAAAACTAGAAACCGCCTGACTCTCAAAAAGATGCCAGGCCCATTCTGGTACTGATCCTCTCACACAGGTCCACAATGATGAAGCTATAAAAGTGATCTCTTATGTCAGATGTCCCAGAACTCAGGACAGAATACCTGTGACTCTATTTATTCCTCTTAGGAGGCCAAGTGCTTACCACTGCAGCATAAAAAGGATAGATGGGAAGTCAACTGGACAAATAAATAGATGCCCAACCTACCACTGCATGTCCCCAAGTCCCACTCAAAGCTCAATACTGAATCCTAGTCCAGTGCTCCCAGATTTCAACTGCAGAGAACTTAGAGTTACAGATCACAAAGTTATATAAAGCCTAAGCTGAATGAGTCTGAAAGAACCACTTGTTCTAAAAATCTTCATTTTACAGACATAAGACTAAAACCCATAAAGGACTATTTCTCAGCATCTTTAGAGATAATCAGGTCTATAGCCCATATGTCTTGACTCTCAGTATCTTGTCTTTGTATCAAGAAGTTATTCTTTCATTAATGACTCTTTTTGCTCCCGTATCCATAATTAGGCCATTCAACCAACTTCGTGGTTACCATCCTATTACCTTCCCACCGATCCAAAGACTACTGGATTGCCAAGGGATCAGCTTTGCTCTGCCAGCTGAATGAGTGAAAAGGCACCATCTCAGCAATGAAAAGAACCAGGCCAGAGATCCTTCCTGGAGAGGGGAAAGGTTTGAATTTATGTGAGCAAAATGGTTCTTCTATTTGACTTAGGATATTAAGTGTGATTTTTATTTCTTTTACTACCTAAAATAAAAGTGTCTGAGTTCTTTATGTTGTAATCCAAACTTTGATATGGAAGCAGTGAGTTCAGCACCCACCTATTAAACCTGCTATTCCCACCCAGGACTCAGCCTTGCTTCCCCACACAGGTTCCCTCCCCTTCATACTGATAAGAAAGGCGATCAGAGCTGTGCTTGTATTTCCACTTTAGATGAACAACATATGGGAGGTTGATGCAATGATCACAACCACTAGGGGAGCAAATGAGCCGGATTATTAAGGTCTTGGCCCACGGTGCCAGTTTCCCACTCCGTGGGGCAGCGTTACTGCTGTCACAGAAGTACAGGTCAGTCCTGTGCAAATACAGAGGACTTTTTCACTTCCACTTTAGGGTGAACCTGAGAACCAGCCAAATCCCAGCCAGGTGCATTGGAGCCCCTGCCACCTAAAAGGCAGAGGTTGCTGGGCCAGCATTAAATTGGAGTATCCACTGTGATGAGCCATTCTGTGTCAGCCCTGTTGATAGGAGTCTGTTTCCTCCTCTGGCCATAAGTCACCCAAGAAACCTGGGAGCCACCCCACTCTGGGAAAAGCCACACTATATCTTATGCAAGAATTGTAGGAGCAGGCCAGCTGCAGTGATCCCAGCCCCCCAGCCTATTGCTGCCTCCCCACCTTTATCCCACCTGGCAAAGGTAAGAACAGACTCAAGTCCCAGAGAAGTGAGGAGTGCCACTCTGTCAGTCAGAGCTGAGTTCACAAATCAGAAACTACTCTTGGTGTTTTGAGCAAAAATAGGAGCAATGAAGTTATGGGGAGGGCTGCAGCTCCAGAAGTCAGAGGGTGGATACCAGGCACCACAGCTGCCATAAGCCCAGGTGAGAAAGCTTCAGGGGACAGTGCCAACCTCACAGCTGCTCCACGCTGTGAGGCAGGTGGATGGAGGGCAGGGAGAGCCTGCCACTGCATCAACCTGTCTACTGGAGCAGACATGTGACTGCCATCACTGTTCAAGAAGACTTCGGCCCATGTCTACCTTCCAAATATCACCTAAGTGTATCTCATTGGAGAATCTAGATTATAGCGGCAAGGGAGGCCAGGAAGGCTTTTGCCCTCCTTGTCCTACGATACAGGGCATACGGAAGGGAACAAAGCTGTAGGCACAGGTCCTGAGTGGGAACAAAGGTGTGCACATAGGTCACATTACTCTTTCAATAAATCCCAGGGAAATGACTGCACTGGAGCCCACCAAAGCCTCAGGAAAAGAAGGGAAGACAGAGCTACAAACACAGGCAATCATTCTCGCGCTAAGCCAGACTGAAAATAAGTACAACCACTTTTTATTGGCCCCACTCAAGTCCTGGACAGAACTAATGAGGTTTTGTGAGCTATCAAGGCCAGGCCCCTGAAGGAAACTTGTGACAGGTGTGAGACTCTGAGACTCTGATCCAGAGCCAGAGGGATTAGGAAAGAGAGGTCAGGAGCAGAGCCAAGATGGCGGACTGCAGCCAGCTTCCCACAGAGGCTCCCATCCAGGAGATTTAAAGGACAGAAATCTGGCAACTAAGCTGATGGTTTGGAGCTGAGCCAAGAGAGAAGATTGAAGAACCCACAACAACTTTGCTGAGGTGAGCTGTGACCCCAAAAATACAATCAAAAGGTATAAAACCCACCACCAGTGGTGGCAGGGGAGTCCTCTGCTCCTAGAGCCACGGGCACTGCAGTCGGCACCGGAGGAGCCCACTGCTCCTGGCGGGCCCATAACTGCTTGCTAGAGCCACACATGCCCCATGAAGGCAGTGCAGGAGTCCCCCACTCTGGGAAGGCCCAGAACTGCTTGCTAGAGCCAAATGGCCCTGCAGGCAGCAGGGAAGGTGTCCCCAACTCCAGGCAAGCCCAGATCTGCTTGCTAGAGCCGTGCATGTCCCGTGGGCAGCTGCAGAGGAGCCCTCCATTATGGGTGGACTTAGAACTGCTTGCTGGAGCCATATGTGCCCCACAGGCAGCAGCAGAGGAATCCCCGGTCCAAGTGGGCCCAGAACTGTTTGCTAGAGTCACGCATGTCCTGTGGGTGGCTGTGGAGGAGTCTTCCATTCTGGCAGGCCCAAAACTGCTTGCTAGAGCCATGAGCACCCTGCGGGGCCTGTGGAGGAGTCCCCGCTCTGGTCAGGCCCAGCAAGCTCTAAATCCAGGGAAGAGCATTTAAGAACACAAATACAGGTACAAAGCGAGCCCCAGAACTGCTTGCTAGAGCCACACACCTCCTGTGGGCAGTGGGTGGCCACAGAGGAGCCCTCAGCTCTGAGCAGGCACAGAACTACTTGCTAGAGCAGCGCATGCCCTGCGGGCAGCAGTGGAGGAGTCCCCTACTCTGGGCAGGCCCAGAACTGCTTGCTAGAATCAAGCACCCCATGGGCAGCAGAGGAGATCCCAGCTCCAGGCTTCCACTCCAGGTGGGCCCAGAACTGTTTGCTAGAGCCACGTGCATCCGTGGGAGGCAGCGGAGGAGTTCCCCACTCCGGGCTTCCATGCCAGGAGGGACCAGAACAGCTAACTAGTGCTGCGTGTCCAGCGGGTGGCGGCAGAGGAGTCCTCTGTTCCCCATTCCTCTGCCCCTGCAGTTGCCCTGGCAGGGGTGAACTAGGACTGATACAGCTGCTGCTGTTCCCCTGCCCCACAGTTGCCCCAGCGGGCGAACTAGGACTGATCTGGTCACATGCATGCCCTGCACCACCGCTGCTGCTCCCCTGCCCCCTGGTTGCTCTGGTGGGGCTGAACTAGGACTGATCTAGCTGCAGCAGTTCCCCTATCCCCCGGTTGCCCCAGCAGGGCCGAACTAGGACTGACCCGGCTGTGTGCATTCCCGGCACAGCTGCTGCTATTCCCCTGACCCCCGGTTGCCCCAACAAGGCTGATCAAGGACTGATCTGGCCACTGCCATTCCCCTTCCCCCAGTCACCACGGTGGGGCTGAATGAGAACTGAATCAGCTGCTGCCGGTCTCCTGTCTCCCTGGCCACACCAGCTGGGCAGAACAAGGATTGATCCAGCAGCCGCCATTCCCCTGCTCCGCCCCCCACCCCATCTGCCAGCAGGCTGAAGTAGGACTGATTTGGCCACTCTTGTGCTCCGCACAACCACTGTTGTTCATCTGCCCCCTGATAACCCCAGTGGGGCCAAACTAGGACTGATCTGGCTGCACGAGCACCCCTGCACCACCACTGCAGTTCCCCTGCCCCCCCACCCCCTGGTTGCTCTGGTGGAGCTGAACTAGGACTGATCTGGCAGCTGCTGGTCTCTTGCCCCTCCCCTGGGTACCCCAGCATTTCTAATGAGGTTGGATCCAGCTACGCAGGCTCCCACACAGCTGCTGCCGTTCCGCTGGGCCCTGGTCACCCCAGCGCCTGAGAACTGGGAGAAGATGACAGACACTCCCTGTCTCTCTGCACAACCAGAAGCCATTAACTGAATGGTTCTGATAAGGTCTCCAAACAGGGTAAACTCAGCATGGGGCGGAATCAGTGGAAAAACCCTGTCAACTTGAATAACCAGAGTAGATTAACTCCCCCAAGGAAAAGTGGGGCAGATGCAATTGAAGACTCCATTTATAAATAGATGGCTAAGATGTCAGAAATCGAGTTCAGAATTTGGATAGCAAATAAGATAAACAGAATGGAAGAAAGGAGGGAATTAGAATTTTAAGAAATTATTCAGAAGATATCTCAAGAAATTATTCAAAAGATGTTTCAAGAATTCAACAACTTCAAAGATAAAATGATCAAAGATTTGGAAACACTGAGACAAGAGGTTGCAACCCTCAAGGATCTGAAAGATATAGTGGAATCCCTCCATAACAGAGTGGAACAGGCAGAAGAAAGGATCTCTGACTTTGAAGACAAAGCTTTTGAACAAGCCCAGGAGTGCAAAGATCAAAAGAAATGGAGGACAAAACGGATCTTTCTCTCAGAAAGCTCTCAGATAATTTGAAGAAAACCAATATTCGCCTTATAGGAATCCCTGAAGGCAATGAAGTTCCTTCACAAAACACAGAGGCTCTTCTTCATAAAATGATGAAAGAGAACTTTCCAGACATGCCAAGAGACTTTGAAATTCAGATCGCAGATAGTTTCAGAACCCCAGCATGACTCACCCAAAACAAGACATCCCCTAGGCACATCATAATTAACTTCACTAAAGTTAATATGAAAGAGAAAATTCTGAAAGCAGTTAGACATAAGAAAACCATAACCTACAAGGGGAAGAGTATTATGAGGACTGTAGATCTCTTGGCTGAAACCTTTCAGAAGAGGATGATCATTGACTTTTAATCTC
>NW_003852542.1:3386139-3387369 GCF_000181295.1 Otolemur garnettii | reverse complement strand
TCATTGACTTTTAATCTCCTAAAACAAAATAACTTTCAACCCAGGATCCTGTATCCAGCTAAACTGAGTTTCATCTATGAAGGAGAAATTAAATACTTTAACGACATTCACATATTGAAGAAATTTGCCATGACTAAACCAGCTCTCCAGGAAATTCTCAAACCTATCCTCCACAATGACCAGTGTAATCCTCCACAACAAAAGTAAACTCACTCAGAAACTTTTGATCAAATTCCAACTTCTACAGTGGTGAAAGGATTAAAAATATCTATTGGACTTTCAAGGAACTCTATGCCCAAAATTTTATCAGGCTTATTAATCATTTCAATCAATGTGAATGGCTTAAATTATCCTCTAAAGAGGCACAGATAGACTGATTGGATACAGAAACTCAGACCAGACATCTGCTGTATTCAAGAATTGCACCACACCTTACATATATAGACTCAGGGTGAAGGGATGGTCATCTATATTCCAGGCTAATGGAAAGCAGAAAAAAGCAGGTGTTGCAGTTTTATTCGCAGATACAATAGGGTTTAAATCAACAAAAGTAAGCAAAGACAAGGAAGGCCACTTTATATTTCTTAAGGGTAATACTCAATATGACGAGATCTCAATTATCAATATCTATGCACCCAACCAGAATGCACCTCAGTTTATAAGAGATACTCTAACAGGCATGAGCAACTTGATTTCTCCCAGCTCCATGGTAGTCAGAGATTTTAACACTTTTTTGGCAGTGTTGGACAGCCTCCAATAAGAAGCTTAGCAAAGAAATTTTAGATTTAAATTTAACTATTCAACTTTTGGACCTAACAGACATCTACAGAACTTTTCACCCTAACAAAACTGAATACACATTTTTCTCATCAGTACATGGAACATACTCCAAAATCAATCACATCTTAGCTCATAAGTCTAACCTCAGTAAATTTAAAACAATAGAAATTATTCCATGTATCTTCTTGGACCATCATGGAATAAAAGTTGAACTCAGTAACAACAGGAATTTGCAGACTCATACAAAAACATAGAAGCTAAATAACCTTATGCTGAAAGATAGATGGGTCAGAGACAAGATCAAGAAGGAAATTACCAAATTTTTAGAACAAAACAATAATGAAGACACGAGTTATCAGAACCTCTGGGATACCACAAAGGCAGTCCTAAGAGGGAAATTTATAGCATTGCAAGCCTTCCTCAAGAGAACAGAAAGAGAGGAAGTTAACA
>NW_003852542.1:3376190-3382980 GCF_000181295.1 Otolemur garnettii | reverse complement strand
AGACCAGCCTGGGCCAGAGCGAGGCCTCATCTCTAAAAATAGCCCACCATTGTGGAGAGCGCCTATAGTCCCAGCTACTTGGGAGGCTGAGGCTTAAGCCCAAGAATTTGAGGTTGCAGTGAGCTGTGATGCCGCGGCACTCAGCCGAGTGTGACAAAATAAGACTCTGTCTCAAAAAAGAAAAAAATTAACAAGAAGGTGGGGGTAAGGTTTGAAAACCACTTTCTTGCACAGCACCTCTGACAAAGCCTATCTATCCCCAGGCTCCAGCCTGCCTGAGCTCAGGAGTTTGTGACCGAACTCAGCAAGAGTGACACCCAGCCTCTAAAAATAAGCCAGGCATTGTTACAGGTGCCTATAGGCCCAGCTACTCAGGAGGCTGAGGCAGGAGGATCACTTGAGTACAAGAGTTTGCCGTTGCTGTGAGCTATGAGGCCACAGCACTCTACCAAGGGTGACATAGACTCTGTCTAATAAGAAGGAAAGGAAAGGAAAGGGGAAAGAGAAGGGGAAAGGAAGGGGGAAAGGAAAGGAGAAAGGAAAGGAAAGGAAAAGCAGAAAGAGAGGTTTGGGAGGCAGAGGGGTCCGGCTGTATTTTAGCTCTGTTTAGCTGTGTCATCTTTAAGTTTCTTCATCAGTAAATGAGGAGAAACAGCCACCTCGCAGCAAGTTGCCTGGAGTCACCCAGCTAAGGGGAGAGCCTAAACAGCAAACCCCAACCTGGCAAGACCTCCCAGAGGAAGTGATATGTGCAGGGTTCCAGATGGTGAGGGCACTGGTCTAGTCAAAATCGCGGGTTCCAGCTATAGGAAGAAACACAAATGTGCTTTCTGGAGAAACAGACAGGCTGTTTTCTAGCTACTACTCAGTCACTTTTAGGAAAAGCAAAGGCAACCTACCCAGAGATCTGCCTTTGTTAGAGATCTCTGCACAAGACAAACCCACTGCAGTCTTAGGAGCCACAGAAGGGACCCCTGAGAGCCTACACCTAGAAGGAAGCAGAAGGCCCACAGTTCTTGGTTTCACTTTGGACACCCCTACACAGCAAAGGGGGTGTCTATGGGTCAACAGGGCTCAGAGAGGACTTTCAGGCACCTGGGAGATGACTCACTCTAGGCCATCCTGCAAGGGAGTGGGGCAGCATCCTCACCCCCAAGTGGGGAAATTCGATATAGCATTTCCTTTGCTCCTACTTGTTCCTCCCTGCAGCCTAGACCAGATTCTAACTAAAAACAGACGTCAGTACCAGGGCTGTAGCTGTGACCTCAAAATCTGGGTGGGGCAGGAGGCTAGGGCCCCAGCAGAGAAACCCCTGATAAGTCCTGTCTTTCAGCACTCATCCTGGGTTATTTTTTTACTTGAGCATGAGGGACTGGCAATTTAAAACAAATGATTACAGTGTCCACTTAACACCTCTGATTTCAGTTTTTCTCCTACTCCAAAGGTAAGTTCCATTTCTCCTCTTCACACTTCTTCAGTTCCTCATAACACAAGTTGTTTTATTTTAAAATTCTGGTGCTTACAGTTTTTGGTTATCCTCACTTGGCAATTAAAAGTTTACTAAACACCCAGCTTTTTAAGTTAAAATGTCAAAGGTAAAGGTTTGGGAACAATGTCTATAGTTTCCTCTGCTCCACTTAGACTTCAGAAGGTTCAGACAAAGTGGAGAGAACTCAGTCCTAGAAGGAGCCCACTACCCACACCAAAGGTTCCCAGAAGCTGTGAGGCCCCACCTAGCCATACATCAGGTTGACCAGTTGAGCCCTGAGAACCTGACAAGCCCACCTGCCCCTCCCAGCAGCCTTCATGGGGGTTGGGGGCCTCCAACTGTTCAGATCA
The DNA here is from genome assembly GCF_000181295.1 of Otolemur garnettii. Lineage (NCBI taxonomy): Eukaryota > Metazoa > Chordata > Mammalia > Primates > Galagidae > Otolemur > Otolemur garnettii. Next base: position 3,381,141 of record NW_003852542.1, on the reverse strand, counting down.
AACTATGCCACCCACCTTTTCCCCTCCTCCCAGCACCCCATTACCCTGGCACTGGGCATAGGGTAAGCTTTGGGAATATCAACTGAGTCCAGCCGGAGTGGAAACCAAAAACCCGTGTTCGCTGGCAGCCTAGCATAGTAGCTCCAGCGTCTGGGCATCTTCCATCCCCACCACCTGGGCTGGATGTTGGGACAATGCCACTGGTTTTGTTTTTTAACATTCCCATTAAGGGACGAGTTATGGGGTTTCCCAGACTTGCACTACTGTCAGGGTGCCTCAAGAGGGAGGCCCTGCTAACAGCTTTGCTAGAGAAGGCCAATTGTTGTGGCAGGCTGGACATGAGCAGAGTTCAAACATGCACTCGGTGCACACTCCAGACGTGGAACATGAGACTTACAGAAGGTGGGGGCGGCCACTCACACAAACTGTTATCATTTGTGGTAAAACTTCAGTGAACAAGAAGGACGAGTCACCCCCTCATTTTTTTATAACAGCTTTGTTTGAAAATAATTCACATCACATAAAATCCATTCTTTTAGAGCAGTGGTTCTCAACCTTCCTAATGCCGTGACCTTTTAATACAGTTCCTGTGGGTCATGACCCACAGATCGAGAACTGCTATTTTACAGTATACAATGCAGTGATTTTTTAATATATTCAGAAAGTTGTGCAACCATAACCACTATCTAATTTAAAAATATGTTCATCTCCCTGCCACAGCCCCTGGCAACTAGTAATCAACATTTTTTTTTCAGACAGAGTCTCACTTTGTCACCCTCAGTAGAGTGCTGTGGCGTCACAGTTTACAGCAACCTCAAACTCTTGGGCTCAAGCGATTCTCTTGTCTCAGCCTCCTGAGTAACTGGGACTACAGGCAACTGCCACAATGCACACCTATTTTTTTTTTTTTATTGTAGTTGTTATTTTTGCTTAGCAGGCCCGAGCCGGGCTTGAACCCACCAGCCCCAGTGTATGTGGCTGGTGTGGTAACCACTGAGCTATGGCCATTGAGCCACTAATCAACTTTTTGTCTCTGTGGATTTGTTGGTTCTACATATTACATCGTCATACAATATGTGGAATTTTGCGACTGGCTTCTCTTACTTAGCATAATGTTTTCAAAGTTCATCCATATTGTGGTACGTTTCAGTCCCTCTTCCCTTTTTATGGCTGAATAATATTCCATTAAGTAAATATACTACCTTTTATTATCCATTCATCTGTTGATAGACACTTGAATTGGTTCTACTTTTTGGCTATTACAAATAATGCTGCTTTGAGCATTCATGTACAAGTTTTTGTGTCGATATATGTTTCAATTCTCCTGGGTATGTATCTAGAAATCAAAATGCCAAGTTAAATGATGGCTTTATGTTTAAGTTTGAAAAACTGCTAAATAGTTTTCAAAAATGGCTAAACCACTTTACATTTCCAACAGCAACACATGTGGGTGCCAATTTCTTCACATCTTCACCCAAACATGGTTTTGTCCTTCTTTTTTATTATCGCCTAGTACGGGTAAAGTGATTGTCCTGACTTTAACACTACATCAGTACAACTCCAATAAAATAAGAGCAGATTACTGCCAAAAGATCCCTAACACTCAGACCTTATTTTAAAAGGACTTTTAGGAAAACCCAAAGACAATAGGATAGGAAGGCAAATGAAGTCTCTGGCATGTTGAGTTACGCCAAACATGTCTTAGACTACTTGTGCTGCTATAGCAAAATACCACAGACTGTGTAATTTATAAACAATAGAAATTTATTTCTCACAGTTCCAGAGGCCGGACAGTCCAATATCAAGGCACAGCGAGGGCCTCTTGCTGAGTCTTTACAAGGCAGGAGGGACAAATGCTATGTTCTCATATGGCAGAAGGCAAAAAGGCAAAAATGAATCTAAACCTGTTCCCTCCTCCTTTTATAAGGTGCTAATCCATTCATGATGTTGGAGCCCTTGTGACTTAATCAGTTTTCAAAAAATTCCACTTTCTTTTTTTTTTTTTTTGAGACAGAGTCTCACTTTGTTGCCCTCAGTAGAGTGCTGTCGTGTCACAGCTCACAGCAACTTCAAACTCTTGGGCTTATGTAATTCTTTTGCCTCAGCCTCCCAAGTAGCTGAGACTATGGGTGCTGGCCACAATGCAAGGCTGTTTTTAGAGATGAGGTCTCACTGTGGATCAGGCTGGTCTCGAACTCATGAGCTCAGGCAATCCACCCACCTCAGCCTCCCAGAGTAATAGGATTACATGCATCAGCCACTTCACCCAGCCCCAAGATCCCACTTCTTAACATCACCACAACAAGGATAAGGTTTCAACACATGAATTTTGAAAGATATTCATACCATAGCAAAACTTTAAACACTGCCTATCTCCAAGACAGATCATCATAAAACCTTATACTAAATACGTATTTACCTCAGTTTCCATTGCCAGATATATCATGTTCAGCTTTCAATAAAAAATTATAAGTCATGCTAAAAGGCAAGAAAAATAACAGTCTAATGAAACCAAGGAAGCATCAGACCCAGATTCAGACATTACAGAGTCTGGAATTATCAGATAAGGAATATAGTTGAACTAAAAAGCATCATTAACCATATTTATCTAATTGACATTTAGATTGACATTTGATTACTTTATCCAACAGCAGAATATACATTCCATTCAGCTCACATAGAACATATTTCTTCTTCAGATTTTTTTTTTTAAGAGACAGAGTCTCACTTTGTCACCCTTGGTAGAGAGCCATGGTGTCACAGCTCATAGCAACCTCCAGCTTTTGGGCTTAGGTAATTCTCTTGCCTCAGCCTCCTGAGGAGCTGGGACTACAGGCGCCTGCCACAACACCCAGCTATTTTTTGCTACGGTTTGGCTGAGGTCGGGTTTGAACCCACCACCCTCAGTATATGGGGCCAGCGCTCTACTCACTAAGGCACAGGTGCCGCCCTCTTCTTCATTTTTGTTTTTGTGGGTTTTTTTTTTTTTTTTGGAGACAGAGACTCAAGCTCACCCTGGTGGTATATGTACACTATGGAATATGTGTAGAGTGCTGTGCTGTCACAGCTTACAGCAACCTCCAACTCTTGGGGCTTAAGCAATTCTCTTGCCTCAGCCTCCCAAGTAGCTAGGACTACAGGCGCTCACCACAATGCCCAGCTAGTTTTTGGTTGTAGTTGTCATCTTTGTTTGGTGGTCCTGGACTGGATTCAAACCCACCAGCTCTGGTGTTAAGTGGCTGACACCCTAGCCACTTGAGCTACAGGCATCGAGCTGTTCTTCTTCATTTTTGAAGTACAATTTTGCTGGATGTGAAAATGTTTGTTGATAGTCTTTTTTTTTTTTTTTTTTTTTTTGGCACTTTGGATATACCTCCCCTGCCCCCATAGCCTTCTGGCCTCCATGGCTTCTGATGAGAAATCTATTAATCTTATTGAGGATCCCTTGTATGTAACAAGTAGTTTTGCTGTTACTTCTTTCAAGATTCCATCTTTGGCTTTTTTTTTTTTATTAAATCATAGCTGTGTACATTAATGCAGTCATGGGGTACAGTGTGCTGACTTTATATACAATTTGAAATATTTTCACCAAACTGGTTAACATAGCCTTCATGGCATTTTCTTAGTTATTGTGTAAAGACATTTATATTCTGTATTTAGAAAGATTCACATGTACCCTTGTAAGATGGACCATAGGTGTGGTCCCACCAATCACCCTCCCACCATCCATCCTCCCCCTTCCCCTCCCCTCCCTCTCCACCATCCCCGTATTCTTGGGCTATAATTGGGCTATAGCTTTCAAATGAAAGCTATAAACTAGTTTCATAGTAGAGCTGAATACACTGGATACTTTTTCTTCCATTCTTGAGATACTTTGCTAAGAAGAATATGTTCCAGCTCCATCCATGTAAAGATGAAGGAGGTAAAGTCTTCATCTTTCTTTAAGGCTGCATAATATTCCATAGTGTACGTATACCACAGTTTATTGATCCATTCGTGGATTGATGGGCACTTGGGCTTCTTCATTATTAGCAATTATGAATTGGGCTGCAGTAAACATTCTGGTACAAAAATCTTTGTTGCAATGTGATTTTTGATCTTCTGGATATATACCTACTAGAGGAATTGCAAAATCAAATGGCAGGTCTATTTTTAGTTCTCTAAGTGTTCTCCAAACATCTTTCCAAAAGGGACCTATTAGTTTGCATTCCCACCAGCAGTGTAGAAGTGTTCCCTTTCTCCACATCCATGCCAGCATCTCTGGTTTGGGGATTTTGTGATATGGGCTAATCTTACTAGAGTTAGGTGATATCTCAAAGTAGGTTTGATTTGCATTTCTCTGATGATTAATGATAATGAGCATTTTTTCATATGTCTGTAGGCCATGCGCCTATCTTCTTCAGAGAATTTACTCTTCAATTCCCTTGCCCACCCTGAAATGGGATCACTTGTTCTTTTCTTGCTAATACACTTGAGTTCTCTGTGGATTCTGGTTATTAAACTTTTGTCAGAGACATAACCTGCGAATATCTTCTCCCATTCTGATGGCTGTCTGCTTGCTTTACTTACTGTGTTCTTGGCTGTGCAGAAGCTTTTTAGTTTGATCAGGTCCCAAAAGTGTATTTTTGATGTTGCTTTGATTGCCAGGGGGTCCTCCTCATGAAATTTTTGCCCAGGCCAATTTTGCCCAGGCCAATTTCTTCAAGTGTTTTCCCTACACTTTCTTCTAATACTTTTATAGTTTCATGTCTTAAGTTTAAATCTTTAATCCAGTGAGAGTCTATCTTAGTTAATGGTGAAAGATGTGGGTCCAGTTTCAATCTTCTACAGGTCACCAGCCAGCTTGCCCAGCACCATTTGTTAAATAGGGAATCTTTTCCCCACTCAATGTTTTTAATAGGCTTGTCAAAGACCAGATAACAGTAAGTAGCTGGGTTCATCTCTTGGTTCT
>NW_003852542.1:3344651-3374888 GCF_000181295.1 Otolemur garnettii | reverse complement strand
AAAGCTTTTTCTGCATCAATTGAGAGAATCATATGGTCTTTGTTTTTTAATTTGTTTATGTGGTGAATTATATTTATAGATTTACGTATAATATGTATAAATATTTATATATTTATAGATTTACGTATATTGAACAAGCCTTGAGACCCTAGGATAAAACCCACTTGGTCATGGTGTATAATTTGTTTGATGTGTTGCTGGATTCTGTTTGTTAGGCTCTCGTTGAATATTTTCACATCAGTATTCATTAGTGATATTGGTCTATAATTTTCTTTTCTTGTTGGGTCTTTTCCTAGTTTAGGGAGCAAGGTGATGTTTGCTTCATAGAATGTGTTGGGTAGTACTCCATCTTTTTCTATATTTTGGAAAAGGTTGAGTAGTATAGGTACTAGTTCCTCTTTAAAGGTTTGGTAGAATTCTGATGTGAAGACATCTGGTCCCAGGCTTTTCTTTTTAGAGAGATTTTGTATAGTTAATGCTAATTGAGAACTTGATACAGGCCTGTTCAACATTTCCACTTGATTCTGGCTAAGTCTTGGAAGGTGGCGTGCTTCCAAGTATTGGTCAATTTCCTTCAGATTTTCATATTTCTGAGAATAAAGTTTCTTGTCATATTCATTAAGGATTTTTTGAATTTCTGAGGAGTCTATTGTTACTTCATCATTACCATTTCTGATTTATGAAATGATAGATTTTACTCTTTTTTTCCTGGTTAGGTTAGCAAAAGGTTATCCATTTTATTGATCTTTTCAAAAAACCAACTTTTTGATTTATTGATCTGTTCTATAATCCTTTTGTTTTTAATTTTATTTAAGTCTACTCTAATTTTGGTTATTTCTTTTCTTCTGCTGGGTTTGGGATTAGAATGTTCTTCCTTTTCCAATTGCTTGAAATGTCCCATTAAGTTGTTAACTTCCTCTCTTTCCATTCCCTTGAGGAAGGCTTGCAGTGCTATAAATTTCCCTCTTAGGACTGCCTTTGTGGTTTCCCAGAGGTTCTGATAATTCATGTCTTCATTATCGTTTTGTTCCAAAAATTTGGTAATTTCCTTCTTAATCTTGTCTATGACCCAGCTATCATTCAGCATAAGGTTATTTAGCTTCCATGTTTTTGTCTTTCTTCATTCTTTATTCTTTGTGTTTCTTACACTGAATAATCTCAATTGACCTGTCTTCAAGTATGTTAATTTCTTTTTCTGCCAATTCACATTTACTGTTCTGTCCCTTTGGTTACTTTTTCAATTACTGTACTTGCAATTCTAGAATTTAGTTTAGAATTAGTTTATTTAGTTCTTTTTTCATAATTTTTATTTCCTTACTAATTTCTATATTAGATGAAATATTCTCATACTTTAATTCTTTAGACATGGTTTCTTTTAGTTTTTAACATATTTATAATAGCTGACTTAAAGTCTTTGTCTAGTAAGTCCAACATTGGGGTTCCTCAATTGCAGTCCCTATTGATTCCTTTTTTTTCTTGACTACAGGCTACATGTGTCTGTTTCATTCCACATCTTATAATTTTTTGTTGAAAATTAGACATTTCAAATAATATTCTATCTCTGGAAATCTAATATACTCTCCCCTTTTCCTAGGTTATATTCCTTTGTTTGTTTGTTTGGGTTTTTTTAGAGACAGAGTCTCACTTTATCACCCTCAGTAGAGTGCCATGGCGTCACAGCTCACAGCAACCTCCAACTCCTGGGCTTAGGCAATTCTCTTGCCTCAGTCTCCAGAGTAGCTAGGACTACAGGTGCCCACCACAATGCCCAGCTATTTTTGTTGTTGTTGTTGCAGTTTGGCCAGGGCTGTGTTCAAACCCACCACCCTTAGTATATGGGGCTGGTGCTGTACCCACTGAACCACAGGCACTGCCCCCCTAGGTTGTATTCTTACTGTTTTTTTCTTTAAGTGGCTTTCCAGGAACTATTCTGTAAAGCTTACATTCTTTGTTGTGGTCAATTTATGGCTAAACAGAGATTTCCTTTAACATTTTGAACCAGTAAGCCTCTCAGCTTTTGCAGAGGGGCTATGTGCATTTGGGGACATGCCTTTAATGCCCCAATAGGCAGTTTACAACCCTGCATTAGCTTTCACACTCTGTTTACACACAGCCCAACACCAGCTAGAGGTGAGAGATTAGGACCTTCTCAGGTCTTTCTTGAGCAAGTGTACAGTCCTTCTCAAGCATGTGGCCTTCCAGATTCCCAAAAATATGTCAGAGCTTTTCACAATTGCCTATGGTGCGTCTCATTTCCATTTTCCTTTTACATTTTGGAGGCAGCCCCATGTAAGCCCCAATGTTCCAGCAATAGGCAGCTATGATGTTAAACAACTACTAATAATTGTTTTTAATAAACACCCTAGGGATATGGCTATTCACACAGGGCAAGTTCTGAGTCAGGTAAAATGAAGACAGACTTGGTAATGAATTTTTCAGGTCAAATGGTGATTCTTTGAAGATGGAGCCTTGGGAGGAACTTGGAACCCATTATGCCTCCTTCGGGAACTATCAGGCAACTACTACAGTTCCAAGACTGCTGGTTTGCAAGACTACTACAAAGCTGGTACAGGAGGGTGAGAAAAGTTAAAATGCCACAAGGCTCACTGTTCTCACCAAAATTCAATTAATTTTCTTAAGTAAATGCTCCTGGGATATTTGTAAGTCTTTAGTTAATTTCCAAAGCTTTAAGAAAGTTTATTTTGATCAGTGTTATTTTTTCCAGTGTTCTCATTGCTGTTCTGAAGGAGTAGATTTCTGGGGCCCCATTCTGCCACTCCAGAAGCACTTCTCTCCAGCCCTCCCTTTTAGTGGTAAAGAAACTGAGGGATGTGACTTTTCCAAGTATAGGAGGCTGGTGGCAAAATACAAAAGAACAAAACCCAGCCCAACGGGTTTAATTCCTAAGGCTGCAAAGAATTCTGTGTTAGAACCACTCAAAAGAAGAAAATTTATTTCAAAAAGCCAACAAAAGGAAATAATTTTCTCATTCTGTCTCCATGTATGCATTAGACGCCAGTGTCTAATCAGAAGTGACCTACTACTCACTAGCTCCAAAGGCGAAGAAAAAGCCTTTGTCAGGGAACTCCTCGAAAAGGGCCTTCACCCACTTGCCTAATTCTGTCATTCTGCTTATAGATAAACTCTCGGTGGAAGTAGCCGTGGATCTCCTGAGCAGTGAGGCATTCCTGAGGCAGTAGGGTGGCTTTAATAAAATTACAAACCTCCCCCAAAATAAAATAAAATAAAATAAGAACAAGAGAGTTTTAACAAAGTTATTTCATTGGAACATCAAATCCCCTAGTATAGAGGGTCAAGACGTTGTCAGGACAAGGCTAAGGAGTTTACACCATTCCTGGAGTCTCCTGTGTGCTCCATTTCCAACTATAATATCATTCTCTACCCAACTATAATATCATTCTCTACAACCAAAGTGAAAAAACATTAAGTGCACTGAATGAACTCTCATGCTATTTAAAACAGTACTTCTGTTCCATTTAAATGATTCTGCTTGATGCCATGTGTTTATACAAGCACACCATATGTTTTCATAGCACATCCATAGTGTTAACTTATTTGATTCACACATGCTTTTTTTATAAAAATAACTTTATATAGTTACATATTTTAGAATTAATAATTGTGATTCTATAACCACAAAGAGAATTTCTATAAATATTTAACACTCTTATGAATCCTATACATTTACATTTTCTTTATTTCTCCACTTCCTACTGCTCTTCCTTCCTTTTCCAAAGATTTCTTTGCCCTGCTGGCAAATATTTCACCTGATTCTGGTATACAAAGTCTGACAATTAACTTTGTGAACTTGCCACTATGCACTTACGTTGGCAGCACTATACAAATAACTCTGTAAGGTTTCATAATCTTGGTGTCTCACAGCCATGTTCACATCGATGTGTGGTGGTGTCTTGCTGAGTGGTATTCATTAATATTGTTGAGTGATTTTGTGTGCTGTCATGAGAATGTTGGAGCTTGAATTAAAGCAATGAACAAACATTAAATAATTTCTTGTTACTTTTAGGAAAAGTAAGTAGAAGTGAAATCAGGAACATGTTAGTATAAGTTTATGGGGTAATGCCACAAAGAAAACGGCAGTGTACAAACGGATTAAACATTTTTCTGAGGAGAGAGAAAACATCACTGAAGAGAGGTCAGGGAGACCAGTAATGAGCAGAATGGATGAAAACATTTCAAAAATGCATTGAATTGTGCATCAAAATCATCAGCTGACTGTAAGAAATAAACACTGATAGAGAAAGAGTTAGAAAAATCTTAACTAAAAATCTTGACATGAGAAAGGTGTGTGCAAAAATGGCCCAGAGGAGCTGGGCCAATGAACAAAAGCTAAGAGCTCACATGTCACTGACCATGAGGGAGTTTTCAGCAAGTTAACAAATAACTGTATTGGAACACCCTTCCTACTTCCTTTATTTGGCTCCCAGTGACTTTTTTCTTTACCCAAGATAAAAGAAATATTGAAAGGCAGACATTTTGATAACATTCAGGACATTATGAGTAACATGAGGACCTTTTTGGAAAGAAGTTTAGAGAACACTCAAGGAACTAAAAGTAGACCTACCGTTCCATCCTGCAATTCCTCTACTAGGTATATGCCCAGATGATCAATAATTATTTTACAACAAAGACATTTGTACCAGAATGTTTATTGCAGCCCAATTCATAATAGCCAAGACATGGAAACAGCCCAAGTGCCCATCGACCCATGAATGGATTAACAAATTGTGGTATATGTACACCATGGAATACTATGCAGCCATATAAAAAGATGGAGACAGCTTGGTGCCTGCAGCTCAAGAGGCTAAGGCACCAATCACATACACCTGAGCTGGCAGTTTCGAATCCAGCCTGGGCCTGCCAATCAATGACGGCTGCAACCAAAAAATAGCTGGGCATTGTGGTGAGCACCTGTGGTCCCAGCTACTTAGGAGGTGGAGGCAGGAAAATCCCGATAGCCAAGAGTTGGAGGTTGCTGTGAGCTGTGATGCCACAGCATTGTACCCAGGGTGACAGCTTGAGGCTCTGTCTCAAAAAAAAAAAAAGAAAAATATGGAGACTTCACATCTTTTTGTTTACCCAGATGGAGCTAGAACATAGTCTTCTTAATAAAGTATCTCAAGAATGGAAATAAACGTATCCAATGTACTCAATACTACTATGAAATCAACATATAACCACCTACACACTCATACGAATGGCAAAACATAACTATAGCCCTGAAAGTAGAAGGGAACAGGAGAGAGAGGGAGGGGGGATATGGGAGGAGGGAGGTATTTGGGGGGACCTCACCTAATGTGCATGATGCAATGGTACATTTCAAAACTATTAAGAAATGAGTACAATTGTGATGGACGTGTTACTTAGTTCAATGTACACATTTCACATTGTATATTGAAGCAGTACCCTGAACCCCATAAATGCATCAATGTACAAAGTTATGATTTAATAAAAAATAATTTTTAAAACAGATGATTAAAAAAAAAAGAAAGTGGGCAGTGCCTATGGCTCAAAGGAGTAGGGTACCAGCTCCATATATAGGAAGTGGTGAGTTCAAACCCATCCCCAGCCAAAAACTGCAAAAAAAAAAAAACAAAAAAAGAGTAACATGACAACAGCTTCAATGGCCATTCCAGAAAGAGAGTTCCAAAAGTACTTTGAATGGTGGACTAGGCACTGGTGTCAATGCATAGCTTCCAAGGGAAGTACTTGGAAGATAACTATAGTGATATCAGCAATGAGATATGTAGCACTTTTTCTAGGATGCGTTCGAGAACTTAATTGTCATGTGTTAGCAGGTTTCAGTATTTGGCTAACAGCAGGATGCACCTACAACAAAACTGTTGACAATCAAGATGGTTCTTGTGACAGGTGGCGCTGGCACACTGTGTTTCCTCCCCACCTCCTCTACTCACAGACTTGACGATGAGTGAAGTAAAATCAGGGACGTGTTAGTCCAATGTTATGGGATAATGCTGTGAAGAAAAATGGCAGTACAAATGGATTAAATGTCAGCATCTACACTGCCTGCCTCTCCTACGCAGGAATCTTCTCAAAGTCTTCACACTCTGGCTCGGCGCCTGCCTCTCAAGCACATACACTGGAGCTGGCAGGTAAGAATCCAGCCCGGGCCTGCCGAACAACAATGACAACTACAACCAAAAAATAGCCAGGTATTGCGGCAGGCACCTGCAGTTCCAGCTACTTGGGAGGCTGAGGCAAGAGAATCGCTTTAGCCCAAGAGTTTGAGGTTGCTGTGAGCTGTGACACCAGGGCACTCTACCGAGGGTGACAGCTTGACACTCTGTCTCAAAAAAGAAGTCTTCACACTCTATAACATAGCCATTAACTTCCATTTGTATGGTTAACACATCTACTTTTCCTTGAAATGCAATCTTTTCATTTTCAAAGCATCAGCCTTCATCTTCTATTCTGTCATCTTTAAAAAAAAAAAAAAGCAGGTTATTTATGTAGGATCTTCTGCCCATTTCCCCAAATCTCCTCTCTTCAGCAGAGGACCCCCTCTCCACCAGTCTCTCCACACAGGTGACCCCTAAAGTCCAAGTGACTGACTCCCTCTGCCATCCTGCTCTACCTTCTGAATTCCAGGTGTCACTCAAAACCTACAGTACTCTCCCATGGCCAGCTTGGCCCTCTCTCACAGCAATGGCACATTGCCAACACCCCAGGTCCCCTGCAGGGCCCTGTGGGCAGGACAGGCCAGGAGGAGCCCAGAGTCCCAGGAGAGAAACAAGACATCCCTCCCGCTGCTCTGTCAGCCTCCCACCGTTTCCCCACATAACTTCCAAATCCCTCCCCCCATGTGAACTGTATTCTGCTGATTCAAATGTCAATATCCCAACTGATGTTGACCTTTCTTCTCTCTCTCCGCTCCCACCAAGACTGCAGGTACACTCCCCACCCCCATCAACTCCACATCCCTCCTTTACTGTGCTCCTCTTTCTCCCTTCCTTCCTTTTGCCTTGCTCTGACTTCCTTTCATTCCAGATTTTCTGGAATACCCTTTGTATCTCTCTCTTTTTTATTCTATTGTACTTTTTTATTATTATGGTTAAATGCCCATAACGTAGAATTTATCATTTTAATCATCTCTAAATGTAAAATTCATTGACATTAAGTACAATTACAGTGTTGTGCAACCATCACCACTAGCTAGTTCCAGACCGATTTCATCCCCTCATGATCAATAAGGAGTCACTGCCATGCCCCTGTTCGCCCAGCTCCGAGAAACCAGGAATCTTCCTTCTGTCTCTATAGAATTGCCTATTCTGAATATTTCATACAAATGGAATTATACAACATGTGGCCTTTTGTCCCTGGCTTTCTTCACTCACTGTGTGTGTGTGTTTACAAGCTTTTTTTTTATCTTTAACAAAGGCGCAAAGATAACTTAATTTAAAAAAAATAGTTTTCTCAACAAATGGTGCTGAAATAATTGGATATCCGTATGTAAAAAAACATACACAGATATCCAATTATTCCAGTACCAATTGTTGAGAAAACCATTTTTGTCCATTAAATTATCTTTGCTCCTTTGTAAAAATTTTTTTTTAAAGCTTGTAAACACACACACAGAGTATGTAAAAAAACATATACAGGGGCAGCGCCTGTGGTTCAGTGAGTAGGGCACTGGCCCCATATACCAAGGGTGGCAGGTTTGAACCTGGCCCCAGCCAAACTGCAACAAAAAAATAGCTGAGAGTTGTGGCGGGCACCCATAGTACCAGCTATTCGGGAGGCTGAGGCAAAAGAATCACCTAAGCCCAAGAGCTGGAGGTTGCAGTGAGCTGTTATGCCATGGCACTCTACTGAGGGTGGCAAAGTAAGACTCTATCTCTAAAAAAATAAAAATTAAAAATACAGATATTATACCTTTCATGAAATTAATCCAAAGGGAATCATAGACCTAAATGCTCAGCCCAAACTAAAACAAAACAAAAGATAACAAAACAGAAAATCTAGGTGACCTCAGGTATGGCTGTAATTCCTCATTGCATCTTTTGACACTTCCTTGATGAGTGAAATGTCCCCCTCCCAGGCTGATGCTGGACTCAGTCTGTATTGTCCCTCGCTCAGTGCTGCTGCTCTTTCTTCATCTCCTATGTTTGTGCACACCCATCTGCTTATAGCTGAGTCCCCAGAACTAACACACACCTGCCATCTTTGCCATACCCATTGCTCCCTTCTCTCCTCCTCAGAATCCTTGTGCTTGGTGGGCAGGACAGGCTAGGAGGAGCCCAGGCTCCAATCCTCTGAGGCCTAACCACCCTTGTCCTCGATGGCCCACAGATAAGGCCTGGGTGGGTACACACTCACTCCACCAGCTTGGCACACTCATCCTATAGTACTGAAGGATGGAATGTTTTACATCTGCAAATGCTGGCAGCCTTCCCAGCTCTCACATGCCACCTCTGCAAGAATCCCAGGAGCACCTGAACAGTTACATCAGAATCACAAGTTCCTAGAAGCCACTGACACTGCAGCCCCCACTTTGCTCCATTACTTCCCAAAAGTGTTACCTGAGTCAGTCAGGAGGTCATCAGATTCAGATCCCTTTCCTTCTCTGAAGACTGGTTCGTGCTTGCTACTGAATTCTTTGAAACTTCATCCTATGTCTGGGATCCTGGAATTACACCCCTCATCCATGCCCCTCTCCATTCTTTTTTTTTTCTTTTTCCAAACAAAAGGTCTCACATATTTATTACTGAACCAGCTTATTAATGAAAAGCATATAAACAAAGAGAAAACTTATTTTCCCAATGAAACGCAGCTAACTGTCCAACTGATGACATTTTCAGCTTGATATGGTAAGATGATAGTGACCAAGACAGAGTATAAGCATGTGCACCTCATGTACAATTCCTTATAGACCCAGCTTGGTTCTGCTCCCCTGTCTCCTCTTTGAGTTGTACCTGATTTTATCATTAGTTTTCATTCGAATCCACTAGGGAATGGAATGATTTTGTTTTTGTTTCTTGGCCAGAAACCACTTGATTCTGAAAGTCTTATGAGAGGACGGGGCGACAAACGGGACTAATCACACACACCACGATGGAGGAGAGAGGGAGAGACCCCTTCTCCATTCTTAAAAGGGTCATAAAGAAAATCTTCATAACCTGAAGCACCTCATTCAATGACATCTAAATCTGCCCCATTTTATTTTTAGAGCCCTTCATGATCTTGATCCTTTGTACACAGGATGTCTGGATGTAATGTCTTTACTCTGGGAGTTAAATGTTGGCTGAGCAGAGGGCAAGGGTGCTCACCCGGGCACAGTCACAGCTGAGAGGGACAGAGCTGTGGTCTCTGCAGTTACAGTGTTTGATGAGACCCTCCTTTGTGTAGGAATCTGAAGGCTGCCTGCCCGGGGGCTCTCCTGCTGCAGGAGGGTCTGGTTCAAAGCAAAGATGACCTGAAAGAGAGAGGCAAGCATAGGTCCTTTTTAAGTTCACTGACAAGGCAACCATTCGCTGTCGCCTGATTTCTTTTGTCCGTGGCTGGCAATACACTTGCCTCTGTGTTGGTCATGTAAGGACATGGATACTGCTGCTAAAAAAGAAAACCCAAATCCCTAGACAGTGTCCAGAGAGAAGAACATTCCTGCCCAAATCAGTCCTGTTCAGATCACACCTGGGGAACTGCCTGAAGGGGGACACAGAAAACCTGGAACTCTTCCATGATAGTAACCAAGAGGTAAAAGATCAAAGAGCTGGTGTGAGGAATAGCTGAAGAAGCCAGGAGTGGAGCAGCGAGGGGTCTGGGGACACACAGGCAGACCCAGCACCCATGGGTTCCAATTATATAAAGGACCGGATGGGAATGATCAATATTGACAGCTAATGAATTCATGAGATCCAGGGAGTGTTAATGAAAGTCAATGTGAAAAAAAGGGGAAATGAGGGCTAAAAAATCAATCAAGTTTTATTTTTACAGAACTTTTCAACCTTCGATACATTAACGTGCAATGCGATTCTCCCTGATGAGAGAGAGTGTGCAGGATTCCCAAACTTATCCGAGGTACACATCACTAAAGAAATGTTCACCAGAATATCTTTTGGGAAAATCCAGATTCAAGGAATTTTACAAAGCAGGGAATTCTCCCTGGCCCAGGGAGACTGGGTGTCAGGTGGGGATAGGGCTGGCCACCCCCTACAAGGCTCCTGACAACACTCTTCCAACATTTTCTCTCTTGTTCTCCCCAGACTCAGACAGACAAACTCTAACAGCTACCCTTCCACAGGCTTCCCTGTCCAGCCATTGGTGGACAGGTTGCTGCATTTGCTAGAATATTCCCTCCCTCCTTGCTCAAATACAGACTGGCTGGGTCCATGTGAGCACTTCAACTGTGAGCTCTTCAGCAAGACATTCTCCACTCTCCAGAGACAACGCATTAGGGGTCTCAAGTCAGCAAATGGCCCTACACAGCCCCTGTGCCCCTTCCTCCCCCTTTCACAGCTTCTCCTTTTCATGGTAAGAGGCAGGGAGACTTGCTGGTTTGCTTCCCAAAAGCCAAGTGGCCTGGGCCCACCTGACCCACCCCTCCTGCCCCTGCCTCTCACAGTTACTCTAGTATTTCCCAGCACTGTCACGCAGCCTTAACCAAAGAGGAGGGGCAGATCCCTCTTTATAAACCGGCCCCCTTCTCTCAACACTCCCACTTCTCTCTGGCAGAAGCACCTCCAGCCTCTCCTGAGAGAATCTACCTAAGGACCTGCAGAGCAGCCTCTTCTATCTTGGAAACTTTTGTGCCACCTCTCGGCTTGTCCTGAATACCTGGGCTGTTTGAACACAGGCTGGGCCTGGGTTTGAGACTTTGAGACTCAGACGTGACAGCATACTTGGTTGGTTGTGCTGGATCACAGCCCAGTTGGAGGCAGATTCGCCCAGGTGCACGTCCACAAACCATGGTCTAAGTGAGGAAACTCGGCCTCCCACAGACATAAGCCCCTGTATTCTAAAGCCTACCTATACAAGGGAGAACTGCTAACTGACTCGGGTTAGCTGGAGGGACAAACTTCAGAGGTTTGAGAGAGGATTATGAAGCACCCATCAGGTATGCTAGGGTCTAGGCCAAGGTCCCACATGGTCTGTCTCAGTCAAACTCATCTAGGCCAAGTTCTCAAAGTCTGACCGACCCATAAATACTAACTGATGAGTTTTGCTGCTCTCCTAAACGTGTTCAGGACAAACCCAGGTTACCTGTTGCCAACTGACCTTCCTCCAAGAGTGTCCACTGATTTTGAAATGTTTTTCTTAAGGTGTTCTTGGTATTTAGAGAAGGTGTTCTTGGTATTTAGAGAAGACTGAGCCATTTTGAAAGACATGCCGGTCTGTAGTCTGGAGGAGACTGGGTATGGGCCATATCACAGATCAAATAAGAATTTTGTTTACTCAGACCCTTTTATGTTTTTGTTTTTTTTTTAATTGAGACAGAGTATCACTTTGTCACCCTCAGTAAAGTACCATAGCATCATAACTCACAGCAACCTCAAACTCTTGGGCTCAAGCGATTCTCTTGCTTCAGCCTTTGAAGTAGCTGGGACTATAGGCACCCACCACAACACTCAGCTATTTTTGTTGTTGTTGTTGTTTAGCAGGCCTGGCTGGATTCAAACCCACCAGTCCCAGAGCATGTGGCTGGCGCCCTAGGGGCACCCAGCCAAGAACCTTTTATGTTTATTTTTGATGATGAAGCTTTAAAGAAGTTCGCATACCAAACTAAGCTAATAACTAACCATTTCCTGAGCGCTGTGTGTCAGGCTCCACGCTACATGTCTGCTTGCGTTCTCGTTTAATCCCCCAGTGTGCCAAGGGAACAACTATAGTTAAACAGACTTAAAGATGAACAAAGTGAAGGAAAAAAAAAATCAAATGATTTGTACCTGTTACTTAGGTCACGTAGCTTAGTAAACCAAGGTAGGGATTGACCCCAGTTGATTAGCAGACCCAGCTCTTCACCATTATGCTGTACATGCTGCTACCAAGTGGCAGTTAGGGGGTTTTGTCCTATGGTCTAATTTAAGTTAACTAGGCTTCACCTAAGGATCTGGGACATCTATCAAAGGCTGCCAATGCCTCATCCTGATTACTATCTATCCCATTACCCATTTTACCTTCTCTATAGCATTTATCACGAGCTGAAATTATCTTCTCCAAGATTTGTCCCAGACCTGGGCTGGATAGGTTTTGAGACTCCATGTGTTGATTTCTCTTCCTTTGTACCCTACTATACTGTTACTATGCCCCATGACATTACAATGACTGAGGGGGATTTTAGTGCCTTATAATGATTCAAGATATCAGACACTTCCCTACTGATGACTGCATACAGTCCCTTGTGGAGGATGGACATCGGGACAGTGACCCAGCTAATGCTGCTCATCAACAGCAGCTCCCTGGGCCCATGGTCCTCAAGGTCCAGAAAGCAAAGATGAGGTGACAAGCAGAAGGGAGCAAAATGCCCACCGTGATACTGGGCTACTCTAGAATTCTGGAAACTGAGTGGGTTAACTGATTACACATTGTCTAGAATGGGAGCACATACTGGGTGATAAAAGGTGGCAGGAGAGTTCATTCTGTGTCAACTAATACACGCTAGACTCACGTTAAACTATTCCAAAGTTCATTCCTTCCTTCCTCCATTCCAGTCAATAAATAGGCACTCTATGCCTCCTGCTGTTCCAAGCACTGAAGGTGCAGTAGCAATCAAGACAGACAAGGCCCTTGCCATAGGTGGCTTGCCTTTTACCTGGGAGAGGGGGCATGGTCAAGGAGAAACTGGCAGAGAGAGGTGGAAAGGAAGGCTGGTGTGCCACAGAAGCTTCTGGGAGGAAGCTAAGTGGCAGAGGCCCGGAGTTTGACTTTCTCTCTATGATTTCAGGCTTGCCACACCAGTTCACACACTTAAAATCCAAACCCTGATTAAACCTAAATCGTCCTTTTCTTTTCTTTTTTCTTTTCTTTTTTTTTTTTTGTGAGACAAAGTCTCACTCTATCACCCTGAGTAGAGTGCCGTGGCATCATAGCTTACAGCAACCTCAAACTCTTGGGCTCAAGTGATCCTCTTATCTCAGCCTCTTGAGTAGCTGGGACTGCAGGTGCTCACCACAATGCCCAGCTATTTTGGGGGTGGGGGGGTCTCACTCTTGCTCAAGCTGGTCTCAAACTCATGAGCTCATGCAATCCACCCACCTGGGCCTCCCAGAGTGCTAGGATTATAGGCCTGAGCCACAGCCTGTGGTCCCTATTTTGCCTTGAAGGGGAGGAGGTCACCTAGGGTCACCTAGCAGTGTGAGAAGGCCACAAAAGAAACAAAAGAAGCACTTTTAAGGAGTTTGAAGAACAGACTATGCTTCAAAGTTGGTGCTGAATCTTTCTTTTGTTGTTAAAAACCACAGAAATGTACTTTTTAAATCTCTAGCACAACTTCCTGTAATCTCCACATG
The DNA here is from genome assembly GCF_000181295.1 of Otolemur garnettii. Classification (NCBI taxonomy): domain Eukaryota; kingdom Metazoa; phylum Chordata; class Mammalia; order Primates; family Galagidae; genus Otolemur; species Otolemur garnettii. Next base: position 3,361,383 of record NW_003852542.1, on the reverse strand, counting down.
CCTTTCCTGCTAGAGCTGCTACAGCTGCTCCTTAAGGGGGGGGGGGACTGGGGGGGATCTATGGGGGGGTTGCTTTGTTTTGTTTTTTTGAGACAGAGTCTCACTCCCTTACCCTTGGTAGAGTGCTATGACATCATAGCTCACAGCAACCTCAAACTCCTGGGCTCAAGTGATTCTCTAGTCTCAGTCTCCTGAGTAGCTGGGACTGTAGGCGCCCACCACAAGGCTCAGCTATTTTTAGAGAAGGGGTCTCCTTCTAGCTCAGGCTGGTATCGAACTTATGAGCTCAAGCAATCCGCCCACCTCGGCCTCCCACATTGCTAGGATGTGAGCCACCGCACCCAGCCAGAAGCATGGTTTTAACACCGTGCTTCTTTACCTCTTGAGAGGCTATAAGTGTCTTGAAGATTAATACTCAGCCCAAGATAAGCCACTGATCTAAGAGATGAAGAGACATTGCACCTCCAGAGACCACCAAAACCAGTGAAGCCATGGCACAGCTTCCTGTGGCATCCCTGAAGGCCACCTAGGGTTGATGACTCTCTGTAATTCTTTGTCAATTTATTCTCCTTGCTATGCCTTGGAGAAGTCTGAGCCAGTCTTGACAAATCTGAGGTTTCAGAATGTGACTCACAGATAAGCAAATTCCTCAGAAACAATCCTTTAGGTAAAGCGACCCCAGGGCCTCTGGCTCCTACTGACCTAGTGTATGAACACACCTGGCCTGTTCTTGGAGATCCAAAACCCCACATGCAGTGAGCAGCACGGACAGGGAAGGAAGGAGCAAGGGCTCCCAGCTGGGCCCTCCCCTCTTCCCCAACTACCCCCAGCGCTTTCCCTAGTCAATTCCTTCCTCTACAGACTGCTGGCATTTTTTCCCATGTTGTACTGGGTCCCTGGGGCTGCCACAACAAAGCACCCCAGCTGAGCAGCCTAAACAGCAGAGTGACTGCATTGTCTCAGCTTCCCAGAGGCTACAAGTTGGGAACCAAGGTCTTGGCAGGGTCATGCTTCCTCTGAAGGAGTTGGGGAACGATCTGTTCGGGGCCTCTCTCCCAGCTTCTGGGAGTTCTCTGGCTCGTGGCTGCGTAACTCCAGCCTACACATCATGTTCTTCCTGTGTCCAAATTTCCCCTTTTTATAAGGATGAGATCATTTTGGATAACGTCCCAACCCAATGACCTTATTTTAACTTCCTCATCTTCAGAGACTACAGGCAGTCCCTAGGTTATGAAGGAGATAGGCCCTGTAGGTTTGTTCTTAAGTTGAATTTGTATATAAATTGAAACTGGCACATTTACCTATTTCCTATAATAGACTCCATTCATAAGTGTGAGTCACATATCAGTCAGATATTTGTAACTCGGGAACTTACTGTAATAGCCTCCACTGGTCAGTGTGAGTTATAGGTATGTCAGATGTTTGTAACTCGGGGACTGCCTATATTCCTAAATAGAGTCACATTCTGAGGTACTGGGGATTAGGACTCCAACAGAAAAATTTGGAGGCAGATATAATTTAATTGACAACACACGTCAATCTCAGCTCTCCTTTCTTTGTAATAGTCAGTATGCATAGGGTAAAAATTTCAAACAGCATAAAGAAACAGATCTCGCTGCAATTCCTGTTCCCCAATCACCCTCCCTAAAAGCAAGCACTGCGGCCAACACCTGGTATCACTTTCCATGGACAGTCTCCGCACGTAAAAACAGACAGACGGATGATAGATAGATGGACAGGTGGAGACAGACATCCTCCACTTATTTGTATTTACTTCTTTGGCCCTTAAGCAGTCAATCGAAGTTTTTCCATGAACAAACAGTATTTAATGGAAGATAAAACAAACAGGGAATAAGAAGCCAAAGTTTGCTGAATGAGTAGCCTCCATTGTTTTTGAAGGAAATGCAGCCTGGGACATTCTTATTCATAATGACTGAGTCATTCATTAATGACTGAGAAAATCAGAGAAATAGAAAAGGAAAATTCAAAACTGCAAGAAGGGACAGGGTTAAGGTTCCCTGCAGCCTTTTAAGTGAGAAAGTAAATTGGGTGTAGAAGCCCCTTCATGCAAACAGACCAGAGGTGGACCCACTGCCCCCAAACTGAGACCTCTGCGCTGGGCTCAGGCTGGCTCTGGCAGACCCCAAGGAGAAATCCAGGGAGAATTCCACAGCTCAAGGTTTCAGACAATCCTACAAGGATTCAGGCTCCTTTATCCCATATCTCAAATGAGTCTCCACTTCCAGATACCCAGATATCTTGGTTTTCCCTGAGACCTTCCCAGCCAGTGTCTCCCGAACCACAGATTACAATTCCTCATCTACCCGGTCACTGTCGACATGGAGTTTGGCACGTTCTCCCCACTGTACTGCAACATCGGCCCCCAAGCACTTCTAGGGGCCCCATCCATAATGGCTGCATGAGAACCCAAGCTTGTGTGCCCACCCCCTTTGATGGGCATCTTCTGTAATCACCGCTGAGCTCTTATGAGTCTCCGTCTACCTTCACCCCCAGGTAACTCCAACACGCAGGCAGAACTTAAGTCAGGGTTAAGGCTTCAAGAACCTGAAAAAATGAACACCTGACACATCTGGTACTTTCAAATATGAAACGCCTCCAGAGAGCCTCTGGAATGTGCTGCACTGCAGTCAATTCCCAGCTCAGTCACCAACAGGCACCTGAATGCCAGTTCCCTGCACCGTAGTGTTCAGAGTCTCACTCGAGTCCTCCCACCAGGAGGGGTGTGGGCTGTCAGGGTGTTGGCAAAGGGATCAGCATGCTTCTGCCAACAGTAGTGTTTTCTACAACTTTTCCATACAAACATAAGCTTCTCTGCAGACTAGCCTAGAAACCACCATTTAAAATATCATTTTGAAAGAAATCCACGTTCTAGCTTTTGGAATGCAGTGGGAAGCTCCGAGGAGAATTCCTCTAATGCCTTCCATACAGTTCCCATCTTACGAAGCTAGTCACACTGATGGGGCTCAGATGAATCCTCTTAAACAAAAATTGCTGGGTAACAGATGCCTTCACATCTATCTGTCCTTGCCACTTGCTGTCAGTCTTTTAATAGCAACCTGAGGGCAAAACAAGATGTGCACGCTAGGAAAGAGAGGACAAAGGAGTTGTGGGAGGATAGCAGAACTCTGAGCACCCTGGAGAGACCAACTCCTTAGCCTGATGTATTTGTAATTATAAGGTGGAGCTCCATTTGGGAAGGAGGGTGGTGGTGGCCCTACCCTGACAGTGTAGCTTGGGAGAGGGAAGGAACAAGGGCAAATGGGTATGTGAAAGCAGCCAGTCACAGAGAGCACCAAAGGATAAATGCAACACTCAGTAGGCTAAGGTGGAAGCCCCAGAGACAGGAGCCACCAGGCTCTCACACAAAACTACAGTTTGCCCCTCGTGCCATCAGATGGCGCCATGAGCAGTGATTCTAGGTTACCTATTACCTGACTCATGGTGCTTGCTTTGGATGCAGCTGACCCCTCCCTGGGAGACCTGCAGAGACAACCATGTAAGGGAGCAGACTATGTTTGTGAGCAACATTATCCTGATCAGCAAAGAGAAGTGATTGACGGGCATGACCACATCCAAATAGTGACAGGGGTCAGGAGGTCACTTCTACCAGCCCCATCCTCCACCACCTCACATCGTGCTGCTGACCTGACCAACCACAGGTTGTAAACAGCATGTAGGACATGGCTAGGCCAACTGGACAAGGGTCCAGGAACCTCCAAGATCTTGATGCTAACCAAGCTACTTCCCTTGCACCCTGTGAAGATCTCTGTCCTCAACTATAAGAAACAGCAGCTATGCCCAAAGATTGCTATTAGCCTTTTTTTTTTTTTGAGACAGAGTCTCACTATGTTGCCCTCAGTAGAGTGCTGTGGCATCACAGCTCACAGCAACCTCAAACTCTTGGGCATAAGCAATTCTCTTGCCCCAGCCTCCCAAGTAACTGAGACTATAGGCACCCACCACAACACCCTGCTAATTTTTTTGGTTACAGTTGTCGTAGTGGCTTAGCAGGCCCAGGCAGGGCTCAAACCCGCCAGCCTCAGTGTTTGTGGCCAGTGCCCTACTCACTGAGCAATAGGCACCAAGCCAGTATCAGCCATTCTTGCTACCTTCAGAGATATCCCCTTCAGATGCACTGTAAAAGCTCTATTTACTGGGAGAACTCCTTAATCATTTGAGGCTACCAGTAGAGGGTCTGACCAGCAGAACCCGGATCATCCCAGCTGGGAATACACGAGACATCTGTGTCTATGGCAGAGAACGGTGGTCTCTGTGAACACTCAAGGAGATGGGTTCAGGGTCATCCACACTTGTTGCTCTCTTGGGTTCACTTGAAAGAATTGTTGTCTTCAGAAGGGCCCAGGAACAGAAGAGCCACCACTGGGTGTCCTGTCACCTTGGAGAGGATCCCACTGCATCTCCAGAGTATACCATAAGGCTGAATTTCAGACCTCAGATGACAGTTGTTCTAATCTCATCCAATGTTTAATACCTTCTACAACATCCTAACCAGCCAAGCTCTTTTCTTCACTTATCATCCCAAGTCAGGCACTCTACTGTGGGACTTTTTCAACTATAAGAAAGTCTTTCCTCATTTTCAAGCTCCTTCTCTGTGATTGCTACATATTTATTCTTAAATAGATGAGCACATTGTGTGTTTGCACATATGTACAATTTGTTAGCAGCCATCAAAAGGGAAAACGTACATGTAGAAATACTGGCATAAGGGTGTGCCCGTAGCTCTGTGGTTAGGGCACCAACCACATACACCAGGGCTGGTGGGTTCGAATCTAGCCCAGATTTGCTTTAAAAAAAAAAAATAGCCAGGTGTTGTCGCAGGTGCTTGTGGTCCCAGCTACTGGGAAGGCTGAGGTAAGAGAACCACTTAAGCCCAGGAGTTTGAGGTTGCTGTGAACTGTGCCACCATGGCACTCTAGCAAGGATAACAAAATGAGACTCTGTCTCAAAAAAAAAAAAAAATAGAAATACTGGCATGAGTGTGTAATATACACATGTACAAGGACGTTTCCTGGGGAACTGTAAGGTGCTCCCCTGGCCCTGGGGAGAGAAAGGGTTACTAGCACAACCATGTGGTGGGAGAGACATGCTGTCAACATGTCCTCACAGGGTGTAACAGAGTGGACAAGGGTGCTACAGACTGTCCTCAGAAGTGCTACCAGCATGTCCACAGGAGCCACTCCCCACAGGGTAGCAAGAGTGTGGCAAATGCAGAGATGACCAGTAGCCCAATGTAGAAGCAGCAAAAGGTCCAGTGATGGGAACTCCATCTCCATTGTGCAGGGTGAAGGCTCCATGAGTTGACAGGATGGAAGCTAGAGTCTCTCAGGCCAATGCTGAAGCCCAGAAGGAAAGAAAGAACAAGGAAGACAGAGCTTCCTAGAGTAGGGGTGAGTCACTGCAGGACAGGGAAAACAAGTCAGGGAAAACAAGTCAGTCTGAAAGGCATCTCCTTAACCAGCAGTAGTATCACAGGAAGAAAAACGAGAGTGCTATGGGTTAAATTTGGCCTCCCAAAAGATATGTTTGTCCTAATCCCAGTACCTGTAAATGTGACCATATTTGGAATAGAGTCTTTACAGATTAATTAAGGTAAGGTCATTAGAATGAGCACTAATCCAATATGACTGGTGTCTTCATAAGAAAAGGAAATTTGGATACAGACAAACATGAACAAAGGGACGGCACAGCAGGAGAACGCCACGTGGTGATGGAGGCAGAGACTGGAGTGATGCACCTAAAAGCCAGGAAATGCCCCCGATTGCTAGCAACCACCAGAAGCTAGGATAGGCAAGAGAAATTCTCTAAATCTTTCAGGGAGAGCACTGCCTGGTCGATGCCTAGATTTCAGACTTCTATCCTCTAGAACTATGAGAAAACAAATTCATGTTGCTTTAAGCCCCTCATTTGTGGTACTTTGTTACTGCAGCCCTAAGAACCTAATACAGGGGGCATCAGCCCCAGCTTCTCTCCTCACCACAGCCCCAATGTAACAGGGGAAATGGCCTGAAATGGGGGAAAGGGTAAAATGTTTTCTATCTCTCTAAAACCTCCCCTCCTCTGTTGGGGGAATTAAGACCTCTATCCCTGCTTTAGGCTAGTGGGAGGGCGGCTCAAGAGAGTGTCTTTTGTTCTTTTGTATCACAAGAGATGACTCAAGGGAATTGTCTAGGCAAAAGTCTGAGATCATCTTAGCTGGAAAATGGAATGAATCGACTATAAGCAATAACCTGAAGCTGAAAACCTCCCCTTTAAAAGCTCTGTATTTCTGCTCAGAGTCAGTACATGGGAGCTTTAAGACAGGAATATGAAAACCTTATTTGTTAGCAAATTAACATTCTTCTCTTTCCTTCTTCCAAAACCACTTATCCTTGGTCTTCTGATGAGGCCTTGGGGACAAGTGAAACTTGTAATACCACAGCAGGGAGTTAGGGAACCTCACAGGTAGAGGGGGTGCCCATCTACAGCCAGTCATGTTCTGTGGGTAAAGACCCAGCAGGACTGGCTCTCATGAAGGATATGAAGAAGCCAGTCCTACCATAAACAATGGTCCCAACTCCTGGTCTAAGCGGGCTAAGACTGTGCTGAGGATTCCCAAGAATGTTTACAGCAAAATAATTTGAAACAGCAAAACGCTGGAAACAGCCCAAATGTCCATCCACAAAGGAACTGATAAATCATGGAATGTGCATCCGTCAGATGCCCTAAAATGGTGAAAATAAATAGTGGCCATACCCTAGCATGGAAGAGTATCATGCACTGTTGAAGAAACCAGAAAGGTACGGAATATAAATAATATGGTATCGCTTACAAAACAATTCAAAAACAAGACCAAACAACATAGTGTCTAGGGTACATATTTGGTAAAAACATAAAGAAAAAGGGTGGCTTTAAAAAATAATAGTGGCTGTAGGCAAGGAATGGTGAGTTTACAAGGAGCAGTTATGGAGACAGAGGAATCAAGATGAATGGAGACTTAAGTTAGTTTAAACTACAACCACAATCAGACAAAAGCTTGGTAACTAGGATCTACAGAGAACTCAAATTAAGGCCAGGCATGGTGGCTCACGCCTGTAATCCTAACACTCTTGGAGGTGGTGGCAGGTGGATTACCAAGGGAGGTGGATTACCTGAGCTCAGGAGTTCAAGACCAGCCTGAGCAAAGGCAAGACCTCATCTCTAAAAATAGTTGGGTGTTATGGCAGGTGCCTATAGTCCAGCTACTTGGGAGACTGAGGCAAGAGAATAGCTTTAGCTCAAGACATTGAGGTTGCTGTGAGCTATGACTCCATGGCACTCCACCTAGGGTGACAAAGTGAGACTCTGTCTCAAAAAATAAAAATAAAAAACCAAATTAATCAACAAAAAAAGAGCCAGCAATCCTATCTATCACTGGGCTAGAGAGATGAACAGAACCTTCTCTAAAGAAGACAAAACGAATGGTGAATGAAGGAGCTAAGGAAATTTCACCCCAAAATATGATTCCTTGGTATAAAGAAATTTTTTAATTAAAAGGCCATTTATAACCAGAAAGCAATGGCCCCTCCTCTGTAAAGCCTGAGTAACCTGATTTAGAAACAGAAAAGGCTGCTGACTTCCTTATTGCATTACTAATAGACCTGGCCCTCAGGTCATTTGAAGCTCTGAGACCAGTCTCTCAGGTTAATCTACAATTCAATCTGTTTCCACCCATCTATACTCATCCCCCCAGCAACCACTTGCTGCACGTATACTTTCCACACTCTGCCTTATTCCTTGTAAAAGGCATCTTTAAAAGTCTCTGACCATCACTGAGACTTTGGGTAATCATTCTTGTGATTCCCCCCATCTGCCTGGTATTCGGAAATAAACCTTTCTCTTATTAATCTACCACAACTGTGAGTTGATCTTTTCAGCAAACCAACCAAAGGGAAAAGGGCAAGTTTTGCCACACTAACAAACATATGAAAAAATGCTCAGTGTCCCTAATTATTAGAGAAATGCAAATCAAAACTACCCTGAGATATCGCCTAATTCTAGTGAGAATGGTCCACATCACCAAATCTCAGAACTGCAGATGCTGGCGTGGATGTGGAGAGAAGCAAACACTTTTACACTGCTGGTGGGACTGCAAACCAATACAACTTTTTTGGAAGGAAGTATGGAGAACCCTCAAAGAACTCAAGCTAGACCTCCCATTTGATCCTAAATCCCATTACTGGGCATCTACCCGGAAGGAAAAAAAATCATTTTATCATAAGGACATTTGCACTAGACTGTCTATCACAGCTCAATTTGTAATTGCCAAATTGTGGAAACAACCTAAATGCCCACCACTCCAGGAGTGGATTAACAAGCTGTGGTAGGCCGATGCCTGTGTCTCAAGCGGCTAAGGCACCAGCCTCATACACCTGAGCTGGCAGGTTCAAATCCAGCCTGGGCCTGCCAAACAACAAGGATGGTTGCCAAACAACCAAAAAATAGCCAGGTGTTGTGGCAGGTGCCTGTAATCCCAGCTACTTGGGAGGTGGAGGCAAGAGAATCACTTGAGCCCAGGAGTTGGAGGTTGCTATGAGCTGTGATGCCATGGCATTCTACCCAAGACAACAGCTTGAGGCTCTGTCTCAAAAAAAAAAAAAAACCAAGCTGTAGTATATGTATACCATGGAATACTATTCAGCCATTAAAAGAGATGGAGACTTTACATCTTTTATACTCACCTGGATGGAGGTGGAACACATTCTTCTTAGTAAAGCATCACAAGAATGGAGAAGCAAGAATCCAATGTACTCAATTCTAATATGAAGGCAATAGATGACCTAGTACCTGGTGGGGTGGGGGATGGGAAAGGAGGGAGAGAGAAGGAGGTAGGAGAGTAGGGGGGTCACAGTGTGACATGACTCTTGGGAGTGGGACACTATTATAAGAGGGAATTTACCTGACAAATACAATCAGTGTGACTTGGTTCTTTGTACCCTCAATGAATCCCAAATAATAAAAAAAGTTGTGTTCACTGAAGAAATGAACAAGCTTATTGCCAGATGGTTTACTTCAGGGTTCAAATTCCTCCCTTCCTCCCCACCACACCTCCCTCTCCCCTGTCCCCTAGCTCCCCACAGCCCTTCTCTCTCTCCCTTTCTTTCTAAGCAGTGGAAAGAGCCCATTAAGCTCTCTGTGATAAGCAGTCTGCTCTCTGTTTGACATTTGCTAGAGGCCTCTTTCTCATTCCTGAGACTTCCTTGACTGGGGGGAGATCCAGGTCCCATTTGGGGCACTGTGTGGGAGCCTGAGAACTGAGTAATTATCATACTTTTTTTTTTTTTTGAAACAGAGTCTATGTCACCCTCAGTAGGGGGCCATGGCATCACAGCTCACAGCAACCTCAAACTCTTGGGCTGAAGTTAGTCTCTTGCCTCAGCCTCCCAAGTAGCTGGGACTGCAGGTGCCTACCACAACGCCTGGCTATTTTTTGTTGTTGTTGTTGTTTAGCTGGCCCAGGCTGGGTTCAAATCTGCCAGCCTCAGTGCATGTGGCCAGCACTGTAACCAGTGCTAGGGTGCTGAGCTAAGATAACCAAGTTTTAAGAGCAACAAACTATGACAAATCATATGAAGAACAATCAGAAATACAATAAAGCTTATGACACACCCTTACCCGCTTACGGTCCTGTGACTGGGACCATGAGGCCTGAGTGGTGAGCAGCTCACCTAAATGGCTATAATCAGAATCACTTTTACACTGTCCAGATGGCTTCTGGCATTTCTCTCATTTTATATTTTCTACCATGTCCACAATCAGCATCTATGTCAGGTTTTCCTTTGTACACCAAACTACATGATAATCACGCTCAAGTCCACACACAGAGCAACCCAGCCATCTGGGTTCCCAGACTCTTGGTGTCTCCTGATGCAGCTAAGTGTCAAGATGGAGAGGTGAAGGACAGTACTCGCTCGGCAACACCAACACTAAAATACTACACAGGGAAGATTAACCCAGCCCATACACAAGGATGACATTCAAAATCATGAAGTGTTCCATATTTTTTTGGACTCTGTCTAGCAAACCCAAACAATGAGACCTATACTCTCATATTAACTTAAAATTTTAAAAAGAAATCACAGTGTGTGACCCACCTTTGGGGGGCAGGACACAACTATAACACAGACTTTACCTAACAAATGCAATCAATGTAACCTTTGCACTCTCTTTGCAATGTAATCTTTGCACTCTCAATGAATCCCCAACAATAATTTTTTTTTAAAAATTTTTTTTTTTAAAAGAGGTGAACCGCAGCACCAAAGCGGCATTCCCGGGTGTCCTGCCCTATCCAGCCAGGCTGAGAAGCCAGGGGCCTTGCCCTGCAGCACTGCTCTGTGTCTCCCTCCCCCCTGAAAACTGTGTCAGTGCTGCCCTTCTGCCCACATGGCATAGCAGGTTTCCCAGACTCACATCTGAGCCCCCTCCACCATCATCTCCCATCCCACCCGACTCCCTGCCTGCTGCCCTGTGGCCAGCACAGGGTGCATTTGCACGGGTTTGCCTGCACTGTTGACCCATTTGGAATCATTCTCTCTGTTTTTTCTACCGAAGATTAGTCTTCCCTTGAAAATCCAGCTCAAATTCTACTATGTGCATTAAAGTAATCTGGGTAACATTTAGAAAATCAGACTTTCCCCCTATCATCCTAGGTGAAATAGCTTCCTCAGTCCTATGAAGCTATTTCACCACAACAGCCCCAGAGTAGGAAGGAAGGAGAAAAGTTGGCCTGTCAGGCCTGGCCTAGCTGTGCCCCAAATCCCTCCACTTGTGAAGTGTCTGCTAACTTCTGCTGGCAGCAAGAAAGGGCCTTGGGGAGCCTTCATTTCAGGCTTTTCAGTTGATTTGGGGCTCCCTAAAGCTTATGGCTGGTTTAAAGAGATGCTCTAAAACTGCACCACAGAATCCCAAACCACCACTAGAGAAAAGGAAGGGCCCCAGGGGCCGGCCCCCAGCCGGGAGGCACACACGCCCTCCTTACCGCCCTCCTTACCGCCCTCCTCACCGCAGGCTGTGTTTAATTTGCACCTCTTCTTGTTCAGGAGTCACCACCAGGAAGATGGGAGAGGCTTAGCTGACATTATCCTATAACCAGCATCTCTTCTCTGTGGCAAGGAGATGACTCAGGAGGATTAGCGAGAGTCAGAGTAAAGATGGAAACAGCCCACAGAATTAATGCTGTTTGACTGTTTAATACATATGGCAGCACTGAGCAATTATAAAACTATTCCCCTTAAAGAGCACCCAGTAATTAGTGAACATCCACATGCAGAAGGCACTATGCTAAACCCATGCCAAGCAAGGAAAAAAAGGTAAATCAAGAACCGTGCTCTCTAGTTTACACGCTAGTTCAGGAGACAAAATAAGCACCTGGAAAGTTAAGCCTCAATATAAGAATTAAATAACCAGAGCCTGAAAATTCAGCAGTCACCACAGGCAGCAAATGAGCAACTCCCCAGTGGCAGCATGGACAGCAGATGCTACAGATCTGGGGCTGGGAGGCAGTGGGGGGGGGGGAATTCTGATCCCCAGCAACCCAAGCTAACACCCAGAGCCAATATAAGAACAGGGAACGGAGAAGGCACCAAACATAGGAACCCAATGGTTCTCCAACTTGACTTGAGCAAGCTTCAGAATCACCTGGCGGGCTGGCTGGTCAGATCAAAGACTGTAGGTCCCACCCCCAAGAGTTTCTAATTCAGGAAGTCTGGGTTGGAGGCCTCAAATTTTGCATTCCTACCAAGTTCCCAGGTGATGATGAATTTGCTGCTCCAAGACTGCACTTAAAGAAGCTCTGGTCTAGCCTGAACATTCCACATCAGAAATGGCAGACTCATTGGCCACACGCTGATCTAGTTCACAGCTCAGTCTTGTTTGTACTAGATGGTGTATGAATTCTTGTAGATAGTTACCAACATTTTATAAACCATGATATTCCCCAGAACAATCAAGACTTCTTGTTTCTATTAAAAAATAGGAAGGTCTGGGAGGTGCCTATAGCTCAAAGGAGTAGGGTTCCAGTCCCATATGCTGGAGGTGGCAGGTTCAAACCCAGCCCCAGCCAAAAAGACAAAAAAAAAAAAAAAAATAGGAAGGTCTTGACAACACTGGGTCTATCTCCACCTGGCCAGTAACCAACTAGAACCATGGAGTCTCTGCCCTGTTTACTTGGAATATTCACCCCCAAACATCCACAGTTCCCGTCCCTCCCCACTCCCAACACAGGCTTGCCTCCTTTGTTCACGCCACCTACCTCACCTACTTGGTCCCTACTGTCAATGCAAAAGAAGCCAAAAATAATAATTTAAAGAGGTTTATTCTGAGCCAAATTTGAGGACCGTAACCCAGAGCTACACCCAAGAAACCCTGAGCAAGTGGACTAGCTATGGTGGGGTTATAGTTTGGTTTTATACATGTCAGAGAAAAAGGAATTACAGATAACGTCATAAATTGATATGGAAAACGTGGTTTTCTGTTGGTTTGGCCTGAAAAGGTGGCTCAAAGTCAGGGCCCACAAGTGATAGGTGGGTTTAAAGATTCTTCAGTTGACAACTGGCTGCAAGAGTTAAGCTTTGTGTAATAGACCAGGAGTCAGGGGAAAGAAATGCTTGAATTAAGATAAGTGTTTGTCAATCAGAAACCAACTACTGGCCAGACTCAGGTGGATTGTTGTATATATTGAGGGCCTGCAGGTTTATCTTATATAGCCATGGGCCTGTGAATGAGTCACAAAGGACATCTCTAAGAAGGCAGGGGGGCATGAAGGGGCATGTCTGCTCTTCTTTCCCATGGCTAGCAACTCCGTTTTAGGGGATACTCTTGGCCAAAAGGGGTGATCCAGTAAGGTAGTTACTGCAGAGGGGCATGAAGGGGCATGTCTGCTCTTCTTTCCCATGGCTAGCAACTCCGTTTTAGGGGATACTCTTGGCCAAAAGGGGTGATCCAGTAAGGTAGTTACTGCAGAGGAGACTTAAGATTCTTAAATTCACACTGGCTCGGCACTTGTAGCTCAAGCGGCCAGGGTGCCAACCACATACACCTGAGCTGGTGGTTCGAATCCAGCCCCGGCCTGCCAAACAACAATAACAACCACAAAATAGTGTTGTGGGGGGGCACCTGTAGTCTCAGCTACCTGGGAGGCTGAGGCAAGAGAATCGCTTAAGCCCAAGAGTTTGAGGTTGCTGTGAGCTGTGATGCCACAGCACTCTACCCAGAGTGACAGCTTTTTTTGTCTCAAAAAAATATATATTGCTAAATCCACACTACAAATATTTAAGTTTATGATCCATGGTCTACATAATCACCTTTAGTAACCATATAGGATTCAACAGCCTAGTAAGACTATAATTTTACCAGTCCCCAGTGTCTCAGGACATGGGTTGTTTCTGTTTGTTTTATCAATCATACCATAATTAATGACAGCCAATTTACATCTCTGTCACTGACTGAATTATTTTGTGGAATAAATTCATAGAAGTTGCATTGCTTGGCTCAGCGCCTGTGGCTCAAGCAGCTAAGGCACCAGCCACATACACCCAAGGTGGCGGGTTCGAATCCAGCCCGGGCCGCCAAACAACAATTATGGCTGCAACCAAAAAATAGCCGGGCGTTGTGGCAGGTGCCTGTGGTCCCAGCTACTTGGGAGGCAGAGGCCAGAGACTCGCTTGAGCCCAGGAGTTTGAGGTTGCTGTGAGTTTAGATGCCACAGCACTCTACCCAGGGGGACAGCTTGAGGCTCTGTCTCAAAAGAAAAAGAAGTTGCATTGCTTGATCAATTTGATATGCATGCAGTGTGCCCTGCATAAAGGTTGTAGCGACTATTTTAAATGAGTGACAACACAAAAATTGGGGGGAAGACCAGTGAGCTTGAGGATACTCTCTTCTGTTTGGACATTTCTAACCAATAGCATTTCTCACATCTCTTCCCATGTTATATACATCCTTAGTCCTCAAATATCTTAAATAGCATCCAGCTAAACTCAGCATTGTCGTCCATAACTTCTGGCACTTAAAGTTCTGTAAAAACATCCTTTAGTGACATCTTCACAAACCACTTTGCTACAAGAGAATTAGCCAGTGCTAATTGGCCAAGTGCTTGCCATGAACTCAGCATAGTCGGAACCCTCCCTCCCCCTAACACAAACACCTTCTACATGGGGCTTTTGCCTTGAACTAGACGCCTGCAATGAGACAGCTCTGAAATGATGTCAAAATCTCCTCCCACACCCAAACTTTGCAACTTTACCCTGGGTCCATATTCCGGCCAAAATTGTGTATCCTCACAATTCATATGAATTCATATGAAGTCCTAACCCCCTAGTACCTCTGCATACGATCATTTGGAGATAGGGTCTTTAGGTTAAAATGAGGTCATTGGGGTGGGCCCTGATCCAACATGACTGGGGTCCTTGTAAGAGGAGACTAGGTCCTAGACACACACAGAGGCAAGATGACATGAAGACACCTCCAAGAGAAGACAGCCATCTGCGAGCCAGGGAGCGAGGCCTTGGAAGAAACTAACCCTGCTGACACATTGTTTTCCGACTTCCAACCTCCAGAACTGTGAGACAATAAATTTCTGTTGTTTAAGGTACGCAGTTTATCATCCTTTGTTACCACAGCTCTAACAAACTAACTCAGCCCCGCAGGTCCCCCGAAGGTTATTTAATGGTGACTTCTACTTCATCTCCTAGGGAAAGAGCCAGAAGACTCCAGTCGGGCACTGCCTGCCTTCTTCTGTTTCTTTCCTCCTCTCTCTCATTCTCCACAGTTTCTCCTCTCTGCCTCTGCAATGGCACCTGTTTTCTGAATTGTCACACCAACAGCAGAGGGGAGAAGGATGGAGAAGGTGTAGGGGTCACCCCTAGGCATTCGAGTGCAGGCCACATTTGAGAAGCTGGGTTAGGGCTGAGTGGGAAGAGAGCCCTAAGCAAAGTAGCTGATGTGATCTTCAAAGTTCAGGATACAGGAAGGGAGCTGGGGGCAGCCAGACGTGCACAGACAGGATTCAGGACCCTGAGCTCCAATTCAGTTACAAAACGCCTCAAATGTCTACAAACACTTTCTATCAGCCTACTAAGGCCATCCCATAGGATTTGATTCTACAACATCTCAAAATTGCTTCTGGGCCTGGGCTGTGTCAACAAGCTCCAGCAGTCTCTCCAGACAGCTTCCAGTATGTGATCCTTCCAGAAACAAACACAGCTGTCCAGTCACAAGCGAGTCAGGGGCCCTACCGAAGCCCCACACAGCACAAAGCATCCCAGAGCTACCCTTTCTACAGGAAGTCCGCGGGCAGCCACCCACCTGCCTGTATTCTGCTCAGCAGCAAGCAACCCCTCCTGCCAATGCACATGCAAGGGCAGACGTTCAGTACGAGCCCAGGTTGGAGGAAGTGGGACAGGACTAATAAGGCCTGTCCACATTTGATGATTCCAGGGCCCTTGCTGACACCAGAGCCCCACTAACTCCCTGTAAGCCCTACATGACTGTGAATGGACTCATGGAAGAGTCTAGGAAGGGAGGATGGCACAAAAGTGTCCAGAAGGATATAGGAAAACAATACAGAGAAGCATCATAATGCCCTGGTGTGACATGATACCACACCATTAGCAACCACCCCAGCGTCCAGGACGGCCACCTGTTCCATCCCTGGCCCACGAAGCATCTGGACCCCCTGCAACATCAACTGGTAACTTAGAGGGTTCCTGGCTCAGCACTCATAGCTCAGTGGTTAGGACGCCAGCCATATACACCAGGGCTGGCAGACTCGAACCCAGCCCAGGCCTGCTAAATAACAATGGCAACTACAACAACAAAAAATATCCAGGAGTTAAGGTGAGCTCCTAGTCCCAGCTACTTAGGAGGCTGAGGCAAGAGAATCACTTAAGCCCAAGAGTTTGAGGTTGCTGTGAGCAGTAACACCATGGCACTCTACTGAGGGTGACATAGTGAAACTCTATTTCCAAAAAAAAAAAAAAAAAACTTAGAGGATACCAGGTTATAACTGGCCCCAGTCCCACTTGTCTCGCACTCTTCTCTCTCTCCTCCAAGTGGGATAACTCTGCCTCAACCACAACCATCCGCAAGGTAGACTCCACGGAGGAGGGATGGAGAGCTCACACTCTCAAGTTACCTCTTGCAAGTTATTCCTAAAGTCTAGAGGTGTCCTTGGGCTGAGCCACCAATCAGGTACCAAAGAAGAGCTTGCTGCTAGGGTTTCAAAGGAACTCTCTACAGCCAGCCTCTTTCACCAGGGCAAGAAGCACAGATATAGGGCAGGAAGGAGGCTGCGGCATCTCTTGAAGTGCTTCTCTTCTGACCCCAAAGGCAGCCAGGAAGGGTAAGATCCAGATGAGCCATGGTCAGGTTCCCAGCAGCACAAGAACAAGAATACTTATTTTTTTTAAGGTTCACTTAGGACTTTAGAGGGGCAGCTCAGAGCCAGAGGAAGGCAGGATCAATGCATGCTTTGTCTTTTAGTCTCCAAAAATAAGAAATCAAGTGTTTAATCCATGCCAGGTGCTTAAGAAACATGTCCCAGGCTCGACGCCTGTGGCTCAAGTGGCTAAGGCGCCAGCCACATACACCTGAGCTGG
This sequence comes from Otolemur garnettii, assembly GCF_000181295.1. Taxonomy (NCBI): domain Eukaryota; kingdom Metazoa; phylum Chordata; class Mammalia; order Primates; family Galagidae; genus Otolemur; species Otolemur garnettii. The sequence continues at coordinate 3,344,731 of NW_003852542.1, read as the reverse complement.
TGGGTTCGAATCCAGCCCTGGCCCACCAAACAACGATGGCTACAGCCAAAAAATAGCCAGGTGTTGTGGCGGGCGCCTGT
>NW_003852542.1:3335807-3344527 GCF_000181295.1 Otolemur garnettii | reverse complement strand
AAAAAAAAAAAAAGAAAGAAAGAAAGAAAAAGAAATGTGTCCCATGTCCCAAATAAAAACCAACAATAAAAGGAAAGATGACTCGAGTCCTGGGGCTCCAGGTGGAAACACAGAGCAGAAGACTGCACCTGGGAGCTCCTGAATCTCACAGCAGCCAGCAGGCACACAACTGGTTCGATCTCCACTTCTTGTCAAAAAATAAGAAACTAAAAGTATTGCCAAGGTGAAGAAATGCTGCACAAGACCCTCCTGGAAAGCTAAGAGCCCACCAAGACCACCGCTTTATGAAGACAGTGTCTGCCCACATCTGTGTTGACCACTGTGAAAGGAGAGACAGGGTATTCAAGGGCTAAATGGGACAGGCTCTGAGGACATTTGCGGTAACTGAGCACCTCAGCCCAGCCATGCTTCTGTTATAGAGCAATGTTGGGAACGACTGTAAAAAAGCAAAGGAATGGGATAAAAGCAAATCACTCACAAAAATATTGGACTTAATGTGAACTTGAAGATGCTAATCTATATATACACAGCTGTTAGACGTGCTGGGTTCAACTTTTTAAGTCATCAGCACACATTCACATTGTGTTCTGTTTTAGCCAAGGTACCAAATTCAATGTTCTCCATTGGTCTCTCCAAGCTCTGTACCCTGAAACCCAACTCTCCCACATCCTACCTGGCTGACTGACACATTCAGCAGAGGCCCACTTGTTATCCAACAGCCACTGAGGGCACCTTGCATGTGCCAAAGAGCACCAGAAGCTGGGGACACAATGACCGAGGGGGGTGGTTCCCCATCAAGGGGCCTGTACCTGCTGGCAGGCAGTGGGCAGGGCCCCAGCTGAGGCTCTCACAGGATACTGAGAAGACTGGGGACAGTCCGTGATAGGAAGTTGTCACTGAGGAAGCAAAGTGTGAGCTGAATCAGCCACCAGCTGGAGGGACAGTGTGGGGAAGTGCTCTGGGAAGCGGGGACAGTGTGTGTCCTGTACACAGCTTGCTGTTCCACGGAAGTCACAGTTAAGGATGCTTCACCATGTGTTCATGAATAAAGCTGCCTGTATTTCAGGAGCAGTTCCCTTTCAGAGAGTTCACATATTTTTTTCTTAGGGCTTTATTTTAAACCAAACTTAAAGTCAAGGTCTCCATTTTCAAGGGTCTTCTAAATTAGTTATGGAAAATATGCAGAAGTCACCTATCAATATTGTGGTCAATTCAAAAAAAAAAGAGAGAAAGAGAGAGACCTCCCTTTTATTGGAATTTAAGATGAGGAACCAGAAATCCAAATCAGACTTCTAAGTCTAGCAGGGGCAGTGCTCAGGGGCAGAGTTGCATTAAAAACAGGAGATCAGGGGGCCCAGGCCTGCCTGCACTCTCACTATGACCTGGGCCTCTCCAAGGTTATTCCAGCAGGAAACAGTCCCTAGAGGCCTTTGCTGGCTGAGCCTCCAGCTCCTGCTTGGCCTCTGGGAACAGAGACCCAATCTACCCTTCAGGGGTTATGCATAAGCCCCAAAGCCCTGGTGTGAGAACACAGAAAGATCTGCAAAGTACAAGGCAAGGCCAGCCCTCCTCAGGGAACCTGCCCCTCCTTCTTCCCGGGCCTCCAGCTGCTGCTCCTTCTGCACTGGCCTAGCCCTTAATAACTACAGGTTAAGAGAGGTGGCATCTTTCTAGACATTCTTCCTGCCTCTGCAGCAAGACTGGTGCTCCTGGGGGCAGAGGCTGCCTCTGCCACTCCTCTCTGCCTCCAAGCTTTCTAGAGAATCACCCTAGAGCTAGGTGACCAACCAAAGTAAAGACAACTTGGGTCAGGCACGGTGGGTCATGCCTTTAGTCCTAGCGCTCTGGAGGCTGAGGCAGGAGGATCACTTGAGGCAGGAGTTTGAGACCAGCCTAAGAGTGAGACCCTGTCTCTACTACAAATAAAAAAAACTAGCCAGGCACTGTGGTAGGTGCCTATAGTCCCAGCTACTCAGGAGGCTGAGGCAAGAAAATCACCTGAGCCCAAAAGACTGAGGTTGCTGTGAGCTATGATGATGCCATGGCACTCTACCCAGGACAACAGAGTGAGTGAGACTCTGTCTCTAAAAAATATTTTTTTTAAAAATAAAAAAAAAAGGCTCGGCGCCTGTGGCTCAAGCAGCTAAGGTGCCAGCCACATACACCTAAGGTGGCGGGTTCGAATCCAGCCCGGGCCCGCCAAACAACAATGATGGCTGCAACCAAAAAATGGCCAGGCATTGTGGCGGGTGCCTGTAGTCCCAGCTACTTGGGAGGCTGAGGCAGGAGACTCGCTTGAGCCCAGAAGTTGGAGGTTGCTGTGAGCTGTGATGTCATGGCACTCTACCCAGGGGGATAGCTTGAGGCTCCATCTCAAAAAATAAATAAATAAATAAATAATAAAAAAATTATCCAAGTGTGGTGCTATGCACCTGTAGTCCCAACTACTCAGGAAGCTGAGGCAGGAGGATTGCTTGAGCCCAGAAGTTTGAGGCTGCAATGAGCTATGATGATGCCATGGCACATTAGATGGGGCAACAAAGGGAGACTGTCTCAACAACAACAATGAAAATGCGAGAAAAAAAGAACAGATAACTTGCTCCAGCGAAGTAAAGTTGGATATTTCCCAACATCCCAACTGTGGTTCAAGAAATGCAGTTTCATAAGATCTGGAAGTATGTCAACTGGCCCCAAACCACTGTTTAAAGTTTCACTTTGTAGAATTAAACATGGCTTTAGCCAAGAGAGAGAGTTGTTAGGATCCTGGAGATAAAGAGGGCAAGAACTGGCAGTGACCTGTCCTGCTGAAAAGTACAGAAGAGTGACAGCCAAAATGACAAAGTTGGATGTTAGTGGCATCTATTGGCAAGAGTGAACAATAACAAAGAAAGGATCCTTTGCACAATACTCATTCAAATAAGAACACCTAGCATGAACTCAAGAGCACTCTGGGGCTGGGCAGGGTACCTCAACCTGTCATCCTAACACTCTGGGAGGCAGAGGCCAGAGGATCACTTGAGGTCAGGAGTTTGTGGCCAGCCTGAGCAAAAGTGACACTGCATCTCTACTAAACACAAAAAAAAAAAAAAGCCATATATAGCTACCTGGGATGGGGGAGGTAGGATTGTTTGAACCCAGTTTTCATTTGCAGGGAACTATTATGATGCCACTGCTCTCTAACTAGGACAACTCTGTCTAAAAAAACAAAAAAAAGCACTCTGAGGTTTGCAAAGGACATTTACATCCAACTGACTGCCTCTTGGGATACTTAAAAGCCCAAAGTAATGGACATGTAGAAAGCAGAGGGCAAGCCATCGGCTGCATTTGTGCTAGCTTAGGGTCCATGACTCAGAGCCCAACCTAGATGTGACTGAGTTCCAAAGGACAGAGTCAAACGCTGAGGAGACTGGGAAGCCCCAGATTCCTGCTCCACCCCACCAGTCCACCACAGGGGAAGGGGGTGGGAGAGCCCTGGTTGTTCCAGTCAGCCTCTCACAGGAAGCCGACAGCAATGTCCCATGCCCAGAGCCTGTGCATAGATGCCTGGTGATGTGCAGCCATGGAGATGGGATTCAAGAAGACCATTCCTCTAGGGGAGCCCACCCGTGCAGACAAGGAAGAAGTGAGGGGCCTTCCAACTCAGCCCACACCACTGAGCCTCCAGCTCCAAGCTATGTTCTTTCTTTACAATAAGGCACAGCACTAGCAGTAGCAAGCAGACACCAACTTTCGGTGAGGGAAATAGGAGTCTAACCGGACTCCATTCTGCAGGTCAAGGATGGTGTCTGCCCTGAAATAACAAGATCAAATCCAGATACCATCTCAGGCACCTAACCCATTGTCAGAGTCAAGTTAAGAGTCAGGGATTTGCACCCTACAAACCAAGAGGCCTATGGAGGCCTGACAGACAGGTTGTAAAGGAGTCAAGAGGGCTAGATGAGAGGCCACGAAGAGGGTGGCAACTGTGGCTAACTGGAAAGACAGCACCGGTCTCATCTAACAAAGGCAGATCGGTCTGAGCTAACTGCTGCCATGTGGGAATGCTGCTCCAGTGTTCTCGATTTCTGATAGCTCAAGAGAATCCAGGTATTTTTCCATAAGATATTTCTTAACTTTTAAATATTGTCAACTGAGTAATTTTTAAAAAAAAAAAGATACTGGCTCGGCACCTGTGGCTCAAGCAGCTAAGGTGCCAGCCACATGAGCTCGTGGGTTTGAACCAGCCTGGGCCCACCAAACAACAATAACGGCTGCAAACAAAAAATAGCCAGGCGCCTGCAGTCCCAGCTACTTGTAATGCGGAGGCAGGAGAATCGCTTGAGCCCAGGAGTTGCAGGTTGCTGTGAGCTGTGATACCACAGCACTCTACCCAGGGCAACAGCTTAAGGCGTCTCAAAAAAAAAAGAAAAAGGTACTATGCTAACCATATAAACAGAGTGGATTCAGACCACATGCCTCATTTGCAATCCCAGCTAACCCTTCTGTTTCATGCTTTTATTCAATTTTCCTTTAACTTCTCTGAAAAAAATTTTCTCTGGGAAACCAAGAAGAAAAAACCTTTTCCTGTGCCAAATCAATGGTAGTGCCCATCTTATAACGTTCTGAGGGTCAAATATAAAATTTCCAATCATGGCTGGTCACAGTAGGTACTGTATGTTCCATCCCTTCTGCAGGAATCTAACTTCAGTACATGGAGCTGTGAGTTCAGTGCTTTTTCCACAGCACTATGTTCCTCAGGCCCTACAGCCTAGTCTCACCTGTGCCTCCATCACCAGCTGCCCCTCTCTACATATCCACCAGATGGGAGAGCAGTCTTCGAGCAAGGGCCCACAGGGCTCCACAGGACCAGTCTTCCCAGCCCTCAAAGGCAAAACTTAACTCTCCTTGATCCTCTGCTCTCTGCCCCTTCCCCAAAGCTGGAAGGAAGATGCAGGAGCCTGCAGGGCCTGTCCACATCTCCATCTTACTGTACAGTCAGGTACTTACCAATGTCCTTCAGAGCTGCAGAGACAAGGATGAAAGAACCAGCCATGTCTCAAATAAGCATGAGAAGGGTCCTAGTGAACAAGAAGGACTCACCTCATATCAGAACAAATACAAATGATCCCTTGTACTCTGGACTTTGAGAAGAGAGGTTCTGTTGACCACTAGCCCAAAAACTCTACTGAGATTCTGCAATTCTACACAGAAATGAGAATGAACAATGGACAACCACAGATAGTGATGTGAGTGAATCACAAGCCCAAAGTTGAGGGAGAGAAGCCAAGCACTGAACGAGGCCACCGGCTAATTCCATTTATGGGAAGTCAAACTCATTTATGCTCAAAGACGTCAGGATAGTGGTTATCCTTGGCAGGGAGGGGCTTCTGGAGCGCTGGTGCTGTTAATGCATCAAGCAGACAACCTAGGGGCAAGGTTGAGACTGAGAGACTGAGAGACAGTTGAGGTTGTCAAATGTCAGGTTCTCAGGAGCGACATTTGAGCCAAGGTCAGCGGAAATAAAGGAGCAGGCATATGAATAAATGGGGAAAGAACTCTGCTTGAGTGTTCTGCTTGAGTGTGGATGAAAAAGAGATTTAAGCTACCTGATGCTCAAGGTAAAGCCTGCAGTGTCTGGGACAGGACTTTGGCTCAGAAGACCTCTCCTCTCTCATGATTAACCAACCATCAAAACCAAACCAGCTCTCACACTCACAGACCCCCCCCCAGAATCCTATGAGGGCTACTGCACACATTGGAGGCTGGATTCCAGAACTTCCTCTGCAAGCTCAGGACAGCAGTCCCCAGAAGGACCCACTCCCAACATCCTTACAGCAAGCGTGGGTCAGCCACACATCCGCCACTGACTGGCCTTCCCAACTCCACAGGGGGTAAAAGACAGTTTGACCACAGAAAAGCAATTCTCACCCAAAGTGTGTGGCCCAGAAACCTGTGCCTGTCCCCAGCACCCTTTTGGGGAATCTGAAAGGTAAAAACTATTTTTATAAATAGTTTTCTTTCTTTCATGTTTATAAATAGTTCTCTTTCATCCTCATTCTCTCACAAGCGCCATGTAGGATTTTCCTGAGACTGCATGCATGTAATGCTGTCACCGCTCTTACGGTTAGCTGAACATGTGCTTGCCTATTCTTGTGTTTTACTAATCTCTTCATTAATCCACATTTTTAGAAAGCCCTCGGAGGTCCTCAATACTTTTTTTTAGTGTAAAGGAGTCCTGGGACCAAAAGGTTGGAGAACACAGATGAAGAGTCATAAAGACAGATTCAGAAGAGAGGAAAAAGAGAGACCTTACCAAGACTCACCTGTGACCTTACCAAGACTCACCTGTGATAACTATGAGTCGTAACAAATGTTGCAGAATTGAAAGGTATTCTGCTTTCTTTTTTTTTTTTTTTTTTTTTTGAGACAGAGCCTCAAGCTGTCTCCCTGAGTAGAGTGCTGTAGCATCACAGCTCACAGCAACCTCCAACTCCTGGGCTCAAGCGAGTCTCCTGCCTCAGCCTCCCAAGTAGTTGGAACCACAGGCATCCGCCACAACGCCCGGCTATTTTTTGGTTGCAGCCGTCATTGTTGTTTGGCGGGCCCAGACTGGATTTGAACCTGCCACCTTACGTGTATGTGGCTGGTGTCTTAGCTACATGAGCCACAGGCGCCAAACCTATTCTGCTTTCTTAAGAGACAGACTTAGGCCTTATCTAACAAGCCACACCGCAGCAGAAGTTGGAGCCATCCCTGGTGCAGAATTCCTTCTCCAGCTACGGGCCTCGCCTCCCGCCGCCTTAGCGCGCTGACTTCAGTGTCCGCGTAGCCCCAAGGCGCCTTAGGGAACACTGCCCCGGCCGCCAGGAACTGTTCAATTAGGCCACTCTCTGCACTGCTTTGGATAAGAAGAGGAATAAAATTGCGAACCGCGGAGCTGCGCAGGTGTCACGGGAGATGGGCCGACCCCCAAATTCGGCAGCATTCCGAGGGCGCACAAGCCACCAGAATTGCAAACCTAGGATCGCCCTCGCTGGAGCCAGGGAGGTGAAACCCACTGATAACAAATGCGCAAAATTCAATCTCCACGGCACTCAGAAGAGGACTTGAGAATGGATGAAAAGTCCGAAGAAAACTGATCAAGAGAAAGAAACTTCATCTCCAAAGAGGTCCAGACTCGGAGACGTAAGACTTGCCCGGTTTCCGCTCCGTTTTTCCTCCTGTAGGACTGGGAGGACCCGGGCAGGTCGCTGCGCCTCCCTGGCCTCGGTTTACCTCACCCGCAAAACGCTGCCGCGAATATCTAAAGCAGCGCCGGGTGCAAGCCTGTCAGACAGGGTCGCTCGGCGAAAGCGCTCTGCGACCCCAGCACGCAGTCGTCTCTGAGCCTCCGTTTTGGTAACAAGGGAGATGGATTGAGCTCCCTAAACTCTCCCTTAACTCAGGTAATGAATATACAAAGGTTAAGTCAGGCAGCTGCAGGGTGATTTAATATTTTGATAAAAGCAGGTAAAATTGAACGCTTAGGGAGGATTGGACAGAACAAACTTCCAAAATAAATGTATCCAAGCTGCCGCGACGCCTTGCCCTGGCGGATGCGTCGCCTGAACTCCAGCCAAGCAGCTGGAGAGACCCCAGGGCCCTCCGCTACACCCTTGGGCCGGCTGGGGGTGGTGAGGGGAAGGGCCAGGACACCGAGTCTCCGGCTGTGAAGCGGCTGCGCCCGGGCGGGAATGGGGGAGCTGCGTGCCCGGAGAGGCACGTGAGCAAGGAAGCACCGCGGTGTAAGGTGGAATGGGCTCCGAGTGCGAGAGCGCGGTGCTTCTCGGGGTTTGGAAGAAAAGCAGCCCCGGGAGGTGCAGGGAGGCCGCTTTACCAACGCCCGCTGCGCGCCTTACTTGGGACTTGTGATCGTAGTTGGCAGCGAAGGGCGCCCAGCGCCAAGGGGCCGCACCGGTGGGCAGGAGGCAGAAGATCGGCAGCAAGAACCAGCTCCAAGGACTCATCCTCCTCAACGCAGCTCAGAAGCCCCAGATGCGGAGGAAAAGAGTGGGCCAGCGGTGGCTGCCCCTCCTGGTTATCCCGCGGCCGCGGGGCTGCAGACACTCCGGGCGCCCGTCCTGGCGCGCCAGGCTGGGGTCCGGGGGCTCTTGCCTTTCACCCCAAGCCTCTCGCCTGCTGCCTCTTTGATTTAGGGCAGTCGAGTCCAGGTAGGGCCGAGACACACCCGGCTGTTGCCGCCACCTGGGCCCGGGCCTGACCGCTTCTCCTCCCATCACCCCAGGTCAGCCCTGGGCCCAGGTGGCCTAGGGAGCCTCGGCTCAAGTTTCTCCCGCCCAGACTTGGCCAGGGCCGCTGCCCACCTGGTGAGCCCGCAAGAAAGGAAAAGCGTAATTCCAGAGCTATCTTCAAAATCCCAACACTTAAAATTGTATTGGTGCCTAGGTTACGACTGTGCTTATGCTGCCAATTTGGGGGGAGGGTGGCTCTTGATTGAAAGAGAGCAAAGAGGCTCGGCCTCTGTAGCTCAAGCGGCTAAGGCGCCAGCCACATACACCAGAGCTGGCAAGTTCGAATCCAGCCTGGGCCTGCCAAACAACAATGACAACTACAACCAAAAAAATATAGGGCGTTGTGGTGGGCAGCTGTAGTCCCAGCTACTTGGCAGGCTGAGGCAAGAGAATCGCTTCAGCCCAAGAGTTTGAGGTTGCTATGAGCTGTGATGCCAGAGAGCACTCTAC
>NW_003852542.1:3330874-3335231 GCF_000181295.1 Otolemur garnettii | reverse complement strand
GGAAGCTGAGGCAAGAGAATTGCTTAAGCCCAAGAGTTTGAGGTTGCTGTGAGCTGTGATGGCACAGCACTCTACCCAGGGAAACATAGTGGACTCTGTCTCAAAAAAAAAAAAAAAAAAAAGACCAAGGGGAATGGTCAGTATGTACATCCACTGAAAGCCAAGGACCACGGAAGCTGGCACTGCCGCAAGTGTCATCCTGGTGGAATAATGCTAAGGATGTCAACACTAAGCACCGAGAATTGCTGCAGATTAAATGGGACATTTATGAAAAATACCTCATTTGGCGCACATAGTAGGCCTACAAAATGTATTTGTTCTCCAAATCCCCACCAAGAATTTTTCCCAGCCCTGGCCCTTCAGAAAGAAAAAAATTATAAAAACAACTAGGTGTGCTGGTTTGCCCCACTTCCCACCCATGCCTGAGGCAGCTTTCCACCTCCCTTTAAAGCCCAGATTTACTGGCTCAGCGCCTACAGTTCAAGCAGCTAAGGCACCAGCCACATATACCAGAGATGGCAGATTTGAATCCACCCTGGGCCTGCCAAATGACAATAACAACTACAACCAAAAAATAGCTGGGCATTGCAGCGGGCGCCTATAGTCCCAGCTACTTCGGAGGCTGAGGCAAGAGAATCACTTAAGCCCGGGAGTTGGAGGTTGCTATGACCTGTGATGCTGAGAGAGAATACCCAAGAAGGGTGAGGTCTAGGAGAACAGGTCTTCTCAAGGAGACCACAAGGATACACCTGCAAGGTCTTCTCCATGGTGACTCAGCTCTTGGGAATTTGTAACTTGGAAATTTCCAAGTTCTGTGAAATCCTGTAGGGGCCGGAATAGCATCTCCCGCTTGATTCAAACTGTCCAATGAGAGGAGTACCTGTGGGATGGAACTTTTTGACTATCAATAAAAATACCTGGCCAATTGGGGAGCACAGCCATTTGGAAATCTTCTATGCCATAAGCTCCAGCTGGTAAACAAAGCCCTTCCTCGTATAAACGTGGTGTTTGGGTGCTCTTTCTCTTTGTTGGGCCTTGTCTTCCTGCAACAATGCCAGGGTGACAGCACTGTACCCAGGGTGACAGCTTGAGGCTCTGTCTCAAAATATAAAAATAAATAAAGTCTAGACGCACGCTGAATTTCTGAGATTGTTCAATGGGGCATTCATGGTTTTGCCTCCCAGCCAGGTTCATCTGTCCATTGCCCAAGAAAAAGCCAATGTCCAGACACCGCAGGGTTTACTGCAGAGAAAGTTTACGCTGCAGAGCACTAAGTGGGAAGATGAATCCACCTCCCCAAGAATTGGGGGGACAGGATTGGAAAGACAGTTTGGTGGGTAAAAGATTAGGCTATCAGAGTTTGCTAATCGCCTGGCTTCAGGGCAGAACCATCAGTCTTTTTTTTTTTTTTTTTTTTTGAGCCATCAGTCTTTCGTGTGGGCCACAGTGTAGGTGGGTCAGTTACAGCAATGCAGAACCCTGGGGAGAGGATTCAAGAGCAGTTGAGTCCACTCCTTGACCTGGGTGGGTCCTTACTGGAATGCAAGACCTGGAAGATAGATATCTCAAAAACTACTCCAGGGTAAAGAGGCAAACTGAGGCAACAGTAATTATTATCCAGGGAATGAGAGGTCAGTGGCTGATTATTCTCATTATTTTAGCTAAGCCTGCCCCTTCCCAGAGTTCTGGGGGCACCTCTCCATCAGTTTGTAAAGGTGGTTGCAGTTGCAATGGTTCTTAATTGTTTTAAGTCACTATTTTGAAAATCTAATAGAAACTAGAAGACGTCCCAGGAGGTAAAAATAAATAAATAAATAAATAAAATAAAGAGACCCAGATTTGCATACAATGTGGGAAGGGTTTTTCTAAGACCCCAAAACCAGTCTCCAGCATTCTGTGAAGAACCCCTGGCTTTAAAGAGCCAAAATTTTCAGATTACAATTCCACTAACGTCGAGATGCTTTTATGAAATTGCTAACTTTTTCCTGACCTAAGTTTGAGTGGGGGAGGGGTTCCTTTCTGGAGTTCACTCTCTCCAGTCTTAAACGACTCTCTAATTTCAGCCCAGGGCAATCATTGTTCTCCCAGCCGGCCCAGAACGCTGCCGGTCTGGGATTTTGGATGCCGGTGCTGCCACCTACTGACAAAAACATTCTCCTCTGGGTGTAGGGGGTGGGGGAAACACAACTCAAAAAGAATAGTTTTCTCTCCACTCCAGATGACTTCCAACCAATCAACATGGCAAGAAGGAAGGGAGGGAGGAATAATGTGCCACAAAACAGGACTTTGTTAATTTTCTCTTACTGTTTATCTTTTATTTCTTTGGTTTCTATTCTGTTATTTCCTTCATTTTACTTACCTTTGTGTTTACTTTGCTCTTCTTTTTCTAGCTTCTTAAGGCGGAACCTTAAGTCATTGTCTTTAAGTCTTTCTGCTTTTCTATTATAAGCATTTAGAGCTATAAATTTCCCTTTAAGCACTGCTTTAGCTGAACCACACAAATTTTTAAAAGTTGTATTTCATTATCATTCATTATCTAATTTCTCTGGTGATTATTTCATTGACCATGAATTATTTAGAAGAATGTTGATTAACTTTCAAATTATGGAGTTTTTCTAGATATATTATTGATTTCTTTTTTTTTGTTTGTTTGTTTTTAATTAAAGACACAAGGTCTTGCCATCGCTCAGCTGGTCTCAAACTCCTGAGCTCAAGAGGTGAGGATAAGGTCACATCAGCCACATAGTCACCAGATCTGGGTCAACACCAGCGAGTAAGTAGAGTAGATGTGACTCTATTGAATGTTTGGACGTTGAGTGTCTATCACAATAAATCCTGCTGGGTTTTTTTGAGACAGAATTTCACTTTGTCACCCTCAGTAGAGTGCCATGGCGTCATAACTCACAGCAACCTCAAACTCTAGGGCTCAAGTGATTCTCTTGCCTCAGCCTCCCAAGTATCTGGGACTACTGGCACCCACCACAACTCCTGGCTACTTTTAGAGGCAAGGGTCTCACTCTTACTCAGGCTGGTCTCAAAACTGAACCTGTGAGCTCAAGCAATACTCCCATCCGAGGCCCCCAGAGTGCTAGGAGTACAGACGTGAGCCACTCTCCGCAGCCTTAAGAAGCCTCATTTTTTAAAAAGTCAGAGGCTGGGCACAGTGGCTCAGGCTGTATTCCTAGCATTCTGGGAGGCCAAGGAAGGTAGATTGCTTGAATTCGGGAGTTTCAGACTAGCCTGAGCAAGCTCAAGATCCATTCTCTACTAAAAATAGAAAAACTAGCCAGATGCAGTGGCACACACCTGTAGTCCCTGCTACTCAGGAGGCTGAGGCAAAAAAAATCTCTTAAGCCCAAGAGTTTGAGGTTGTTGTGAGCTATGACTCCATGGCACTCTACCCAGGGCAATAGAGTGAGATTCTGTCTCAAAGATAAATAAATAAATAAATATTTTTAAAAATTTTTAAAGTCAGAGCCAAACAAAGCTATCCATGTACTAGACATGTCAAACTCAGGATCTGACCATATGCTGGGCCATAAACAATTCCCAATAAATTTAAAACAATTAAAATCATACAGAATATGTTCTTTGATTATAATGGAATTGAGCTGAACATGGTGGCTCACACCCATAATCCCAGTGCGTTGGGAGGCCAAGGCAGAAGATCATTTGAGGCCTGGAGTTCCAGACCTGCCTGAGCAACATAGTCCTTATATCTGGAAAAAAAAAACAAACAAAAAGAAAAACAGTTATCCAGGTATGGTGATAAGCACCTATAGCTATAGATCCCTTAAGCCCAGGAGTTTAAGGCTGCTGTGAGCTATGATCATGCCACTGCTCTCTAGCCTGGGTGACAGAGCAAGACCTTATTTCAAAAACCAAAACACAACAAAAATAGAATTGGATTAGAAATCAATAAGATGGTCAGGCACGATGGCTCTAGGTGGCTGAGGCATCCCACTGTCAGAGGCCTGAATGCTTCTGAACCTTACTCTGTCTGTTTCTCTTTCATGTACAGTGGATACTCAGGGCAACTTTCCTGTCTTAGTCCATTTTATGCTGCTATAACAGAATACCACAGACTGGGTAATTTATAAAGAACAGTAATTTATTTCCTAATAGTTCTGGAGGTTCGAAAATCCAGGATGAAGGTATCTGGCAATGCACTGTCTCATGGCAGAAGGCAAGAGGATGGACACAGCAAGAGCTCAAACTCAAAGCCTCAAGGCCTTTTATAGTTGGCACTAATCTGTTCATGAGGGTGAAGCCTGCACATCCTAAACACGTCCCTCCAGGCCCACCTCCCAACACTGCACTGGAGATTAAGGCGCCTGTGGCTCAGTGAGTAGGGCGC
>NW_003852542.1:3321202-3329829 GCF_000181295.1 Otolemur garnettii | reverse complement strand
GGGCCGGCTTTGAACCCGCCATCCTCAGTACATGGGACCGGTGCCCTACTCACTGAGCCACAGGCGCTGCCCATCCATTGCTGTCTTTAAACAAGCAAGCTGCCATAAGTCCTACAGTTATGAGGATGTGAATTTTACCACCAACCTGAGTGAGCTCAGAAGCAGATCCCTCCCAAGTTGTGCTTCTTTTTATTTTTTATTTATTCATTTATTTTGAGACAGAGCCTCAAGCTGTTGCCTTGGGTACAGTGCTGCGGCATCACAGCTCACGGCAACCTCCAACTCCAAGCGATTCTCTTGGCTCAGCCTCCCAAGTAGCTGGGGGTAAAGGCACCACCACAATGCTCAGCTATTTTTTTTGGTTGTAGTTGTCATTGTTGTTTGGCAGGCCCGGGCTAGATTCGAAACACCAGGTCCTGTGTATGTGGTTGGTGCCTTAGCCACTTGACCTACAGGCGCTGACCCTCTTTTTTTTTTGAGACAAAGGTTTCATTTTGTCACCCTCGGTAGCATGCTATGGCGTCATAGCTCACAGCAACCTCACACTCTCGGACTTAAGCAATTCTCTTGCCTCAGCCTCCCAAGTAGCTGAGACTACAGGCACCTGCCACAACACCTGGCTATTTTTAGAGACAAGGTCTTGCTCTGTCAGGCTGGTCTCGAACCTGTGAGCTCAGGCAATCCTTGGCCTCAGCCTCCCAGAGTGCTAGGATTACAGGCATGAGCCACCATGCCCGGCCCCCCAGTTGTGCTTCTGATGAGAACCCATTCGTGGCCAACACCTTGACTGCAACAATATGAGACCCAAAGCAGAAGATTCAGTTAAGCTATGTCCATACTCTTGATCCAAAGAAAATGACATAATAAATGTGTGCTGTTTTAAGCCACTTAAGTTAGAGGTAATTTGTTGCACAGCAATAGATGCCTATTATTCCAGACAAAGTATGGTACAAAGCACATTCCCAGGAGCTCCAGCGTGGCACTCAGCCAGCAGGGTGTGTCCTCAAGGTGAGCTGCTGAAGACCTCAGCTGTAAGTTGTGGAAACACCTGCTTCCTCCACTGCCACATGTGCTGGCTCCATGCATTTCTGGAAGGAGGCTAAGTGTTGCCATGCTATCTCTCTACCCAGTGTTGACACTGGAAATGGTGGTGATTATGCTAAGCTGCGTTCACTCAGCAAGCACGTTGACAGTACCAGATTGTGAGAAAGAGAAAATACCACCTGACCGCCAGGAGCTGGCCTGACTCTATCAGCCAAGCCTTAGTATTGGTATGAGCTGGCTGGCACCCACAGCTAGACCATGGTGCTTTCTTGTCGAACATAAGCAATTTCCCAGAGCATCAGACAAGCCACTCTGTGACCATGATGGATGAAGACACAAACAAGATCCTTCCATAATCACATCTCACACAGACAACAGATGAACACTGTCTGAGCCACAAAAAGGACCAGACATCCACCCCCTCTCCTGGCTAATGAGTGACTGCTGCTCCTTGAGCTATGCCAGCTTTTGCTTCCCCTCATTTTTCCCACCTTATAGATAAGATGCATGAAGATATTGTTTGGGGATGACCTATGTTCCCTCAAAATTCATATGTTGAAGCCCTAACCCCCAGTGCCTCAGGATATGACCCTTTGGAGATAAGGTCCTTCAAGAGGTAATTAAGTTAATATGAGGCCATTAGGATGGATTCTAATCCAGTCTGGCTAGAGTCCTTATAAGAGGAGAAAATTTGGACGCACAAAAGAAACACCAGGAACACACCTGGAGGTGACCATGTGAGGACACGCCAAAAAAGGTGGTCATCTGCACGGATGGGAGAGAAGCCTCAGGAGAAGGGGGACCTGCTGACACCTTGATCTCAGACTTCCAGCCTCTAGAACTGTAAGAAAATATATTTCTGTTGTTTAAGCCACCTGGCCTGAAAGGTGTAAACGGGGCACCCTGAGACGAGGCCACAGAGGAGATGTTCAGGCCAGCTTTATTGAAAGGAGATGGTGACCCACCTGGGCAGTGCAAAGATGGTGGCTGCACTAAGAGTGGTTAGGGGCTTGTTTTGTGTACTGGGCACAGGGAGAGGGAGATTCCATAGGCTGCTAGGCTTTGGCAGGCTTTCTGGAGGAACTCTTGGGGTGGAGCCAGGTAGGCCTTTTGCTCTGGGAGAGGAAGTGGGGGAAGAGTCTAGGCACTTAACATTCCCAACTCTTGTTAAAAGGGGTGATGGGGTCAAAGGTCAGTCTTCTGGAACTGCTTCTCAGTGGATAGGGCCTGTGGTTGTACTCAGTGTGAGGAGTTGGGTGTTAGTAGGGCCGTATGGGTTTGGGGTACATTGGGAAAGGGTTCGGGGAATAATAGCAATTGGGGTGCAAGTGCTGCTGACACCTTTTTAAAATCTGTCTTGCATAAAAGAAGACAGGAATGGGATGCCACAAGGGGCAACAGTTAATAAAAGGAGACTTACAGGTTGAGCCAGGATCCCTCATAGATGGGTGGCTTGTTCTCAGAACCAGGTGATGCCTTCTTGGATTAGGCCAGACTTGTTGCTGTAGAAACAGCATGCTTCCTGTAAGAAAGTGCAAAGACTCCCTTTTCCCCTCCATGAGCAAATTCAACCCTCTGTGGTTCTGGAGAGCTACAGTCTACCTGATCTTGTATGAGCTGTAACTGATCAGAGACTTCCTGGGGGCTCTTGGCCAGTCCAGTGGACATTAGTTGGAACCGGTGGGTGGCAATTCTGGCGGAAATTCCTGCTTTAATGCCTAGTCCTACCAGGAGAGGAATTAATTGGGTGGCTTGTTTAGCTCTAAGTAGGATGTGAAGGTGGACTGGAACCTGCTCATTGCCTGGGAGGAGGGATATACCAAGGTAAAGCAGGCCCAGAGCGCAGGTGCTGGTCCAGTTTGTTGGGAGACATAAATAGGTAGAAGTTCCGCACAGCACAGGAAACAGACACCAGTGTCAGCGGGACAAGTGAAAAAGTTGAAGGAAAGGAGTGATTCTTGAGTTCCTGCATGTTTTCTGGGGGCACTTTTTTTTTTAGAGAAAGAGTCTCACTTTGTCGCCCTCGGTAGAGTGCCTAGCATCACCGCTCACAGCAACCTCCAGCTCTCAGGCTTAGGCAATTCTCTTGCCTTAGCCTCCCGAGTAGCTGGGACTACAGGCGCCTGCCACAATGCCCAGCTATTTTGTTGTTGTTGTTTTTGGCTGGCGCCAGGTTCCAACCCACCGCTCTCAGTATATGGGGCCAGAGCCCTACTCACTGAACCACAGGGCCCGCCCTTCTGGGGGCACTTTTAATGTCCCAGATAGAAATGGTTCTTGCTGGAATTGCTCTGGTGAAAGTTGTATAGGTGGAGCTATAACAGAGTATGTTTTAAGGAAGACGTGGAACTTGGTTTGGTCTAGGTGGTCAGTGAGGTGGTCAGCAGGTATGGGGATAAAGGAGCAAGAAGCTTGAGTTTTTCCAGTGTTTTTAATTTAAGGGAGGAGTGAAGACTGGACAGCAGGAACCAGAAAGTAATAAAGGGTAGCAAAAGTGAATTGAGAAACTGTGGAATATATAGGTGAAGGGTTGTATTTTATTTTTTAAATTTAACAATGGAGAGAGACATAAAGGTCTTTAAAATTTAGAAAGAACAGTAAATACAGTGGCACTGGTACTTACTAGAATTAATTTGCCGGAGATCTAGTTACTTAAGGCCTTTCTGGTGTCATGAAGTTGAGCCCATTTCAAAGTCCAGCTTGTTGGTCTGATAGAAGCAGTTTTCACTGACTTAGGGGACCACCAGTTTCCAAAGGCAAACGTAGTCTCCTGTTCTAAGGAGGATACATTCTCGCTTCCAGTGTCTTTCTGTTTTGTAGAGAGAACACTGTTCTGGGACCTCAGTAGACGATGCTTCCTGGGGAACTTTACTTCTGGAGCATAGAGTCATAGTGAGGCAGGATTTCCATCTCATCGAAGGGCATGGGCTTCTTACCTGGGCCTTTGGAGTAACTGTCTCTGAAGGAGACTTAAAGTGGCAGCCACCATTTAAAAAACTCTTTGGCCTTCCAGGTTGCTGTCAGTTCCATTCTCTCTTTTTCTCTATCTTCTTTCCATCTTTATTAAAAGACCATGAAGGTCAGGTCTAAAAGTACTGTTTGTGAGGTCTGAGGCTTCTTTTAAGTTTGGGGGTTTATGCCGAATATTGAGGCTGAGAGATGGGGCCAATTGGGAGATGAAGTACTTTGTTTCTCTCTGGTATTGAGATTTAAATTAGTAAAAAGTTGAAAAGGTTTTAGACAGGAAAAAGTGTTGCATTTTAATTTCGGCTTTGAGAGATTTATTATGACTTTAGATTCCCCCTCTGAGATATCTCAGAGGGGGAGTTGATATGCTGGAGAGAAGAGAGGGTAGCTAGGGGGTGACGGTGACTGGAGAAGCCGTGGGTGGAGGTTGATGGCCAGTGGAAGGTGGTGGCCTGTCGGGATGTGTGGCCTGCATGGGCCAGAAGGTTGGTGATGGAAGAAGTTGGTGATGGAAGAAGGCAGAGGAGGGGAAGGAAGCCAGGGAGAAGCTAGTGATGCGGGAGCAGGAAGAGATTATTGGGGGGAAGGTGGAGGGTTTTGAGGCTGGAGCAGGTTAGGAGGTGGAGCCGTAGGAGCTTGAGGGATCCAGACAGGAGGGAAGATGGAAGATCAGGAGAAGATAGAGGGGAAGGGGTTGAGCCAGGAGTATCTGGTGGCTGGAGTATGATTTGCACAGGGAGGGGCAAGAGTGGAGGGAGAGAAAAGGCCTGAATATAGGGGATTTTGTCCTATCTGCCATTTCTCTGATGATTATTTAATTCTTTAAGATACTGAAGTCAGGCTTGGCGCCTATAGCTCAACCAGCTAAGGCGCCAGCCACATGCACCTAAGGTGGCGGGTTCGAATCCCCAGCCCGGACCCGCCAAACAACAATGACGGCTGCAACCAAAAAATGGCCAGACGTTGTGGCGGGTGCCTGTAGTCCCAGCTACTTGGGAGGCTGAGGCAGGAGACTCGCTAGAGCCCAGGAGTTGGAGGTTGCTGTGAGCTGTAAAGCCACGGCACTCTACCCAGGGGGACAGCTTGAGGCCCTGTCTCAAAAGAAAAAAAAAGATACTGAAGTCAAAAATTCCATTCTCAGGCCATATAGACCTGGTATCCAATTTGTTGAGTCCAAGCCATATTGTAGTAGAATATGAGGCGTTTTGGCCAAATCTCCTCTTTGAGGCCTAAGTTTTTATATTGCCAAAGGAGACACCCCAGGCGTGTTTCCATTAAGGGCATGGAAGAGCCTGCTCTCATGTCTCAGATGCCCTTCCCCTACTTGGGAGGAAAAAAAGAGCGTCCCTTGTTTCCCAGGAAACCAGGAGCAGAAAACAACTGAGAAAGGTCAGGTGTCCCAGGACCTTAAATGTCTCAAAGAGGGCCCAGCACTGGGGGTGAAGTGAAAAACAAAGCAATTTGAGGTCCCGGACCCCAGAAGAGAGTAGTGTTAGGCCAAAACCCTCTAATTAGGGGTGAACCAGCAGATGAAAGAAGAAGCCAAGAGGACGAGGACGGGAGAACACGGAGGCACAGAGCAGGCGGAGGCAGCTCTGCGTGAAGGTCTTCAGGAGCCCTGTTCACCCTCAGTGGCAGATGGGATGAAATCTCAAAATCTTCCACAGCCAGGTCAATGGAGTCAGGTCTGGGCAACACAGGACCAGCTTCAGAGGGAACTGGGGTGATTGGGCCAGGCCTCCAACCAACCACCATCCCCAGGTTTTCGGCACCAGATGAAAGGGGTCCGGCGGTGTACCCAGAGATGAGGCCAGGAGAAGTTTAGGCCAAGTGTAATGAAAGGGGATGGAGACCCATCTAGGCAAAGATGGCCGCTGCCCCAAGAGTGGTCGAGGGCTTGTTTTATACTGGGATTAGGGGGAGGGAGATTGCACAGGTTGCTGGAAGGCTTTAGAGGGCTAGGTTCTATCTGGTGGAACTCTTGGGGTGGGGCCAGGCAGGCCTTTGGTTCTGGGAGGGGAGGTGGGGGAGAGGTTTAGGCACCTAACACTGCCTGGGGGTATTATTTTTATGGCATCCTGAACTGACTAATGCAGATACTCAGTCAGAATTACACCCACTTCCTCAGAGCACACAAGCCACAGCAGAGCCCCGCTTCCTCGAACCTTCCCCCAAATCACCTGACAACACAAGTTTCAACCCTTTAACCAACCCTCCTAGCATCCTCTTACTGTGTCGCCCTCCAGCTCCTCAAAGTGTGAGCTCATTTCATTTTTCCTCATCACAAAGAGCAAAAATTCAACTAAGTTAACTTTAGGTATGTCCCTGGCAGTCTTTGACTGAAGGACATTGATAACTGTAGATCTATTTGGGGTGCCTTTGGCCAGCCTGTGTTTCCACTGGTCTTCCATCAGACCTGGGGCAGGCAGAGGGTCTCCCAGTGCAGGTGGGTGCCCATCCCACACTCTTCCTCTCCTGCCCCTCCCCTCCCTGCATACCACGTGGTAACATGGAGGTAAATGCTGACTTGTTTGTGGAAGCCTGGTGCAACGCTGCTGCCTGTAGGATTCCTGACAGAAAGGGATTAACAGTAGCTAGGATAAACTGAGGCCTCCCAAGAGAGCACAGGAGAAACAGTGGGTGGTCACTGTTCCGCAGTCCTCAGGCTTTTTCCTTTCTAGGTGAAATTTGCAAATGGAGAAAAAAAGCTGAATTGCTAAACCCAAGAAGGGTAAAGAACAAGAGATAGAGAGTCTGAAAATAGGACTGGAGGGAAAGAAAGTGGCAGTGTTGGGTGGGGGGTGTAATTATGCTTTGCTGTTCAGGAGTAATGAACTTTTAGGAAATTGTCAGTAAAATTTAAGGTATGCCCCAGTCTTTTGGAAGTGGGTTTTTAGGCCCCTGACAATGCAGTGTTTGGCTTCTGCGCAAGCAGAGGGAAGAGAGAAGGCTTCCAGAGGGAACCAGCAACACGCAAGGGACAGTGGTCTAACTGTGTGATTTTTGCTATGAATCTAAAGTTAACAAAACTCCAAACATGAGTCTCATTATGTCGCCCTCGGTAGAGTGCTGTAGCATCACAGCTCACAGCAACCTCCATCTCTTGGGCTTAAGCGATTCTTTTGCTTCAGCCTCCCAAGTAGGTGGGACTCCAGAAACTCCAAACATTTTCTAAAAGTGACCTGAATGGTCAGTCAGTGAGATTTTACAAGACAAGGTAGGGATTGTTCCACAGCACCTTCAGAAAGCTCTGGCTTGCTACCCAATGCTTATTTGGTATGCACTATTTTTCATCCTTAAGGGATCCTGCTGCTTCTCTCATTTATCCCACACTCTTATTAAATACCTGAACATTTCAGTGTCAAGTGAGGGTTTACAGTGATGACTGTGACAGCCCTGCCCTCGCCCCCGAACTTCCTGGTTTCATATTAGAATCACCTGGGGGAGTTTTTAAAACTACCAAAACCCAAGCCTCGCCATGGTTAGTTAACTGGAAACCTCTGGTGGGGTGTGACCCCAGCCTCAGTATTTTAAAAGCTGCTCTGGTAATTGTCATGTGCAGCCAGGAACAAGAGGCAAACAAAAATGAAATTACAAGGTAGGAGTTTAAGTGCTACAAGGTCCATGACAGCCCATAAACACGCCCATCGTTTCTGGGAGTTTCCCACTGGAATGGGTCGCTGACCTAAGATTTGAGTAAGAGTTAACCAGAGCACAGCATTCCAGGGAGAAGCAACAGCACTGGCAAAGGCCTTGAGGCATGGGAGAGACTTCCCTGTGCTGGCGAAATTCAGTCTGCTGCACGTAGACCAGCGCAGGTAGGGGCAAGCAAGGGAGTAGAAGCTGGTGGTGGAGGGCCTGTGGGCTGGGACCAGGAGTTTGGACCATATCTTCAAGGCACTGCAGTCATCAAAGTGTTTTAAGCAAAGGAGTTGTGTAATCAAATGTGAACTTTAGAAAGATCACTGTGGCTGCAGCATCCAGGGAAAATCTGAGAAAGCAGAAGTGGAAGTGGTGAGAGGGGAGTGAAGGGACTTTGGGGACCTGCCCCAGGCTCTGGCAGGGGCTGGAAATCAGCAAAGTACTATTAGGGAACTAAAATTCTCCACACTTGGTGGTTGATTGGAGGTAGCTGTGGGGGAGAACAAGAAACTGCCCCAAATTACTGCCCCCAAAGGGCCTCAGACCACACCCTCTGGCCTCAACTCTGCAGCCACAGTGATAAGAGGAGTGAACACCCACGAGACCCCCAGTTTCACAAGCATTTCTATGGTCCTGCACACAGGGAGAGGCAGCAGGGGAAGGAGTCAGATTCTCACTTCCTCCTCGCTCTTGCCTGCCCTCAACCCCACCTCAGGCAGTTTACCTTTGGCCTGAGCCCGGTGAAAGCAACTCTGGCCCTGGAGGCAGATAGAAGAGAGTTCCTGTTTTGTCTCTGCCAGTAATTAGATTTGTGACCTTAGGCAAGTCATGCAACATCTCTGACCTGTCTCTTCTTCATCTGCAAAATGAGAATAAGAAGCTTGTCTTGTAGGGATGTTGCAAAGACTAGAACTAACATAATATATAAGGGGCTAAATGAAATATATGAAATTGACAAAGGGAGAATATCCAGA
>NW_003852542.1:3313712-3320962 GCF_000181295.1 Otolemur garnettii | reverse complement strand
AAGAGAGAGGAGAAACAGCAGTTCATAGAGAAATGAAAAAATACTAGCTAATCAAATAAAAACAAATTAATTCTGGAGATGGATGATATTTGCCCAACAATGTGAATATACTTAATGGAACAAAACTGTGCACTTAAAAATGATTAAAATGGTAAACTTTACATTATGTGTATTTTATCACAATTTTTAAAAATAATTTTTAAGGCTGGACATGGTGGCTCCTGTCTGTAATGCTAGCACTCTGGGAGGCTAAGATGGGAGGATCACTTAAGTTCAGGAGTTAGAGACCAGCCTGAGCAAAGCCAGACCCAATGTCTACTTAAAATAGAAAAACTAGGTGAGTGTTGTGGCAGGTGCCTATAGTCCCAGCTACTCAGAAGGCTGAGGCAGGAGGATCATTTGAGCCCAGGAGTTTGAGGTTGCTGTGAGCTAGGCTGATGCCACAGTCCTCTAGCCTGGGCAACAGAGTGAAACTCTGTCTCTAAAAACATAAATGAACAAACAAATAAGATAATTTTTTCAAAAGCAAATTAAAACAAGTAGGTACATTTTCAACTCTCAAGTGGACAAAAATAAAAGCAGAGCAATATCCCATAGGAAAGCTTTCTGTAAGGCAAAATGTGCATGCCCTTTGACCTAGAAATTCCACCATATGAATCTGTCCTAAGGAAATATTAACTCATGTTAGTAAGTGCAAATACATCCATCTGCGCACATATACACACCCCACACACAATTTGGGAATCAGTGAGCTGGTCTACTGCAGCATTAAAACAGTGAAAAGTCTCATACAATCCTTATAATGGGAAGTTATGAACGAAGCAGATCTTTCAGTTCTGGAATAAAAGGACAAACAGCAAACCAATGACTTTTCTGTGGAGGGAGTGGGAGAGGTGTGGGGTGGGGCAGGGCCTTTCAGCTTTTAATTTCCATGCTTCTGTATTTCCAATCTTTTTAAATCACAAGCATATCTTTTGGTTTGTTTTTTAATTTCCTTGCTTATTTTTTATTTCTTTGCTTTGTTGTTGTTGTTGTTGTTGTTTTTGTTGTTGAGACAGAGTCCCACCCTATGCCCTGAGCAGAGGTGCAGTGGCATCGTAGCTCACTGCAACCTCAGACTCAGGCTGTGGGCACCCACAACCCCTCTGGAAAGCCCTGGGATTACAGGTGCTCGCTGTGGCACCTGGCTGGATTTTTCCATTTTTTTCATGAGTCAGGGTCTCACTCTCACTTAGGTGAATCTTGAACTCCTAAGCTCAAGCAATTCTTCCTTCTCAACTACCACAGTGCTGGGATTACAGGCATGAGCCACCACGCCCAGAGCAAGCACATCTTAGATAATTTTTTTAATTGTAATGAGTTTTTTAACTGGCTAATTCTTGGGCATGTGTTATGTGGCCAGTCCAGTTGGGAGTAGGCCTTATACTTCAAAACAGAGCAATCTACTCATTCTTCCTAATGACTACAGAGCTTCCTAGAATGTGGTAAGCCATTTTTCATGATCACAAATACTGCTGCAGGGAATAGTGCAGTGAAGAAAATCAGTGCTGCAGGAAACTGCAGGATTATCATTCTTGTTATTCTGACCTATTCATTATTAGCAGTGGACCCAAGGGCCACAGCTGCTGGCCCAGCTGGTTCTTTCCAACAGATACAACGTCCTGCCACCAGCCCCAGCCATGGTCTTTCTGGCAGGCTGGCTGCCAGGACCCCTATTTGGCCCCTGAGACCCCCCTAGCCTTTGGAACGCTGCCTTGGCTTCTGGCAACTGACACTTTCATGACTGGACATTCTTCTTTCCTACCTTGCTACCCATTGCTTCTTGGGTAGCAAATTCCTTTTGCCATATGAATGGTGAGCAATATGGGGCTTGGCCCCATAGACTAATAATGCTAGTGGCCTTAGCTAAAGGATAATTTCTGCCTAGATCCCCTGCTCCTGCAGGCCAGAAACCATCCTGGCCAAAAGAGGGTCAAGCATCTGCTTTCCATCTTCCTGTGGCACCTGTGGGCCCAGAATTCCAGCCCAAGAGACAGCATATCCCCAAAAGTGCATAGACATGCTTACTCCAAGGTCTATCTCTACAAAGGAAACAGGTCACAGTGCAGCAGAAAGTGAGTGGCTGTGATGGAGCCAGTGAAGCTTCATCTCTATTTACAGCTGTTCCCCCATCGCTTGCATCACCACCTAGCTCTGCTTCCTGCCAGATCAGGGCAGCATCAGATCCTCATAGCAGTTCAAACCCTACTGTAAACTTGACTTTGAGGGATCTAAATTCTAGATTCTCTTACGAGAATCTAATGCTTGATAATCTGAGATAAATGTCATGTACTTGAATCATCTCAACCCCACCCCCTACTCACATCTGTGGAAAAACTGTCTCCTATGAAACTGGTCCCTGGTACCAAAAAAGGTCAGGAACCACTGGTTTACAAACACCCAGAAATGATGCATCAATAAAATTATTTCATTTTCCTAATTGGTCATTGTATACATATACATGTATATACAGTTTTATTAGGAGTCACCATGGGCTTCCCACTTCATATTTTTCATGAAATAACTGCCATGGATATGCCAGTCTCTCAGTGTCCCTGTACAAAAGGAGTCACCCTGTGTATAGCCCTTTTTCAGAGAGTAGAGGTTGGCATAGGGAGGTTAAATCACTTACCCAAGACTGTACATCTAGTAGGTGTTGTATTCAAACTCACACACTCTAACTTTACAGTCCAAACTTTCACCCACCTCCCTGAACTGGCTCTTTTTTTTTCTTTTTGAGACAGGATCTCACTACATTGCCCTTGGTAGAGTGCTGTGGCATTACAGCTCATAGCAACCTCAAACTCTTAGGCTTAAGTGATTCTCTTGCCTCAGCCTCCCCAGTAGCTGGGACTACAGGTACCCGCCACAACACCCAGCTATCTGTTGTTGTTGTTGTTGTTGTTGTTGTTGTTGTTGCAGTTGTCATTGTTGTTTTAGCTGGCCCAGGCTGGGTCTGAACCGCCAACCTTGGTGTATGTGGCCAGTGCCCTTCCCGCTGAGCTATGAGTGCTGCCCAAGTATTCTATTTTTCAAACACACACAAAAGAAGAGAGAAAGCCAGATGTGGTGGCTCACATCTGTAATCCCAGCACTTCAGGAAGCTGAAGTGGGAGGCCAGGATTTTAGGACCAGCCTGGACAACCTAGTGAGACCCCATCTCTAAAAAAAATTTTAAATTAGCCAATCATGGTAGTATGCATCTGTAGTCCTAGCTACTCAGGAGGTCAAGGCAGGAGCATCCTTGAGCCCAAGAGTTCAAGGCTACTGTGAGTTACAATCTTGCCACTGCACTTCAGCCTGGGTAACAAAGTAACAAGCTGTCTCAAAAAAAAAAAAGAGAAAGAGAGTATAATGAACTCTTACATAGTAACAGCTCCAGAATTAGGGTTCCATGGAACACAGTGTGAGATTCACAGACTTAGGTCACTATCAATGTCTCCTCCAGAATTTGGTGAGGGCAATCAGGGAGGTGCCCAGGAGAAAGCAGAGACAGTGTATAGGGAAAGCAAGGGGGGAAGGGAGAAACTCAGAGCTATTGGGGGCTTCTGGCAGCAGCCCAGTTGCCGTACTAAGGCATTTTAACCCTAAAACACTGTGAGGCACTGCTCAGATCCCCCCTCCAAGGAGGATTTGTCCCACCTGGCTAGGAATGTGGTCACCTACAGCACCGAGAGCCACCTGCCCTTCTAGTCTCAGCCCATTTCAGCCTGTCTTGGCCCCAACTTCAGAGGCCCCCTAGGGTGTCGGGGGTGCCAGAGCTGTCTTTCCTCCCAGCTTGACTTCTCCCTCTGCCCAAGCCCTCTTCCTTCCTCTCCTTCAATAGGACTAATCCAAGGGAACTCCTTAATAAACATCCTTCACACAAAATCTGTCTCAGTTTGCTTCCAGAGAAATTCAACCTGCCATACCCCCTTTTGCTTAAGGGAGCTGGAATGTCTGTTCCTTTGGATCTAAAAAGTGCTATTCAGTGGCTCATGCCTGCAATCCTAGCATTCTGGGAAACTGAGGCAGGTTGATTGCTTAAGCTCATGAGTTCAAGACCAACCTGAGCAAAAATCAAGACCCCATCTCTACTAAAAATAGAAAAACTGAGGCAAGAGTATCACTTCAGCCCAAGAGTTGGTGGTTGCTGTGAGCTATGATGCCACAGCACTCTACTCAGGGTGACAGCTTGAGACTCTGTCTCAAAAAATAAAAAATAAAAGAAATAAAAAGTATAGTTAACACAGTCACCTAGTGAGTCATCATATTGGGGCTGTGATGACAACCATCCTGTACCTTCTTTACAGAAATCATACAGACACCAGGACCAGACAGGGGAAGACAAAATGAATAGGAGAGCCTACTATGAATAGGAGAGACTTTCTTTTTTCTTTTTCTTTTTTTTTTTTGAGACAGAGTCTCACTCAGTTGCTCTGGGTAGAGTGCCATGCCATCATCTTAGCTCACAGCAACTTCAAATTCTTAGGCTCAAAAGATCCTCTTGCTTCAGCCTCCCAAGTAGCTGGGACTACAAGTGCCTACCACAACCAGCTAGCCTACCAGCTAGTCTACCCAGCTAATTTTTTTCATTTTTTAGTAGAGACAGGGTCTCTTGCTTTTTCTCAAACTGGTCTCAAACTTCTGAGCTCAAGCAATCCACCTACCTTGGCTTCCCAGAGTACTTATAGGCATGAGCTACACACCTGGCCTAGGAGAGATTTTTAAATTGTCTACAATGTATCAGGGAAAGAGATCAAAGTTTATATCCTAAGACCCATATTTAAGGGAAAAAAATGCAGTTTGCTTTCTTTCTCTATCAGCACTTGGGTGCTCACCCTAGCAGATAGGCAGTGGGTGAGTCAATTAAAGGAAACTCAGGCTGGGCATGGTGGCTCACGCCTGTAATCCTAGCCCTCTCGGTGGCTGAGGCAGGTGGATTGCCTGAGATCACAGGTTCAAGACTCAGCCTGAGCCAGAGTGAGATCTTATCCCTATAAATAGCTGGGCATTATGGCAGGTGCCTGTAGGCCCAGCTGCTTGGGAGGCTAAGGCAAGAGGATTGCTTGAACCCAAGAGTTTGAGGTTGCTATGAGCTATGATGCCATAGCACTCCACCAACGGTGACAAAGTGAGACTCTGTCTTTAAAAAAAAAAAAAAGTAAACTCAGTCTCTTCCTGTTTGAAGTAGTCTCCAAAGGCGTCATCAGTCTCCCTGGGAGAGAAGCTTAGTCTTGGGAGGGGCAGGCCGGGTCCTTCTTTTTCCCTCCTCTCCAGGAGGTCTAAGGTGCAGCTGCTTTGGTGGTCAGGGAGAGAAGACTCTCCTGCTTCCTGTGTGCTGCATCTGCTAGGAAAGCCCCTGCTGCTTGCACTTCTCAGGGCCTGCTTTCCTGGCAGACTCAGGTGTAGGGGTCCCCTTGATGACTCAGCCTTCCCCTTGACCTCCCTGACTTTGCAAATTCCCCAAGATCTAACTACCACTTTTCTTAAATCCCTGGCTTGGGTGGCCTTCCCTGGGGCCCTCTTTAATTCAACCCTGCAGTAATGATTTCCCATCCCTGCAAACGTAGCCTCAGAAAGCTTCTCCATTTCCCCCTCGGGTACTGGGTATATTATCTTAACAGCTGAAACCAAAATTCCACTGAGGAAAGAAACTATCTTTAGGGAAATAGTCTCGATTAGTTGCTTATGGTAGAAAGGGAGGCCCCAAACCTCCTTTTATCAAAGAACAAGGATACCATTCTGCTGTAGAGAGAGAGAGAGGTGTGGATAGTTGGTATTTCCCAAAGGGAGGAAGTAGGGAATCAGAAAAGAGAAGATAGTGAGATAGTGTGAGTTTGGGACTATCTGAGAGAAGCACAGGCTGCAGGTGGGGGGAATCTCCCAAGGCACATGGATGTGTCATTAAAAATATCTTTGCAATTCCCTTGAACCCATAAACCTCTAATAAAACGTGTTGCC
Organism: Otolemur garnettii; assembly: GCF_000181295.1. Lineage (NCBI taxonomy): Eukaryota > Metazoa > Chordata > Mammalia > Primates > Galagidae > Otolemur > Otolemur garnettii. Next base: position 3,314,980 of record NW_003852542.1, on the reverse strand, counting down.
TAGTATAGCTTCTTTGAAAAGGAAATCAAGGCCAAAGGCTGTCTACCACGTTTGGATGTACATTAAGGTGAAGACATAAAAATTCAGAGAGATTAGAAACAACCACAAGAACAAAATATTCTTGAACATTCAGAGAAATGATAGGAAACCATCAAATTGGAGTTGGAACCGTTCTTAGTTAGATCTTAGTCAGACTCCAGGGAATGTCTGAGTTACATGTAAAATTTCAGGAACATCTGTCTTGTGGAGGCAAAAGGAGAATTTAGATGTTAAAGGAATGATTTCTGAACAATAAATGCTAAGCCGCTGATAAAGTGTTCCCACTACAACAGTGTTTGAACTGCTGGTCACAGCCAATTAGTAAGCAATGAAATCAAATTGGCAGGTTGCAATCAGCATTTTTCATGATAAGGTAGAAAAGACTAGTTCAACAAATTAAAGCAAATTAAAGCTGTGATGAGACATTGCTCTGTGACTATCAGAACAACTAAAATTACAACAGTGACAATACAAAATACTGCTGAGGATGCTGAGAAATTGGATCTCTTAGTCATTGCTGGTGGGAATATAAAACGGGACAGCCACTCTGTAAAATTGTTTGGCACTTTCTTATAAAATGCAGCATACATTTGTCGTATGATCCAGCAATCTCCTCCCTAGGCATCTATCCCAGAGAAATGAAAACTCTGTCCACAGAAAAAAAATATACTCAGATGTTCAAAGCAGCTTTATGTTTAATATCCCTACATTGCAAGAGTCATTATACAATGCTCTTCGATAGGTGGTATATCCATACCGCAGAATACTAAGAGAAAAGAATGAATGAACTATTGATACACTCGACTTGGATGGATCTCAAGGGCATTATGCTTAGTGGGGAAAGTCAAACTCAAAAGGATGCACACTGCATGATTCCATTTGTATTACATGCTTTAAATGACAAAATTTTAGAGTTGGAGAATAAATTAGTGGTTGCCAGGAGTTACAGGGGGTGCGTGGGACTATAAAGAGGTAGCACGAGGGACTCCTTGTGTGGTGAATAAATCTGTAACTGCAGTGTGATGGTTGTTATACAACCCTGTATGTGTGATAAAAATGCATAGAACACACACACACAAGTACCTGTAAAAATTGGTGAAATCTAGAAAACCTCTATAGATTGCACTAATGTCCATCTCCTGAATTTGATATTGCATTATAGTTACGTAAGACATTACCACTGGGGAAAGTTGAAAGAAGAGTACAGGGGATCTCAGTGTACTATATTT
>NW_003852542.1:3312027-3313167 GCF_000181295.1 Otolemur garnettii | reverse complement strand
TGGCTGTTGTCATTGTTTACCTGGCCCAGGCCAGGTTCTAACCTGCCAGCCTCAATGTATAACCTGCCAGCCTCAGCTGGCATCATAACCACTGTGCTATGGGCAGCAAGCAAAATTTTTCTATTTTTAGTAGCAACAAGGTCTTGCTCTTGCTCATGCTGGTCTCGAACTACTAAATTCAAGAGATCCACCTGCCTCAGTCCCCTGGAGTGCTAGGATTACAGGCGTGAGCCACCTCACTAACCCAGTGAAACTTTGATTTCATTTGTGTGTGCTCATGTGAGTAGTAGGTCACAATATGAAATGCATTTAATGTACTTTTTTGGGGTGGAGTGGTTTCTTAGGTCAAAAACAATTAAAAACCACAGCTCTGCAGCAAGCTCAGCTGACTCAAGGACTTATAAGGACCATGTGATGATGTAGGACAGGCCTGGTTCATTAAGATTGTTGTTACTCATCTTTCCCATGTTTAAAGTTCTTACTATGACAGGTTTTTGTTTGTTTGTTGAGACAGAGTCTCACTTTGTCACCCTGGGTAGAATGAAGTGGCATCTGCCTAGCTCACAGCAACCTCAAACTCTTGGGCTCAATCAATTCTCTTGCCTCAGCCTTCTGAGTAGCTGAGACTACAGGTGCTCACCACAATGTCCAGCTAGTTTTTCTATTTTCAGTAAAGACGGGGTCTTGGCCTTGCTCAGGCTGGTCTTAAACTCCTGAGTTCAAGTGATCCTCCTGCCTTAGCCTCCCACAGTGCTAGGATTACAGGCAAGAGCCACTGTGCCTGGCTAGATTTTTATAAGGTTATATTCTTGTGAGTTTTTTTTTTTTTTTGAAGTTTTGGCCAGGGCTGGGCTTGAACCCACCACCCCCGGTATATGGGGCCGGTGCCCTACTCCTTGATCCACAGGCGCCGCCCCTAAGGTTATATTCTTGACTTCCACAAATAAATATGCTCTTTGTTATTTTCTGGAATCATATAACATTCAGGATCTGTCTTTTCCCCTCACTTTTTTCCATCTTTTTATTTTTTTTTAAAGTTGTTTTTATTTTATTTATTTATTTTGGATGCGCAAGTGACCTTTACTCTTTTTTTTTTTTTTTGAGACAGGAGCCTCAAGCTGTCCCCCTGGGTAGAGTGCC
>NW_003852542.1:3306692-3310441 GCF_000181295.1 Otolemur garnettii | reverse complement strand
CGGGCCGTACTTTGAGGACACCTGCTTTAGGGCATGGTGGAGGATCCAGCAAAGTGAAGAGGACAGGCCCCATTTCAAGGGGGTAGCTACTAATCATGATGTTGCCATGAGAAAATACAGACCCAGTGCTACTACATCTTCTCCATGGAAATCTTCCAATGTTTGAGGATTTACTGAAGTTTCTTGTTAAATTTAATTTGGGCGAATAAAATTATAATACATTCTCCAGGTGAGCCCGGGCCGCCAGGCTACACACTGTGCTGCCAGGTCACAGCAAGAGTCATGTAGTGTGAAGAGCTCCAGCTGGGCAGTCAGCCAGGCATGGATTCAAGTCTCAGCAACTCCAGTGACCAGCTGTGCACCCCTGACCGAGTCTCAGACTTCTGTACTGGAAACCAGAAATGTTAAAAAGTAGTGCCATTTCACACTATTTGGGGAGGATTAAGTCAGAGAAGGCATTGAAAATCCTAAGCACAAGATGTGAAAAACAGTAACTACTTCGTAACAGGGGTTGCTGTCATTATCGCTATTCTAGCAGCAGAAATGAAAAATGTAACAGTAATAGTCTCACCCACACTGTGGCTGTTAGCCACTTGGGCTACCTAAACAACTGTCAAGGTTTATTTAGGAGATAACCCACATGTCTACAGAGCAAGACAATCCCTGCAGAGGCTGAATGTCAAACGTCCACTTTACTTCCTTCACAATTTTATCTTGGATGAGTCCTTAAACTTCACAACCAAAAAAAGAAAAAAAAAAAAACCTCAGCATTTTGATAGTATGGAAAATACAGAGGTCACATCCTGATTTCTTTGCTTCCTACTCCTCCTCTATGTGAGAATCACACATTACTTTCAGTCAAACAAAACTGGTACCCGAAGTGAGGCGGTTTCACAAACAGAAAAGCAGCAGTAGAAGGACAAGGGAGGTCATCTAGGGAGATGTTCCGCTCCCCTGTGAGCCAACTCTGGCCCAAGGTATGAACCGTCTCCATAACAGTCCAAATACTTCACTGCCCACTTCTCATGAAATGCCTCCAGTGAGTGGGAACTCATCACCACCCCTAGAGTAGCTCATTCCAGTTTGATTAGGAAATCAATACATTTGTTCAATGAATAGTGATTACTTACTATATGCCGGACATTGCATTTGGTGCTGGGGAGTGCAATGATGAATGAGACAGACAAGGGCTCCCAATTCCTATTGCAGGACATAGACAATAAACAAAGAAATTAGTATGCAGGGAGGCGCCTGTGGCTCAGTGAGTAGGGCGCCGGCCCCACATACCGAGGGTGGTGGGTTCAAACCCAGCCCCGGCCAAACTGCAACAAAAAATAGCCGGGTGTTGTGGTGGGCGCCTGTAGCCCCAGCTACTTGGGAGGCTGAGGTAGAAGAATTGCCTAAGCCCAGGAGTTGGAGGTTGCTGGAGCAACTCCACTGCACTCTACCAAGGGTGAAAAAGTGAGACTGTCTCTACAAAAAAAAAGAAAGAAAGAAAGAAAGAAATGAGTATGCAAAAGGTTTGATTATATTTCAGTTAGAGATGGATTCTATGAAGAAAAATAAAACATGGTAAAAAGCTAAACGATGACAGAGGTATAGCTCTGTAGGGGCCAGGAAAGGTTCTCTGAGGAGACAGATGCTTAAGCAGGTTCCCAAAGAAGGAAGCAGGTGCACAATTTGACTATTTAGACTAAGAGCATTAGCATGGACAAAGGCCCTAAAGCAGAAACGAATGACTTCCTTTTACTCAAAGGAAATCCGGACTGGACTCTTCCTTCCTTTATGTACAGCCACAAATCTCACTGCCGCTTGAGAATCTAGCCATGTTAATCAAGTCTTCCTGTACTTGTAGAGTTGATGTGAAGCCCAAGAAGGCTACACATCAGTCTCTATCAGGTTCATCTCATCATATTTTGCCCATTTCTCTGGGTCACTGGATCCAACTGGTTCTAGGCCTTATAGCGATTCATCCTTCATGATATAATCAGCATTTTATCTACATCCCCATTCCAGTCTGACAAAAATGTCAAGTTGGACAAGTCTGAGGAATGAAGTTGGCTGATAAACCTTCAAAGGCTTCCTTCTGACCCTGCCACCAGAGGGTCGTCTCTATAATAGTCCAAATACTTCACCAGAGTCACCAAAATGCTCTCAGCTCCCTCTCATTAGTTCTTCATTTTCCAGGGTATACTTCTCAACAAAGAAGATGGAAATGTAAATGGAGTTTAGTGGCTCAGCTTTTTCGATGCCAACTGTGAACAGCATAAAATCTGTTCCAAGAAGCAGACCAAAATGTTGTCACATATAAATAACAGCCCAAGTCATAAGTAAACAAAAGGCATGACTGTGAACACTGTGGATTGACTCTGAGTAATTCACCTACTCCACTAGACTCGTAACTTGAGAGTCTCATTATATCCTCTGCCCCCAGAACACTGTCAGGTAATCATGGACACTCAATAAACATTCAGTAAGTATATGTGTGAGTATCATGGAAAATATTTAGGAAAAAAAATCTCCAAATGAGACCTGAAGGTTATGATTTTTCTGTTTCATGGTGTTCAGTAATCTAATGCTATGTAACAAAAAATCTTCAAATTTGGTGTCATAAAACAACTACAGCATTTATTTTGCTTGTGAGCCTGCAATTTGGGTAGGAACAGCTTGTCTCTATTCTGCTGAGCATTAGCTGGGGCAGTTTGTAGCTTTGAAGGCTCATTCACTTGCATAGCGGCTGATGTCTAGTGTGGTCCTCTAACCTCTCCTTTTTCCCCATTCACTGACTGGGTAATGTGCACTTCCATGGCCTAGAGGAGGGCAGAGTAACAAGAGAGAAGGCGCCTGGGTGTCTGAGTCACCACACTGAAGAGAGTTGCCTGAGCAGGAAAAGGAGCATCAGGCTAGACTACTGCTGCATGAGTGAAAACTTGTATTGCATTAAGCCACATTGGAGCCTGTTAGTTATAGGTATTTGCCTACCTTGATTGTGAAGCTCAATTTTCTATTTTTTTGAATTGCAATATCATTCACATATCATAAAATTTACCCTTTTAGGCACAATTCAGTGGTTTTCAGTATATTCACAAAGTATACAACCATCATCACTATCTAACTCCAGAACAGCTTCATCACCCTTAAAAGAAAAATCATACTGGCTTGGTGCGTGTAGCTCAGCAGCTAGGGCGACAGCCACATACTGGAGAGCTGGCGGGTTCAAATCCAGCCTGGGCCTGCCAAACAGCAATGGCAACTACAACCAAAAAATAAAAGGGGGTTGTGGCGGGCGCCTGAGGCTCAATTTTCATTCAGGAAATGTCCACTCCGCTTCCTCTCCTATTTCCCCACTCACTGGTGGGCTTGGCCAGCGAGATGTTAGGAAACATGACACAATATCACATGCTTTTATACTTTAACCCTTCTACATTTTCTTGTACCATACCCAGAGAAGAAGCCAGAGGATGAGACACCAGTGGAGCAAATCCAGACCCAATCCATATTTTGGAGCCACGCCTAGTCTAGCCCAGCCCAGCATCATCTGCCCACATATGAACAAGAATAATTATTTTAAGCCCCTGAGTTTTGGTTTGTTCTTTTTTTCTTTTACATAGCACTTTGTGGTGGTAGTTGGCCCATACACAAACAAAATTTGTGTGTGGCATTCCAGCGGGGCTGCCATGTTAAGTATCCACTTGATGTCTGTTTTTTATCTCATTTACGCTTAAGCCAAAGCTATTTTTTTTTTTTTT
>NW_003852542.1:3298502-3306540 GCF_000181295.1 Otolemur garnettii | reverse complement strand
TTCATGTTGTAACTTTCTTCATCATTTTACTTTTGGCAGGCCCGGGCTGGATTCGAACCCGCCACCTTAGGTGTATGTGGCTGGCGCCTTAGCCGCTTGAGCCACAGGCGCCGAGCCAAGCCAAAGCTATTTTACAGATGAAGAAACCAAGGCACAGGAAAAGACTTGCCCAAGGTCACACGATTTGGTATATCAAATGTACATGCCTAAGTTTTCTTCCTGCTGTTCCAAATACACTCAGGGGAAGTAAGAAAAGCAGATAAAAATCAGAAAGGGACTGGACAGAATTTAGGATATCTCCACCAAATCCCATTTAAACAGAAAACCTGGTAATACTCCTTCTCACTTAAAAAAGGAAAGTTCAGGGCAAATATAAGAATGACCAGCTTCATCCTCTGGGCTGTTAATTTACGGAACTTATTATCTAAAAGGTGTTGCACAGGCTGAAAGTACAACTTTTCTAAGAACGATTTGAATAACTGCATTATACACTTCTATAATGGGTTAATAATAAAAACAAGGACGTTTGTACGCACGTAGGTCTCTATTATCCTCAAGGTTAACTTCAAGGAGGAAACCTGCTGATACAATGTTCCTAAGAACCCCGGGGCACAGGGAACATTGTGAGCCCTCTGGGGACTCCCTGCTCCCACCACCGCCCTTTAGACAATGCTTCTATCAGCATTTAGGAAGCACCGCCACGCAAGGCTCCTGCAGGAACTGCCCAGATCCAGACGACAATGAGAGAGCAACTGGCTCCCAACCTGAGCAAAGAGCACTGGAAACCTATTTGAGTCCTCCGCTCCCACCCCCGCTTCACCTCTGCGGCTCTGTGCTCAGATTCTTTTAGCTCCAGACCAAGAAAGGACTCAGACTCCCCAAGGGGAGAAAAAGAGAAGCAGCAAGAACGACACAGGTGGGGATTGTCTCCTACGAGCAAAGATTGCTGCAGAGCGAGCGTGCACGCCCGCACATCCACTCCCACAACTACACACCGCACATGCACACTCGCAGAAGCACACAGCCCTCCCCCTCCTGTCTCCACACTCTTTCTGCTGAGCAGCACATTCCCGGAGAGAGGGAAATGCAGCCAAAAAGAAAACCCGGGGGGCTGGCGCCCACCCCAGCGGCGCCTGCAGCCCTCACGCCTGGGAAACGGCGAGCGGGGGCGCCGGGCGCGAGGTGCTAGAGGAGCCGCGCCCAGCCTGGCTGGCAGCCCCGCGGAGGGCGCGACAGGGCGACCAGCCTCCGGTGCCAGCACCGCCCCCGCTGCGGCGGGTGAGGGGCGGGGCGGGGCGCGGCGTATATAAGACGAGGGGCGGGCGCCGCTCTTTTGTCTCTTGCTGCAGCAACTGGAGTGGGAGCACCAGGACCCCGGGCTCGGAGCGGGACGCCAAGGTGAGCGCCGCGCTGGGGGAGGGGGGCGCCCGGGCCAGGGTGGGGTCGCAGCCGGTGCATCCGCCGGGCGCGCTGCGGCTGCAACAGGAGCCCTTCCTCGATGGGACAGAGGGCGGACCGACCACGCCCTGGGGCTTCGGAGTGGGGTGCGGGGCGCGCCCAGATCCTCGGCCCCGGGGCTGCCGGGAACGCCCGGGCGGGAGTGCCACGTCGGGAGGCGGCGGTCGTGAGCGAGGAGCGGGACGCTGGCCACAGCCCCAGGCCAACCGCCTCGGTTTGCCCACTAGGATTGTTTTAAGAAAATGGCAGACAAACCGGACATGGGGGAAATCGCCAGCTTCGACAAGGCCAAGCTGAAGAAAACCGAGACGCAGGAGAAGAACACCCTGCCGACCAAAGAGAGTGAGTGTCCCCGCCAGCTGGGTCCCCAGCCCAGCTCCTCACCCTGCCCTTCCCTTGCAAACCCCCCACCTCCCCACACAGCCGATACCTCTGGTCTGGGTGGCCCCGCCACCCTTCCAGTTACAGAAAGTGTCCCTCCCCAGCCCAAGCCTCTTTCTTCATTCCCGACCTCGTGGGTGCCACGGTTGGGGGGTTTCAAGGTGGCCTCACCCTCCGGTGATAGACCGCTTCCCGCTCTCCACAGCCATTGAGCAGGAGAAGCGGAGTGAAATTTCCTAAGTCTGGAGGATTCCCTGTCCCCGTCATCTCGAGACCCCAGTCGTGATGTGGAGGAAGAGACACCTGCAAGATGGACATGAGCCACAAGCTGCACTGTGAACCCGGGCACTCCGCGCCGGTGCCACCGGCCTGTGGGTCTTTGAGGGGACCCCCTAATCGGACTGCCAAATTCTCCGGTTTGCCCTGGGATATTATAGAAAATTGTTTGTATGATTAATGAAAATAAAACACACTTCGTGGCATGGCTGGCGTGGTCTGAGTCTCTTAGTTGAGTATGCGTGGGCAGTGTTGCTGCATCAAAGTCCCACTCCTTGGAGTCGGTTCCTGTCGCAGACGGGCAGAGGGAGGTCGCCGAATGGGCCGGCTTGGAACGACCATTTTTAAGTTTGGTTATACGTGCTTCTCCGTAAGAATTCATGGCTTATTAGCTGCTTAGCTCTTGCCCTTAATGCAATCTACGTAAAATTTAACCCCACTTTGTCTCCTGCAAGCTGTTCTGGAAAAAAAAGAGCAGGGTTTGGTTTTGGTAAGCTTTTTAGAGTCCCACTTGTTTCCTTCTCATAGCTGATTCGCAGCTGTAGAGAACAGTGATTTAAAGTCTAGGAGGAAAGGGAAGAAAGACAATCTGGAATGCTGGAAATCGGGTGAGGTCCCAAAGTCTCCAGAAGAAAAAGGCGTTAAACAACGGAGGCGGGATCTAGGGAAACTACAGCGGGAATATCTGAACTAGAGGAACCAACACTAGAACTTGCAGGGCTGGGGGTGGTGGAGAGCCTAGTTTTTTGTCTTTTAACACTAGCTCAGAACCTCTCACAAAAGCATTAGCCATTAGAGGGAGTGCCCGCGCTGTGCTTTAGCAGGAAGGGTGAGAACGTGGAGGGAGGAAGGGAAGTTTGGTGTGGGCAGCAGAGCACTATGGGGTCACCCCTCTGGACCCACAGGGAAGGGGTGGTACCAGCCCAGAGGGTTTGGTTTTCCTCAGCCTGGGTCTCCAGGGCATTCAGGAACAGGAGAAACAGGCTGATAATTCCGGGGCTGAAGTTTTCCTTTAGGAGGGAGTTGGGGAGGTGATTGCTGGTGATTTATTTCACATTTTTGCCTGGCCCCAAGGGGCTAAGCCCTAGGTGGGGGCAGTTAATTCAAATGAAGTACCATCCCTGTCCACAGGAATTTAAAATCTAGTGACAGAGACAGGCAGCCACAGCAAACCAGAGTCAGAACACCCAGGCTGAGGAAGCCCCACGGCCCATGGAAACGAATGTCCAAAGAGTTTCTTCCTCTCAGCTCCTATCGGCACCTCCTTCTGCATGATCACCTTCCTGGGTACAGAGAATGGAGGATTCTTACGGATTGATATTGGTGACTCACATAGTAGACACTTGATACGGGGTTCAGTAATGGTAACTGAAGTATCACCTGGCCTCGCCTGCTCCATCTTGGCACTGCTAAAGCTGAGCTGCCACCAGGTGCCCTTCCCCACCGTCTTGTTGATTCCATCGTTCATCGACAGGGCCCTAGCATGGAGAATTTGTGGAAGTTGCCATGGTTCAGGGAAGTCAAACATCTTCATTTCCTTCCCTGAGCTCAGTCAGTCCAGGATATTATCCTATTACAATCAGGGGAAGTACAGTCAATTCATAATTGAAGCTATTAGTAGAAAGCTCCATATTAGCCAGATGACAGCTATTACATCTCATCTGCTTAAAAGATTTTGGATTTGGGGGTGCTGAGTTCTGTGAAATTCAAAAGCTGTGTTCTTGCTCGGTTTAATTCAGCATACATTTTTTTTTAGCACCCTGTCAGGCCTATCACAGCACGAGGCCTGTGGCAGCTAGAAAAGACACGCCAACTATCTATACAAAAGAAAGAAAGAAATGCTAAAGAGATATAAGTAAAGAGCCATGGGAAGGTAGACAAAGGAATGGTTAACTCTAGGACAGGGGGCTGCGTCATGGAAGAGGAATTAACTGAATTAACAGAAGTAAAAATGAAAGCAGGGCTTTCTCAACAGAAGGAAGAGCAGCACATAATGATATGTTCAGTGAAGAGAAAGGCAGTGATTCAGCAAAAACAGAAGCAGCCTCAAAATTAGCCTAGAAGGTAAGTTGGGTATGTTTTATCCTATAGATAGTTGGGAGCCACTGGAGATACGAGGATTTGGAGCAAAGTGATCTGAAATGTATGTGATAGCATTGAGTGGATACTGTTACAGGCATGAATGGTTTTCTACCCAATCGCCACCATCACTACCCCTGCCATTATCACCCCATCATCATCATCATCACCAGCACCCATGCCTCATCCCCTTCTACCCTGCCTCTGAAGAATGAACAATGGAATACCAGTTTTATTCAGATATCACGCAGTTAACGAGCTTCAAGGGGCCCAGAGAGTAAGAGAGTAAGGCTTGATTAGTATAAATTTATGGTACTCAGAAATTAAGCTTATAGAAATTTATGAGGCCTTTTTTTTTGTTATTGTCATAACCATTAAGGGACACTATTGACAGCTCATAGATAGAGACCAGAAATTCTTGACATCCTGCAATGCATAGGACAATCCTACACATCAAAGATCTGTCCAGTGCCCTGCATGACTTTTAAAAACTCTTTACATTTAACACACATACATTTAACATACATACAAAATACATACATACATTTAACATACATACAAAATACATACATACATTTAACATACATACATACATTTAACATACATACAAAAAATGCATAAAAGTGTACAGTTCAATGAATCTTCACAAACTGAACACGCCCTTGTACCGCCTTCCAATTGCATACCTATGTATGTTCTAATAGCATGTATACATTTTGCCTGTTTTTGAACTTCATGTAAACAGTGACTTTTATTCGTGTAGGTGAAGCATCTCTTAATTATATGAGTCTATCAGTGATTGATTTTGCCAGTTTTACCATAGACTTCATTTTCCAAGAATGCAAACTTGCAAATATAAATTGATAGCTACCTCTTGTTACCTCAAAGACTCACTAAGAGCTGATCGATATTACAGAAATCATGGCACTTGGGCAGCACCTGTGGCTCAAAGGAGTAGGGCGCTGGCCCCATACGCCAGAGGTGGCAGGTTCAAACCCAGCCCCTAGCCCAAAACTGCAAAATAAAAAAATAATAATGATAAAAAAAGAAAGAAAGAAATCATGGCACTAACAGAAATACCCTCTTGGTTTCTAAATTGTTTCATGAAACAATTGTACTGATGTTTATGTGAAGCTGCTGGATTGTGGTAATGCTATAATAGGTGAATACATACATAATGTGCAGACCAGTTGTTTATATTCTAGAAGATTATGCCATTTTTTATTAGTCAGCTTTTGATAGGTTATGCTGTAGTAACCAAAAAAAAAAAAAAAAACCTAAAATCTCAATGTCATGCAATAACAGAAATCTAGTTTTGTTTTTTTGTTTTTTGAGACAACATCTCATTTTCTCACCGTCAGTTGAGTGCTGTAGGATCATAGCTCACAGCAATCTCAAACTCTTGGGCTCAAGTGACCCTCTTGCCTCAACCTCCCAAAGTAGCTGGGACTACAGGCACCACCACAACACCTGGCTATTTTTAGAGCTAGGGTCTCACTCTTGCTCAGGCTGGTCTTGACCTCCTGAGTTCAGGCAACCCACCCACCTATCCTCCTAGGATGTTAGGATGCCAGGCCTGAGCCACCACCCCGGATCAGATATCTATTTCTGATTCTTACCACACATCAGTTGCTGCTCTGCTTCTGTTCCACATGTCTTTCTCATTCTGAGAGCCAGGCTACAGGAACTGCCCCTATCTAGGATATACTCATGGTAGGAAAAGGAGGGGCTTTTTCCAATGCTCTTTTTCCACACAATGGCTTTTTCCAAGCTCTTCTCAGAGCTTGAGAGTTTCCATTCATATTACATTGGCCAAAGCAAACCTTAAAGCCAGCCTTACATCAGTTTGGTGAGGCACACTATAAATCACAAGCCGTCAACCTGGGATTCATAATTCTTTTAATAGGGAATGCAGAAAATAATTATAACCCACAGTACAATATACCATTTATATTAAAATGTATATCCTTATGATTTTTAATAAATTACCTATGTTTATTTTACCTTTATATTCCAGGCTTATGTTGATACGTGTTTTTAAAGTATGCACTGGGGAAGGCTTTATTATCTTTGATTTTCATTTCAGAATAGAGGAGTGTTATAAAATACTGTATATATAAGGAGATGTTGGTTCTAACAGGTTGGGAACCAGCACTCTGAACCAATCCTGATAATTCCACTATCTTTGCCAGTGACTGACTTCAGAATAGCTGTGGATTGTGATTCTAGCCAAGGAGACCCAAGAGGGAGCCTGCTCAGGAGCTTCTTGGAAGATTGCATTTGCTTTTCAGGAAGAACATAATGAAAAAGTACAAATGTCACTGAATGAGAATGTGACGCTTGAACCATGACAGTCATCTTGAAGTCAGTAGGAGAAATGTTAACAAGTTGAAAAAAATCTGGGTACTTGGTGAAGAAGCCCTTGAGTTGCTGAGCTTTCCTGAAAGTGCCTTATCTTTGAACTTTTTATGTGAAATAATATTTTTTTATATTTAAGACATCTATATTGGGTTGTCTGTTGCTTATCGTCCAAAGTACCCTAAAAATAATCAGCAAGAATGAGAAGAATCTAAGTGCAGAGATACCGAGTGGCTGTACATTGTGATAGTCCAGACAAGAGGTAATAAGACTTTTCAGTTAGGGAAAGAACTACACAAATATCTAACACTCCACTCACTTCTGGGGCGGGGAGGAGCTGACTTGTAGCATTTGTTGATTTCTGTGTTATAAATATTGCCAATCCCAAGCTGCTGACAATTTAACAACTAACTTGCCTGCTTTCTGAAAATTTAACAATTGGTTCTTTGCAAGCTGGTGCCAGTTGGCTCCAGCCCACCACTGACTACAGGGATTGGAAAGCAGGGCTGATATAAAAGATATTGCAGAGGGAGAATTAGCAAAGACTTTGGAGGGCAAATCGCAGACAAACAGAAACTTCTATTTGTCTGTGCGACTTCATTTTACTGCTTTAAGTTCTAGGGGAAGACTAAAGCATCCTATAACCAGCGCAGTTCCCAGAAAGTACATAGGGAAACCCAGTACTGCTTTGGAGAAAGTTTTTTTAATTTTTTTTTTTAACAGGTTCCCACATAGGTATCATAAATTAACTTAATGGTCTACACATTGTAAAGAAAGACAACAAAACAAGGCCATGGTAAAGTTGGTGCCTGTGGTTCTGATCCCTGAGAAGGGCAGGGTGAACTTGGAAGACATCACAGAATCAGAGAATCTGTATCAAGCAAAACCCAGAAAGCAAAAACTGGTGGGAGTCTGGGTAGAAGCACGTGGTGGGAGAAAAGCAGGCTGGGTTGGTGGGTCAAACTGAAGGAGCTATAGTTATTAATTGATTATTGTTTTCTCCATTTATTCAACCACAATTTATTCAGCATTTGCTAAGTACTGGGGGCCCTAGGCTAGGTACTAGAGGCATCAGGAGAAACAGGATGTATCCTTTTTAACCTCATTCTCTCTAAGGCAGTGGTTTGCAAACTCTAATTCCTCGATGTATTTTCATTGTTACAAAGCGGTCAGGACCCACAGGTTGAGAACCACTGCTGTAAGGTAAAATGAACAGACAACCCAGATTAATAACAAAATATGGAATCATAGACTTCAATATTCTGATTTAAAACTAAAAGGGCAGGCCCAGCATGGTGGCTCATGTCTATAATCCTAGCACTCTGGAAGGCCACAGCAGGACAATCTCTTAGGAGGTCAAGACCAACCTGAGCAAACTGTCGCCTCATCTGTACTAAAACTAGAAAACTTAGTCAGGCATTGTGGCCGACTCCTATAACCCCAGCTACTTGGGAGGCTGAGGCAGAAGGATCGCTTAAACCCAGGA
>NW_003852542.1:3294100-3296035 GCF_000181295.1 Otolemur garnettii | reverse complement strand
GACAGAGTCTCACTATGTTGGCCTCAGTAGAGTGCTATGGCGTCACAGCTCGCAGCAACCTCAAACTCTTGGGCACAAGAGATTCTCTTGCTTCAACCTCCCAGGTAGTTAGGACTATAGGTGCCCACCACAACACCCAGCAATTTTTTGTTGCAGTTGTCATTGTTGTTTGGCAGGCCTGGGCCAGATTCGAACCTACCAGCATCGGTGTATGTGGCTGGCACCGTACCACTGTGCTACCTGCTAAGCCATCTGCTTCTTTATTCTCAGGCTGACTCTCCCTGGCGGGTGACATATGGCTACAGCTCAAAGATTACATTCCTTCCAGGTGTAGAAGCAGCAAAAAGGAGGCAACTTCCTTTCATTCCGTTCAAACAGAAACCAGTACAGTGACTCACGCCTCTAATCCTAGCACTCTGGGAGGCTGAGGTGGAAGGATCGCTTGAGCTCAGCCTGAGCAAGAGTGAGCCGCCATCTGTACTACAAATAGAAAACAATTAGCCAGGTGTCATGGCCAGTGCCTGTAGTCCCAGCTACTTAGGAGGCTGAGGCAGAAGGATCACTTGATCTCAAAAGTTTGAAGTTGCTGTGAGCTAGGCTGACCCCACTACACTCTAGCCTGGACAACCAACAGAGTGAGACTCTGCCTCCCCCCCCCAATAAAGAAACCCTGGGCCTAAATTTCACCAACCTGAATTAGGCCAGGTGTCCATCCTTGACCCAAAACACTCTAGCTAGGGCAAGGCTAAGTCATATGCTATGATTTTTTAATTAGATTAAAGTTGGCATCACCAAGAACAGAATAAGCCAACATTATATACCTCTTGATATGATACACTGACATGAATTCAGCATCACATTCATGATACTCCTGCCAAAAATGCATAACCTGAGTATAGTCATGAGGAAACACAAGACTAACCCAACGTAAAGGACGTTCTACAAACAACTGGCGTATACTCTTCAAAAATGTCAAGATGGCTCGGCGCCCACAGCTCAGTGGGTAGGCCACATACACCGAAGCTAGCGGGTTCAAACCCAACCTGGGCCTGCTAAATAATGACAACTGCAATAAAAAAATAGCAGGGCGTTGTGGTCGACGCCTATAGTCCCAGCTACTCAGGAGACTGAGGCAAGAGAATTGCTTAAGCCAAAGAGTTTGAGGTTGCTGTGAGCTGTGATGCCACAGCACTGTACTGAGGGTGACATAGTGAGACTCTGTCTCAAAAAAAAAGTTAAGATTACAAAAGACAAAGAAAGGCTATTGAGATTTTAAAAGACTAAAGAGACATGACAGCCAAATGCAATGCTTAATTTGGCATTAGATTGTGCATTAGAAGAATAATTGCTATAAAAAACATTATTGGATAATTGGTGAAATTTGAATTAAGTTGGAAATTTAAAATTGAAATTGGACTATGATTAGAGAATAATATTCCAGCAACATTAAATTTCCCACTTTTGATCACTGTACTGTGCTTATATGAGAGAATGTGCTGTCCTTGGGAGACATGAGGTCAAAGCACTTAAGAATGAAGGGGCACATGTATGCAACTTCTCTCAACTAATTTAGCAAAATAATATAATACCAATGTGTGCACATGTGTGTATATAGAGGGAGAGAAAGAAGATGTAGCAAAATACTGAGAGTTGAATCCAGGGGGAGGGTATATAGATCTTTGTACTATTCCTGTAAGTTTTCTACAAGGTTGAAATTATTTCAAAATAAAACAGTTTTAAAAATCAGAATATATCAGCATTCACGGGGGATGGCTTTTTAAAAAGAAGAGAGTAATGTTTAAGTACTACTCTAGATCCAACTCTATGGAAAACCAGACACGTGGTCAAAACTGACAATGGAATTGATCCATCACAACTTCCTTTATCTTGTGCCCTAATTTTGAAGAAATAATAACTTTAAAAAACTAGTGGCTC
>NW_003852542.1:3292247-3293679 GCF_000181295.1 Otolemur garnettii | reverse complement strand
CTGAATGGTATGGAGGGTTGGACTCAGCAACAGGGCTTAGGGGATAAGTAAGGAAGCTGAATCTCGGGCTGTATAAACAGGCCTTGGAGAGGGGTGACATCAATAGTAATAGCTGAGTCTGTTCCTGACTCCAAACTGTATTTGCTGTTTATGTCAGAGTTTTCCAGAGAAACAGAGCAAATAGGAGACGTACGCGTGCACACACCCCCCACACACACACACACACACGCACATGCACACATACAGATTCTGAGGAATTGGCTCATGAGATTGTGGGGGCTGAAGTTTGAAACCCATAGGGCAGATAAGCAGTGTGGAAACTCAAGCAGTTCTTCCACATTATCAGGATGTCCCAAAAGTCGCCATGCCTGGGGAAGATGGGAAATTATAGCTGAATGTACCTTTACTTACAAATCATTTATTAAAAATTTTACAAAATATTCTGTACAGATTGGCCACCTCTGTACAGATGGAATTCCTTCTTCTCACAGAAACTACAGTTTTTGCTTTCAAGCCTTCAAATGATTGGATGAGGTCCACCCCAAGAATAATCTCCTTTTCTTCCTATCAACTGATCGTAAATGTTAATCACATCTAAAAAAGACCTCACTGCAGTATCTAGACTGTGTTTGAACAAATTACTGGGCACCATGGTGTAGCCAAGTAGACACATAAAATTAACCATCACAATGTTTGAAGGTTTATTTTCCATTTCATCCACACAAGCACTGGGATGCCAGCAGGCATTGTCTCCCTGGATCTGGGCACCCATCCGTCCCATGCCAGGCTGGCAGACAGCAGGAACTAGACTGACGGCAGAAGTCCAGCTCCCACCCCCTCCTAAGACCTGGAAATGACCTGGAAGGATAGAAACTAGATGCTGGATAGTAGAGCATTAAGCTGGAAAGAGCTTCTGTTCTGAGCCTGGGACCTCAGAGACGCAACACCAGGCCTGCATTCCACTTCTAGACTCATTGCTCAGAGAGAGAATAAGCTTCTATTATGATATTTAAGTCACTAAGTTTTAGGAGGTTTTCTGTCATAGGCAGCTGAGCACAATTCTATGGAATATAAAAATCAAAGAAAACACAGTTTGGCCAGGCACAGTGGTTCACACTCTAAGAGGCAGAGGCAGATGGATTGCCCAAGCTCAGGAGTTGGAGACCAGCCTAAGCAAGAGCGAGATCCCGTCTCTAAAATTAGCCAGGTGTTGTGGTGGCCACTTGTAGTCCCAGATACTCAGGAGGCAAGGCAAGAGGATTGCTTAAACCCAAGAGTTTAAGGTTTCTACATGCTATGATCTCACAGCACTCTACTCAAGGCAACAAAGTAAGACTGTAAGAAAAATAAAGAAAATATAGTTCATCTAAGAACAGATGATAAACACAAGACTAAACAAGGAAGGGGTTTTTTTTGTTTATTTATTTATTTT
>NW_003852542.1:3289829-3291058 GCF_000181295.1 Otolemur garnettii | reverse complement strand
AAAAAAAAAAAAAAAATCCTTGCGAAAGACTCTCAGAGTGGATCAAAACCATTTTCAATCATAATTTTTTCAGGAAAGATACATCTGCAACCACTCTTTTCAGAAAGGCAAGATGAGGATGTTAATATCAAATGAAGTAAAACTTAAGCCACAAAACATCAAATAATTAAAGATAGTAGTTTAATATTAAAGTCCACTATTTAAAAATCAGTCATAAATCTTTATGCACTGAATAACATCCGACATGCACTCATAAGCATGTGTACACACACTCGTACACACACTCACACACACACTCAGGAACACACACAGTGTTACCACTTAGAAGAGTGCCAGGCCCAGATGGCTCCACAGATGATTTCTTTCAAAGCTGCAAGAAAGCAATAACTTCAATACCTTAACATTTGTTTCAGTAGCTAGAAAAGGACATATGCCTCTTGTGATGGTTAATTTTAGCTATCAGCTTGACTGAATTAAGGAACACAGTCATCCCTGCTTATCCACAGAGGGTACATTCCAACACTCCCAGTGTGGATGCCTGAGATCACAGATAGAACTGAATCCTACAAGAAGATTTTTCCTATGCATACACACCTAGGACAAAGTTTAATTTACAAATTAGGCACAGTAAGAGATTAACAACAATAACTAAAAATGTAATAGAATAATTATGACAGTAACCCAGCATTACTATTCTTTCACTTTGGTGCTATTAAGTCATACAGTGGTTACTTTAACACAAGCACTTACCAGTCAATCAGATAACTGGGATGGCTACTAAGTGACTAATAGGCAGGTGGTAAAAACAGCATGGATGCTCCAGACAAAGGAATGATTCATATCCTGAGAGGGACAGAGTGGTAAGGCCTGAGATTGCATCACAATACTCAGAATGCTGTGCCATTTGGGAGTTATGGATTGTTTATTTCTGGAATTTTCCATGTGATATTTTCAGCTGAGGTTAATCAGGAATAACTGAAACTGGGGGTAATGAAACTGAGGAGAAGGGGGGACCAGTGTACCTAGAGAGCAGGTAAAACATTATTTGGGGGCCAGGCGTGGTGGCTCACACCTGTAATCCTAGCACTCTGGAAGGCCAAGGAGGGTGGATTGCCTGAGCTCACCAATTTAAGCCTGATCAAGAATGAGACACCATCTTTAAAAATAGCCCGGCATTGTGATGGGTGCCTATAGTCCCAGCTACTTGAGAAGCTGAAGCAAGAGAATTG
>NW_003852542.1:3286447-3289510 GCF_000181295.1 Otolemur garnettii | reverse complement strand
GGTTGCTGTGAGCTGTGACGCCACAGCACTCTACAAAAGAGCAATAAAGTGAGACTCCATCTCTAAAAAAAAAAAGGCATTATTTTGAGACATGTTTGCAAGGGCGTTTTCAGAGGAAATTGGCATGTGAGTCTGTTGACTGGGGAGTTGAAGATGCACCCTCAGCACTGTGCATGGGCAGGCACTATCTAGGCACCTGGGGGCCTGGATAGACCAAAACTGCAAAGGAAAGACAAGTTCTTTTCTTTCTCTCCTGGAGCTGGGACATCCTTCTTCTCCTGCTTTTGGACAGTGAACTCTAGGCTCCCAAGGCTCTGGACTCTGGAATTTATACCAGTACTCTGACCCCAAGGGTTCTCAGGCCTTTTGTCTTAGACTGAGTTACATCACCAGCTTCCCTGCTTCTGAGGCTTTTGGACCTTTTTTTTTTTTGAGACAAAAGTCTCTCTCTCTGTGACTCCAGGAGGATTGAGTACTATGACTCCCCTAGCTCATAGCAACCACAAACTCCTGGGCTCACTCCTGATCCACTTGCCTCAGTAGCTGGGACTACAGGCACCTGCCACAATACCCCCCTGTATTTTTAATAGAGATAGGGCCTTGCTCTTGCTCAGGCTGGTCTCAAACTCTTAAGCTCAAGAAATCTACCAGCCTTGGCCTCCCAGAGTTCTAGGATTACAGGTGTGAGCCATCGTGCCTGGCTTGAGGCTTTTGGACTTGAACTGAGCCATGCCTCCAGCATCCTTGGTTCTCTAGCTTGCAAATGGCCTGTCGTGGGACTTCTCAGTCTCCATAATCATATGCACCAATTCCCCTATTGAATCTCCCTTCATGTATCTACAGACAATGGTCCGCCATATCCATGTGAGTTTGTTTCCAGGACTCTCCACAGATAGCAAAATCCACAGATGCTCAAGGCCCTGATAGAAAATAGTGTCGTGTTTGCACATAACCCACACACATCCTCCTCCATACTTTAAATCATGTCTAGATTAATTATAATACCGAATACAATGTAAATGCTATGCAAATAGTTGTTATACTGTATTGTTTAAGGAATAATGACAAGGAAAAAGTCTTTACCAGTTTATATTCAGTATAGGTTGGGTTTTTTTAATTAAAAACAAATATTAAAAGAGATAGAATTGCACTCTGTCATCCAGGTTGGAACACAATAGCATGAATATAGCTTGCTGCAGCCTGGAAATCCCAGAGTCAAGTGATTCTCCTGCCTCAGCCTCCAGAGTAGTTTAGACTACAGGCGTGAACCACCAATATTTTTTGTAAAAACAGGATCTCAGTTTAACTGAATATTTTTTGTCTATTGTTTGTTGATTGGTATACAGAACCCACCAAAACAGAGGGCTTTTATAAAGAGGGTGCCAGAAAAATGTATACACATTGAAAGGGGAAAAAAAGCTGTATTAAAATTATAATATTCAGGTGGTGCCTGTAGCTCAAGTGGCTAAGGCGCCAGCCACATACACCAGAGATGGTGGATTCGAACCCAGCCCAGGCCTGCCAAACAACGACGGCTGCAAACAAAAAATAGCTGGGCATTGTGGCGGGTGCCTGTAGTTCCAGCTACTTGGGAGGCTGAGGCAAGAGAATCACTTGAGCCCAGGAGTTGGAGGTTGCTGTGAGCTATGATGCCATAGCACTCTACCCTGGGCAACAGCTTGAGGCTCTGTCTCAAATAATAATAATAATAATGATAATAATAATAATACTCAAGTCACATTTGACCTTTGCAATTACAAGAGGTGCTCAAACATGTCTTGTATTCATCTTTGTTATTGGTGTATACTGAGTATTATAATTTTAATATAGTTTTTTTCTTTCTTAAAATGTGTATTTTTTTTTTTGGCACACTCTGTATGTACGCATATCTTACTGGTTCTGTCTCTGTGGAGAACTGTGACTAATACACACACCCCCAATACATTTTACAAAGCCAATATAATCCCCCAAAAAACTCTACTGTGAATATTTTGGCAAAATTCTATATAAAATATTGGCAAATTTAATCAAGAAGTATATTAAAATAATACTACACCATGGCCAATCAAGTTTTATTCCAAAAATACAATCCAAAAAAATTTTTCTTTTTTTCTTTTGAAGCAGAGTCTCAAGCTGTCACACTGGTTAGAGTGGCTTAGTGTCATAGCTCAAAGCAACCTCCAACTCAGGCTCAAGCAATCTTCTTGCCTCAGATTTTCTATTTTTAGTAGAGACAGGGGTCTCGCTTTTGCTCAGGCTGGTCTTGAATTTATGAACTCAAACAATCCACCTGCCTCAGGCTCCCAGAGTACTAGGATTACAGGCGTGAGCCACTGCACCCGGCCTCCAAAAGTTTCAATACCAGAAAATTGACTGCCACAATTCAGCACATAAATTAGTAAAAGAAAAAAATGCTTATCTTGATATGAGCCTTAGATGGTTAATTTTATTTGTCAGCTTGAGTGGGCCATGGCATGCCCAGTTGAAATTGTTTCTGGTGTGGCTGTGAGGGTGTTTCTGAATGAGATTAGCATTTGAATCAGTGGATTCAGTAGATCACTCTCTCCAATGTGTGTGGGCATCATCTAAGCCACCAAGGCCTGAATAGAATAAATGGTGGAGAGAGGACTTCACTTCTTTTTATCTTGCCTCACTGCTTGAACTGGGACATCTTTTATCTTCTGCTGCCCTCAAACTGGGATTTCTATCATTAGTTCTCCTGGTTCTCAGGCCTTTGGACCCAGACTGAACTATACACCAGGCTTTCCTGAGTCTCCAGCTTGCAGACAGCAATCATGGGACTTCTTAGTCTCCATAATCACATGAATCAATCCCTCATGACAAATCTTATCAGGTATATATGTATCCTACTAGTTCTGTTTCTCTGCAAACTCAGACTAACACAAAGAGTAAATTTTATATGCATGTGTATTTTACCACAAGTTTTAAAAACTGCTCTGTTAAAAAAATTCTTTGTGTGTGTGTGTGTGCTTAAAACATTTTACCAGGCTCGGTGCCTATAGCTCAACCGGCTAAGGCGCCAACCATGTACACCTAAGGTGG
>NW_003852542.1:3283967-3285323 GCF_000181295.1 Otolemur garnettii | reverse complement strand
AGAATTATTTGAGCACTCTGGAAGGCCAAGGTGGGTGAATTGCCTGAGCTCACAGGTTCGAAACCAGCCAGAGCAAGAGCAAGATTCCACCTCTAAAAATAGCCAGGTGTTGTGGCAGGCACCTGTAGTCCCAGCTACTCAGGAGGCTGAGGCAAGAGAATAATTTGAGCCCATGAGTTTGAGGTTGCTATGATGCCACAGCACTCTACTGAGGGTGACAAAGTGAGACTCTTTCTCAAAAAAAAAAAAAAAAAAAATTTTTTTTTGCAAGAAATATACAGAACTTACATACAGAAAACTACCCTGGCCAGGCGCGATGGCTCAGGCTTGTAATCCTAGCACTCTGGGAGGCCGAGGTGGGTGGATTGCTTGAGCTCACAAGTTCAAGACCAGCCTGAGCAAAAATGGAGACCCCCATCTCTGCTAAAAATAGAAAAACCGAGGCAAGAGGATCACTTGGGCCCAAGAGTTGGAAGTTGCTGTGAGCTATGATACCACCACACTCTACCCAGGGCAACATCTGGAGACTCTGTCTCAAAAAGAAAAAGAAAAAGAAAACTACCCAACTCTACTAGTAGGAATGAGATTTCTTGGATAAGATAGGAGATATACCACACCCCTAGACAAAATTGTAAAAATGACAATTATCCTCCAAATTAATTTATAAATGCAGTGCAATTTAAATTAAGACTCGATGAAATTATTTCATATAATTTCAAACTAACACATTCAATCTAGAAGAATAAATGGTAGGAATATTCAAAAAAATACAGAGGAACATGTCGTGTTAGTCAGGGTTCTCCAGAGAGACAGAACCAATAGGATATATGTAGATAGAGATATAAGAGAGAGGATTTCTTAGGGGAATGGGCTTACAGGATTATGGAGGCTGAGAAGTCCCTCGATAATGCCGTCTGCAAGGTGGAGAACCAGGGAAGCTGAAAAGGTGACTCACTCCAAATCTGAAGGCTTAAGTACCCAGGGGCTGCTGGTGCAATTCCCAAGGTCCAAAGGTCTGAGAACCTGGAGTTCCCATCTCTAAACTGGGACTCCTCCAGAAGAGAGAGTGCATTTGCCTTTCCTCTTGCCTTTTTGTTTTATCTGGGCCCTCAGCCAATTGGATGGTGCCTGCCCACATTGGATGAACGTAGATCTTCCTTGCTCAGTTCACTAATTCAAAACCTAATCTCTTTCGGAAATGCCCTACCAGGCAAACCCAGAAATAATGCTTTGCCAGCTCTCTGGGTATCCATTATTCTAGTCAAAATGACACCCAAAATTAACCATCACAAACGTTCACACTGCTGGATACCAAAACATGCTATAAATCTATTATACAGTAATTTTTTTTTTTTT
>NW_003852542.1:3282617-3283476 GCF_000181295.1 Otolemur garnettii | reverse complement strand
GCAACCTCAAACTCCTGAGCACAAGTGATCCTCCTGCCTCAGCCTCCCAAGTAAGTATGACTACAGGTACAGCAGCACACCCAACTACTTTTTCTATTTTTTTGTAGAGATGAGGTCTCACTCTTGGTCAAGCTAGCTTAAATATTTTAATAGATACTTTTGTCACGTCAGACACCAAAAGAAATTTCAGATTAAGGAATTAATATTATTAAATATTAAGGATTTAATATTTTTGAAAAACATGAAATAATCAAGAAAAAATATAGCAGAATACTTTCCCCAATTTTGGAGTGAGGAAGGGCTTTTTACACAGACACCAAGTTTAAGAACCACAAGCTCCAAGGGCAGCCCTTAGCTTGTCCTGTCCACAGTCACTGCTGACTGGTTGTCCTAGTCTCCCAAAGGTCAAGAAGGCAGCCACATACTGCCAGGGGCTTGAGTGGCTTCAAGAGTGCTAAGGAGCTGTAATCCTAGTCATCTGGGAGGCTGAGGCAGGTGGATCGCTTGAGCTCAAGGGTTCGAGAGCAGTCTAAGCCAGAGCTGAGACCCCATCTCTAAAAATAGCTGGGCTTTGTGGCAGGCCCCTGTAGTCCCAGCTACTTTGAGAGGCTGAGGCAAGAGGTCACTTGAGCCTAAGAGTTTGAGGTTGCTGTAAGCTATGATGGCACAGAACTCTAGGCACTCTACTGAGGGCGACAAAGAAAGACTCTGCCTCGAAAAAAAAAATAAAAAATAAGAGTGCTAAGAAGCAATTCTGCTGGACCTGCACCAGCTGAGCTATTTTGGGAAAGTTAGGTAATTTTTCCTCATCTGTTTTCTCAGTTTCCTCATCTGAGAAATGGAGTACCTACACCCTGTA
>NW_003852542.1:3276197-3280119 GCF_000181295.1 Otolemur garnettii | reverse complement strand
CTGCTGGGATTATAGGCGTGCTTACTATGGTGCCTGCCTGGGTTTTTCCATTTTTTTCATGAGTTGGGGTCTCACTCTCATTCAGACAAGCCTCCAACTCCTGAGCTCAAGCAATCCTCCCGCCTCAGCCTCCCACAGTGCTGGGATTACAGGCGTGAGCCACCGTACCTGGCTATGTTTAATTTTTTTAAGATACTGCCAAATTATTTTGTAGGGTGGCTGTACTATGTTATATTCCCACCAGTAATGTAGGAAAGATGTCGTTTCACCACATCTTCACCAGCTTTCGATGTTGTACTATTTTTGTATTTTAGCTGTTCTAATAGGTATGTATTGATGTTAAGTCTTTACTTGCATTTCCCTGATTACTACTGATGTTAAACTTATTTTTGTGTGCTTATTTTCCATCTGTATATCCTCCTTAGTGAAATGTTTCAGCTTTTGTTCATTTTCTAATTAGATGGCTTGGTTTTTATATTGTTGAGTTTTGAGAGTTTTTTATATTTTCTAGGCATGGGTCCTTGGTCAGCCCCACATCCTAATGCCCACAACCTGGGAGCAAAAGAGACTTTGCAGATGTGATTAAGTTAAGGATCTTGAGACGGGGAAGTTACACCCAGATTATCCAAGTTTGTCCAATGAAATCACAAGCATTCCAAGAGAGAGGTGGGAGGCTCAGGGGCAGAGGAGATTGTAGTGATCTGAAGAAGGAGCCACAAGGTAAGGAATGTGGGTGGGCAGCCTCAAATGCTGAAAAAGGAAAGGAAAGGGGTGTGCCTCTGAAGCCTCAAGAAGGAATTGAATCCTGCTAACACCTTGATTTTAAAATTCAGACTCCAGAACTGTGAGAATAAATTTGTGATGTGTTAAGCCACTAAGTTTGTGGTGCTTTGTTATAGCAGTAATAGGAATCTAACCAGTGGTTTGTAAATTGCTTTCTTCCAGTCTACAGCTTGTCTTTTCTTCCTATAATAAAGGATTTTCCCAGAGCAAAAGTTTTTAATTTTGGTGATACCTAATTTCGGACTTTGTCTTTTATGAACTGTGCTTTTGGTGTCATGTCTAAGAACTTTTCACCCAGCCCTAGGTTCTGAGTATCGTCTTAGGTTTCCTTCTAAATGTTTATGGTTTTACATTTTATATTTAAGTCTATGATCTATTTTGAGCTAAATCTTGAGTATATGTGAGATTTAGCTCAAGTTTTTATAGGGTTTTAGGGGGGAGTTGTTTTTTGTTTTTTACTCAATTGTTCCCACACCACCATTGAATTGCCTTCATATATTTTCAAAGATTGTTTAACTGTAATTGTGTGGGACTATTACTAGGTTCTCTATTCTGTCCCATTGGTCTATGGGTTTTTTTAATTTGCCAAACACTGCAGGAATTAATTCCTTTTTTTTTTTAAATTCCTTTCTTACGTTTTATTTTTACTTCTTTGCTTTTATTGTTGTTGTTGAGACAGAGTCCCACCCTATGCTCCTGAGCAGAGTGCAATGGCGTCATAGATCACTGCAACCTCAGACTTGGGCTGTGGGCATCTCGCTGCCTCCAGAAGCCACTGGGATTATAAGCGCTCCCCATGGTGCCTGGCTGCATTTTTCCATTTTTTTCAGGAGTCGGGGTCTCACTCTTGCTCAGGTGACTCTCTAACTCCTAAACTCAAGCAGTTCTCCCTCCTAAGTCTCCCACAGTGCTGGGATTACAGGTGTGAGCCACCACGCCTGGTGTATGAATTAATTCTTGCCAAAATTCCAACAATACAGATGAAACAAAATCCCCCTTGAACATTTCACCCATCCTGTTCCCATACTCTGAAGCAACTTACTTATGGGCAGTTTGTATGTATCCCACAGACCTTTTTCAATGCATTATGCACTACATAAGCATATACACTTGTAGAACCACATAGTAGTCTTGTTTGTGGCATTGCCATCACAGGAATAATATTATAAGATGCACTCACCAATTTACTATTTTTTTTGAGACTGAGTCTCACTCTGCCATCCAGCCTAGAGTGCCATGGTGTCAGCCTAGCTCATAGCAACCTCAAACTTCTAGGCTTAAGCAATCCTTCTGCCTCAGCCTCTGGAGTAGCTGGGACTATTGGCATGTACCACCATGCCTAGCTAGTTTTTTCTATTTTTCTATTTATTTATTTATTTAGACAGAGTCTCACTTTGTCACCCTCAGTAGAGTGTTCTGCCAGTCATAGCTCACAGCAACCTCAAACTCTTGGGCTTAAGTAATTCTCTTGCCTCAGCCTCAGTCAAGTAGCTGGGACTACAGGCACCTGCCACAATGCACAGCTATTTTTTAGAGATGGGGTCTCGCTCTTGCTCAGGATGGTCTGAAACGTGTAAGCTCAGACAATCTACCCACCACAACCTCCTAAGTGCTGGGATTAAGTCATGAGCCACAGTGCCTGACCCTAATTTTTTCTATTTTTAGTAGAGACAGGTTTTTGCTCTTGCTCAAGCTGGTCTCAAACTCCTGACCTCAAGCCATCCTCCTGCCTTGGCCTCCGAGAATGCTAGGATTATAGGCATAAGTCACCACATCCAGCTTTATCAACTTGCTTTTTCTATTTAACAATATGCCATCTTTCAACTACAGTAAGCATAAATCAATCTTGTTTTCTAAAAATGTTTCCATTTTATTTCTTTATAATTCACATAACAACTTGGCAATGAACATGTAGATTGTCACAGTTCTTTGCTATGATAAATAATGCTGCCATGTATGGACATGTACATTAGCCTTTGCAAACTTGAGTCTGTGTTCTTATGGAAAGGCCTCCCATCAGTGGCCTCTCTGAATCAAAGAAATGCCCATTTGAATTTTACTTATACCATCATCTAGCCTTCAAAAAGTTGGGCCAGTTAATGCTTCCATCGACTGTGGACAAGGATGCTTTTTTCTCCACACCTTACCAGTACTGAAAATGTTTAATTATTGCCACTTTAATAATAATAACCTTTATCAAACAAAGATTAGTTATTAATGTATTTAATAACCTTTAATAACTGGCTGGGCACAGTGGCTCATGCCTGTGTGTGTAATCCTAGCACTCTGGGAGGCCAAGGCAGGCAGATTGCTGAAGTTCATGAGTTTAAGACCAGCCTGAACAACAAGAAGACCCTGTCTGTATTAAAAATGAAAAACTGAGGCAAGAGGATCACTTGAGCCCAAGATTTCGAGTTTGCTATGAGCTATGATGCCGCAGCACTCTACCCAGGGCAACAGAGTAAGACTCTGTCTCAAAAAAAAATAATAATAACAACAATCTTTAGGCTAGATGCCTATAATTCTAGCACTCTGGGAGGCCCAAGGCAGGTGGATCACTTGAGCTCAGGAGGTCCAGACCAGCCTGCAAGAGCAAGACCCTATCTCTAAAACATAGCGAGACATTGTGGCGGTGCCTTTAGTCCCAGCTACTATGGAGGCTAAAGCAAGAGGATCGTTTGAGGTTGCTGTGAGCTGTGACACCATAGCACTATACTGGGGGTAAGAAAGTGAGACTCTGTCTCAATAATAATAACAATAACAATTTATAATAATTATTACTCTGATGGATAAAAGTATAGTATACCCTTTAGGTTGGCATTTCCGTGATTACTACTGAGCATTTCCCCAAACTTATTGGACATTTGTATTTCTTCTTTTATGACTTACCTGATCATATAAATGGCCTCTATCTTTTTTTGAGCTTTTTGTCCTTTTGTCATTGATGTGTAGGGGTTCTGGATGTTAATCAGAATTAATATATAGCAAATATTTTCTCCCAGACTATTACTTGGGTTGTAGCTTTGTTTGTAATGTCATTTATCCACCAAATTTCTACATGTAAAGTTCTATATATTCATCACTTCTGTTATGGCTTTGGATTTTTCTATCATCCTTTAAAAAGTATGGTTTCTGGCTC
>NW_003852542.1:3271241-3275839 GCF_000181295.1 Otolemur garnettii | reverse complement strand
ACCCAACTGGTCCCTGTACCCGAAAGTCCCAGCTTATAGTCATTCCTAAAGCAGCTCAAATTGGTGCAGTCTCCTCCCCCTACACTACTATATTATTCTAAATGAAATTAACTCTGAACCAGTGCTCCACTATTAGGTACATCCGTGTTCTATAAAGGAAGGCCACATCTCTGAACAGGGAGAGGGAGTGGCTGTGGGGCTCAGTTCCGTGAGGAAACTGAAGACTTTTGGCCCCTCCCAGGCTCCTCCTAACCACCCCCCCTGCGTTGTCTTCCACTTCCCACCATCTTCTTTCCTTGGAACATTCACATCATCTCTTCTCCACTAGTCTTTTGAGCCCCTGGCTAGGGCATTCCTGTCTGGAATAGCCTACTAGTTTCCTGACCATGAACATTCTTCATGAACGTACCTGTCACCCAGACTAGGATTTGTACCAAGGAATGTTTTGCTCCACTGTAATCTTCATCAACCTGATAAGTAAACCATAAAAATATCCACATATAAGGTGAATAAAGCTACCTCTGGAAAATATTGCTATTATTATTAAGCTGCAAAATCAGCATTCTTACTAGACACACAAAGCTTCAAGGCAAGTTTGAAGGTGCTCCCCTTCTCTACCCCAGAAACCACCTGCTGCCCCAACCCCCTTCCTTTTAGAAATCCTAGAGGCACTACTGAAAATATGAAGCCTTACCCACAGCTGTTCTCATCTCATGCCCAGCTCCCCTGCCATAACCAGGTCATCCCCCTCTGCCTGCAGGCTCAGGGAACCAAGGGAGTCTTTGGAGGTCAGGGAGTCTCTAGGTCACCACTTTCTAGGCTATGTGCCAGGTCCACATACACACACACAGGCCCAATTCTTGGTCTCTCCAAGCCAAGAGAGCACAGTTTGATGGTCCAAGGCGAGTCCAGCAAGAGGGGCTGTTACATTACACCTGAAACATCACTAGAGGGTCTGATGACTCCAGGGGCAATTTCTCTAGCCCATATTGTCTACGTGGGCAGGAATTATGGCTGAGGGATGTTTGGGAGCAGGGTGGGGGCAGAATGAGGTGCAAATACACCTTAAGGCTGGCCCCTACTAGGCCCAGGAAGTCCAGGCGCCACGTGGAGCAAAAGCAAAGCTTGAGATGCCAGAGCGCCACCCTCGTGCGCATAAACCGCTTCTAGCGTCATGGATTCGCCAGGCCTGCGAAAACAGCCCCCACCCCGAGGGTGGAAGGGCGCCATCTGGTGGAAGGTAGAGGAGGCCTTCAGAGGGGTGACTCCAGTGTCTTAGGTCGCCTGGAGAGCTGGTTCTGCGCCCGGCAGTCCACCGGGACTCCGGGGACGCTACTCTCACACACTCCCACGCGAATGGTCCACCCTGGAGCTCCGCCAGTGTCCACAGCCCACTGCAGGAGCCCAGGCCACGCCTGAGCTGGATCTTGAGCGAGGTGAGGAAGAGGAGAAAGGGCCTTCGGGACCCAGGGTGTGTGCCCCAGACAAAGGGTGTAGAGGGGTGTGGCACTTTTAAGTCTGGCTGAAGCAAAGAGAGCGTGCACAGCGGCTGCAGATGAGGACGGAAAAGGAGGGTGGGAGTACTGTGAGGCGTGCCCAGGGCCTTGCTAAGAAGTTTGGACTTGATTCTGTGCTAGAAGTCTTAAAGTTAGTAGCTTGTAAATGTGCCTTTTTAGGCCAGCTGTGTTTTAAGCAATTTGGGATGTGGATACCTTCAAAAGTAGCTTACTCTCCCACGGACCCCACTGCTCCCTAGTCTGTAATTAACCCCAGCTAACCCCTGCCTCACTTCCCTGGCCCTGAGGGTCGTGGGTTGACTGTGCGTGGCCTGGCTGCTAGAGGCGGGGGGAATGTGCCACCAGCCTGCAGTCCTTCTTACTGGATGACTTGGAGGTAGCCCCCCATCATCAGCACTATATGACGACTTGAGGCACCCAGATTCCCAGGGAAAGGCTGGTCCCTACAGGGGCCGCCAGACCTTGCTTCGAAGGGACACTATCTGGGCTACCCCTATTTCAAGGAGTTCTCCAAACTCCTCCCACGACCCTGTCCTCCCTCAAGAAAATACTGCTTCAGAGAGGAGAGCAGACCTCTCCTCTCGTGCAGGATTGAAGGGAGCCCGAGGAACTCTTAACACCCGCTTGCAGGCTATAAGCAGAGTCCATGCACGCCTGGGCGCCGGTCCTTTAGATGGGAGACCTTAGGCGGGAGAAAGAGTGCCATCCAGTGGTCACTTTTGGAGTGGCAGCACTGGAACACAGCTACCACTCTGTTCCATGACCTTGAACGAAACAAAAAATCAGAGAGTTAGGTAGTATCTAAGAGCCAAACCAGGGCAGAAACAACAACAAAAAAGATATGCTAAAAGAAGTTCTTCAGTGTAACGGAATTCAACTTGTACTCCCTAAATCTATTAGAATTTTAAAAGAAAAGGAATCTTTTTAAAAGTTCTTTAAAGAAGGAAAATGATTTAAACCAGAAACCTTGATCCACATAAAGAAACAAAGAGCATTACAGAAGTAATAAATCAAGGTAAATGAAATCTTGTCTTATTCTTAATTGTTTAATATATAACTGTTCAAAGTTATAATGACACCAATATATATGCCAGTTATAGCATATGGCAAGTGAAATGAATAACAGCAATATTACAAGGGATGGAAAGGAGGAAGTGTGAATTCTGTTATAAGAAACCTGCACTTGTAATACCTGTGAAGTGGTATAGCGTTGCTTAAAGTTGATGTAGTCAGACACAAAAGGACAAACGTTGTATGATTCCAATTTGTACAGGTAACTAGAATAGGCAAATTTATAGAGAGACAAAGTAAAATAGAGGTTATAGTGGCGAGAATGAGGGAAGAATGGGGAATCATTGTTTAATGGGCACAGGGTTTCTGTTTGGGATAATTAAAAAGTTATGGAAATAGTGGTGATTTTCTTTCCTTTTTTTTTTTTTTTTAGAGACAGTCTCACTTTGTCACCCTCGGTAGAATGCTGTGACATCACAGCTCACAGCAACCTCCAACTCTTGGGCTTAGGTGATTCTCTTGCCTCAGCCTCCAAGTAGCTGGGACTACAGGCACCTGCCACAACGCCCGGCTATTTTTTGTTGCAGTTTGGCCAGGGCCAGGTTCTAACCCACCACCCTTGGTATATGGGGCAGGTGCCCTACTCATTGAGCCACAGGCATCACCAATAGTATTGTACTGAATTGTACACTTAAAATGGTTAAAATGGGCTCACCTGTAATCCAAACACCTTGGGAGGCCAAGGCAGGAGGACTGCTTGGGCCCAGGAATTTGAGGTGGCAGTGAGCTATGATAACCCCACTGCACTCTAGCTAGGATGACAAAGGGAAGATTTTGTCTCAAAAAAAAAAACCCAATAAGTTAAAATGAGCCAGACTTGGTAGCTCACACCTGTAATCCTAGCACTTTGGGAGGTCAAGGCAAGGATCACTTGAGTTCAGAAGTTTGAAACCAGCCCAGGCAAACTGTTTCCACAAAAAAAAAAAAAACCTCAGGCACACAGTGATGTGCATCTGTAGTTCCAGTTACTCAGGAGGTGAGGCAGGAAAAGCCATTGGAGTCAGGAGTTCAAGGTTGCAGCAAACTATTATCACACCACTGCACTCCAGCCTAGGCAACAACGTAAGACTGTCTATCTTTAAAAAATAAAAGAAAGTAACTTTGGGAGGCAGAGATGGGAAGATTGCTTCTGACCAGGAAGGAGTTCAAGGTCAGTCTGAGCAACACAGAACAACCCCATCTCACAAAAAGTAAGGAAAAAAAACATTAGAACATAGCATAGTGGTGGGTGCTTGTAGTCCCAGCTACTTAGGAAACTGAGGCAGGAAGATTACACAAGCCCAAGAAGTTGAGGTGCCACTGAACTGTGATGATACCATTGCACACCAGCTCAGGCAACAGAATGAGACTTTGCTTCAAAACACACACACACTAATTAAAAGAATGAAGAAAGATATACCATGCCACAATCAATTTAAAAAACTAGAATAGCTATATTAATTTCAGACAAAGCAGACTTCAGAACAAGGAAAATATTGTGGATGAAGAGGACAGTACTGAATGATATTTCCAAAAGGATATAACAGTCTTTAACCTATACACACTTAACAACAGAGCATCAAAATATGTGCAGCAAAAACTGATGGAACTGCAGTGAGAAATAGACAAATTCACCATTTTAGTTGCAGACTTTAACACCCCTGCATCAGTAATTGACTCATCCATCAGGCAGAAAATCAGTAAGGATATACTTGAACTGAACAGCACCATCAGTCAATTGGATCTAATTGTCATTTATAGAATATTTCATCCAGGCTCAGCGCCTCTGGCTCAAGTGGCTAAGACACCAGCCATGTACATCTAAGGTGGAGGGTTCGAATCCAGCCCGGGCCCGCCAAACAACAATGACAACTGAAACCAAAAAATAGCCGGGCATTGTGGCGGGTGCCTGTGTTCCCAGCTACTTGGGAGGCTAAGGCAGGAGACTCGCTTGAGCCCAGGAGTTGGAGGTTGCTGTGAGCTGTGATGCCACAGCACTCTACCCAGGGCAACAGCTTGAGGCTCTGTCTC
>NW_003852542.1:3267767-3268862 GCF_000181295.1 Otolemur garnettii | reverse complement strand
AAAAAAAGCCAGGCATTGTGGTGGGTGCCTATAGTCCCATCTCCTTGAGAGACTGAGGCAAGAGAATCACTTGAGCCCAAGAGTTTAAGGTTGCTATGAGCTATGACGCTACAGTACTCTACTGGGGGCAACAAAGTGAAACTGTCTCAAAAAAAAAAAAAAAAGGGAAGTCAATTCCTCTTCCTACGTTCCCATACTATCATGAATTTGAAATTTAAAAAGAGTATCAGCCAAGCATGGTGGCTCATACCTATAATCCAAGCACCTTGGAAGGCTGAAGCAAGAGGATCACTTCAGCACAGGAGTTTAAAATCAGCCTGAGCAACATAGTGAAACCCTGTCTCTACAAAACAACAGAAGAATTAGCCAGATAATCCAGCAAACACGTATAGTCCCAGCTACTCAGGAGGCTGAACAGCAGGATCACTTGAGCCCAGGAATTGAAGGCTACAGTGAGCTATGATGACACACTGCACTCTAGCCAGGCTACAGAGACTCTGTCTGCAACAAAATAAAATAAAATAAAACACATTACTATTTACTTTAGCACCAAAAAGAAAAAAATATTTAGGAATCAATCTAACAAAAATAAATGGAGATATATTTCACTTCATGAATGAGAAGACTCAGCATTGTTAAGATGTCAATTCTTCCCAACTTGATCTATAGATTTGAGGTAATCCCAGTGAAAAATCCAGGCAAAGGTTGGGCACAGTGCCTCACACCTATAATCCTCGCACGCTGGGAGGCTGAGGTGAGTGGATTGCTTGAGCTCTTGAGTTTGAGACCAGCCTGAGCAAGAGCAAGACCCTGTCTCTTAAAAAAAAAATAGCCAGACGTTGATGGTAGGCACCTGTAGTCCCAGCTACTTGGGAGGCTCAGGCAAGAGGATCGCTTAAGCCCAGGAGTTGGAGGTTGCTGTGAGCTGTGTGACACCACAGCACTCTATGGAGGGCAATAAAGTGAGACTCTGTCTCTAAAAAACTGAAAAATAAAATAAAAAGGAAGAATGGGGCGGCGCCTGTGGCTCAAAAGAGTAGGGCACTGGCCCCATATGCCGGAGGTGGCGGGTTCAAACCCAGCCCCGGCCAAAAA
>NW_003852542.1:3263349-3264997 GCF_000181295.1 Otolemur garnettii | reverse complement strand
TTCTTTCTTTGAGGATTTTTATTGTTTCATGCCTTAAATTTAAGTCCTTTATCCATCTTGAATCAATTTTTGTGAGTGGAGAAAGGTGTGGGTCCAATTTCAGTCTTTTACATGTGGATATCCAGTTCTCCCAGTACCATTTATTAAATAGGGAGTCTTTTCTCCAGTGGATGCTCTTGTTTGGTTATCGAAGATTAGGTGGTTGTAAGTTGTTGGTTTCATTTCCAGGTTTTCTATTTGATTCCAAATATCTATGTCTCTATTTTTGTGCCAGTACCATGCTGTCTTGACCACTATGATCTTGTAGTACAGCCTAAAATCTGGTATAGTGATACCCTTGGCTTTGTTTCTGTTACTAAGAACTGCCTTAGCTATACGGGTTTTTTTCTGGTTCCATACAAAATGCAGAATCATTTTTTCCAAGTCTTGAAAGTAGGATGTTGGTATTTTAATAGGGATGGCGTTGAATTGGTAAATTACTCTGGGGAGTATAGACATTTTAACAATGTTGATTCTTCCCAGCCATGAGCATGGTATATTCTTCCATTTGTTGATGTCCTCTGCTATTTCCTTTCTTAGGGTTTCACAATTTTCTGTATGAAATTTGTTAGGTATATTCCTAAGTATTTCATTTCTTTGGGGCTATGGTGAAGGGAATTGTGTCCTTAATTAACCTCTCATCTTGGCTATTGTTGGCATATACAAAAGCAACTGACTTGTGGACATTGATTTTATATCCTGAGACATTACTGTATTCTTTGATGACTTCCAAGAGTCTTGTGGTTGAGTCTTTGGGGTTCTCCAGGTATAAGATCATATCATCAGCAAAAAGGGAGAGTTTAACCTCCTTTGCTCCCATTTGGATGCCCTTTATTTTCTTGTCTTGTCTAATTGTATTGGCTAAAACTTCCAGCACAAAGTTGAATGAATAGTAATGGTGACAGAGGACAACCTTGTCTGGTTCCAGTTCTAAGAGGAAAAGCTTTCAGTTTTACTCCATTCAGTAAAATACTAGCTGTGGGTGTGTCATAGATAGCTTAGATCAGTTTAAGAAATGTACCACCAATGCCTATACTCCTCAGTGTTCTAATTTAAAAAGGATGCTGG
Organism: Otolemur garnettii; assembly: GCF_000181295.1. Taxonomy (NCBI): domain Eukaryota; kingdom Metazoa; phylum Chordata; class Mammalia; order Primates; family Galagidae; genus Otolemur; species Otolemur garnettii. The sequence continues at coordinate 3,263,890 of NW_003852542.1, read as the reverse complement.
ATTTTACCGAAGAGATAACCTTAATTTCAATGTACAATCAATATCCAGAGAACTCCCCCATCACTTTTAGCACAACCTCTTAAACTTACATATGAGGGGAGGTTATCTGATGTACATCTGCCCATTCTAACTGCTGTCTTGTTCCAGAAAGGGTTTAAGATGCTTTACAGGTTTATTACAAGACAGAAATTAACACTGAGGTAAGAGAAAGGTAGAGGTGGGGAAATTCCTCAGGGTAAGGACATCTGAGTAATACTCCCAAAGCACAGACAACCAAAGCAAAATAGACAAATCGGATCACATCAAGCTAAAAAGCTTCTGCGCAGCAAAGGAAATAATCAACGAAGTGAAGAGACAACCCACAGAATGGGAGAAAATATTTGCAAACCACCCATCTGACAAGGGACTAAAAACTAGAATATATCAGGAGCTCCAACAGATCAATAGGAAAAAAATCAAATAATCTGATTAAAAACTGGGCATAGGGGCTCGGCGCCTATAGCTCAACCGGCTAAGGCGCCAGCCACGTACACCTAAGGTG
>NW_003852542.1:3262057-3263138 GCF_000181295.1 Otolemur garnettii | reverse complement strand
GAGGTTGCTGTGAGCTGTAATGCCATGGCACTCTACCCAGGGGGATAGCTTGAGGCTCTGTCTCAAAAAAAAAACAAACAAAAAAAAAACTGGGCATAGGATCTGAATAGACAGTTCTCAAAAGAAGACATAGAGACAGCCAATATGTATATGAAAAAATGTTCAACATCATTAGTCATCAGAGAAATGCCAATCAAAACTACAGTGAGACATCATCTAACAGCTGTTAAAATAGCTTTTATCAAAATGAATGCTGGCAAGGAAGTGGAGAAAAGGGAACCCTCATGTGTGGTTGGTAGGGATGTAAATTAGTGCAACCACTATGGAAAACAGTATGAAGAGTCCTCAAAAAACTGGAAATAGAACTGCGATAGGACCGGCAATCTTACTGTGGGGATTTCAGAAAGATATCTGCACTCCCATGTTTCTCAAAGCACTATTCACAATAGCCAAGATATGGAATTAAGCTATGTGTCCATCAGCAGATGAATGTATAAAGAAATTATGGTACATATACACAATGGAATATGATATAGCCACAAAAAGAATGAAATCCTGCCATTTGAAACAGCATGGATGGAACTGGAGAACTTTATGTTAAACGAAATAAGCCAAGCACAAAAAGACAAATCTTGCATGTTCTTACTTATATGTGGGAGCTAAATATTAAAAATAATTGCTCTGATGGTGATAGACAGTAGAATAACAGTTATCAGGAATGGGGTGATAAAGTAGGGATGCCTAGTGGGTGCAAAAGTATAGTTAGAACAAACAATATTTGATAGCACAACAAAGTCACCATAATCAACAATAAGTTAGGGTATACTCTAAAACAATTGAAAGGGTAAAATTGAAATGTTCCTAACACAAAGAAATGCTAAATGCTTGAGGTGATGGATACCCCAATTATCCTGGTTTGATTAATTCATATGATATGCCTGTATCAAAACATCATATGTACCCTATAAAGATATATAACTATTGGCTCAGTGCCTATGGCTCAAGTGGCTAAGGCTCCAGCCACATACACCTAAGGTGGTGGGTTTGAATCCAGCCCGGGCCCACCAAAACAATGACGGCT
>NW_003852542.1:3257800-3259580 GCF_000181295.1 Otolemur garnettii | reverse complement strand
TGATGATAGTGATGGTGATATGGGGTCATGATAGTCATGGTGTTAATGGTGGTGGTGGTGATGGTGTGAGGAGCAGGGATGGTGGTGATGGTGGTGTGCTGATGGTGGTAGTTAGGCGGCAGTGGTGGAGGTGATGGTAGGGTGGTGGGTATGGTAAGGTAGTGGGTATGGTGGTGATGGTGGAGATGAAGGTGATGGTTTGGAGAGCACAGAGAATGTGCAGTGACGCTAAGGGAAATGTGGGCTGCTTCCATGTTTCTCCAAAGTTGGGCTACATGGCAAGAAGCACATACTATTAAGGGGACTGAGCCCAGGATTTCCAGGGACCAGCAATAGAGGGAGAACCATATCTGTGTCAAAGGTGACCTCCCTCTTCTCCAGGGCAATCCCTGCCAGAGGGGTCAGGGTTCTTCTCAGAAGATAATTCTATATTATTATGAGTGCATAGGCAAATGAGTCTCCAAACTTCTACAATAAATGACCTGACCAAAATGGTTTTAGTCAAAAATCTGTAAAGGCAGCTGAAATCTGACACTGACTTTGAACAAAAAATAAACACTCAGGGCGGCACCTGCAGCTCAAGGAGTAGGGCGCTAGCCCCATGTACTGGAGGTAGTGGGTTTGAACCCGGCCCCGGCCAAAAAAAAAAACGGCAAAAAATAAACACTCCATCAATCACTTGAAGAACCATTATCAAGTCTCACTTTCAGCAATGCTACTTCTTAGTGTCCTTCTTCACCCAGGAGGTGTTTGCAAAACTGGAGCAAAATGGCATAAAGACATAATTTAACTCACCACAAAACATGGTGGTAAATTAATTAGTTCAATTTAGCCATTCCACAAAGTATGCATATTTCAAAACACTGGAGTCAGGCATTGTGGCACATGACTAGCTCTGTTGCTGAGGTAGAAGGATTGCTTGAGCCCACAAGTTCAAGTCCAGCCTCAGCAACTTAGCAAGACCTGCCTCATTTAGGAAGAAACACACAAGGCTGTGCGCACAGTGGCTCACACCTGTAATCCTAGCACTCGGGGAGGCCAAGTGGGAGGATCACTCAAGCTCAGGAGTTCAATACCGGCCTGAGCAAGAGTGAGACCTCATCTTTACTAAAAATAGAAAAATTAGCAGACACCTGTAGTCCCAGCTACTTCGGAGGCTGAGGCAAGAGGATTACTTAAGTCTAGGAGTTTGAGGTTGCTGTGAGCTAGGATGACAACATCGCACTCTAACATGGGGCAAGAGAGTAAAACTGTCAAAAAGAAAGAAAGGAAGACAGGAAGGGAGGCAAAGAAACAAAGAAAAAAGAAAACACACAAATATCACATTGCACACAATAAATACATACAATAAAAGAAAAAGTCAGCTTTTTAAGCGTAAATGATTGCTTAAATCAGGGTCTGGCAACCTTTCTTTAGGAAGGGACAAATGGCAAATAGCCTCTGCAGGCCCCGCAATCCCTGCTGTAACTATTCAACTCTGTTTTTGTAAGACAAAAAGCAGTCACAGAGTATATGTAAACGAACAAGACAGCCATGTTCCAATAAAACTTTATGAGCACTGCAGTTTGAATTACACATAATATTCACAAGTCCTGCAATATAGTTCTTCCTTTGATTTTTTTTTCCAACCATTTCAAATGTGAAAAACCATTCTAGCCTTACAAGTCCTATAACAACATGCAGCAGACTATATTTGCCCTGCTGGCCATCATTTACCAATTTCAGGGTTAGATTGCCTTTTTAAGATTTTTTATTCTTTACTATTTTTTTTTTTTTTTTT
>NW_003852542.1:3252887-3255699 GCF_000181295.1 Otolemur garnettii | reverse complement strand
CTCGCTTGAGCCCAGGAGTTGGAGGTTGCTGTGAGCTGAGGTGCCATGGCACTCTACCCAGGGGGACAGCTTGAGGCTCCTGTCTAAAAAAAAAAAAAAAAAAAAAAGTTTTCAATTTTTGGAGTTAGATAGCCGTGCTACTTACTAGCTCTAGGATCTCATCAACTTACTTAAAGCTGTAGTCTGTACTCCACTGCTACTGCTGCTGAGAATAGTCTCTGTTTGTCTGCCCTCTATGGGTCAGTCCTTCCAGACCCTTCTACTTGGGGAAAATCTGGAATGACCAAGCTTGGTAATCTGGCAGCACCCTGGTTACAAGTAGCAAAGTGTCTAGCTCTCTTTGTCTCCCTTCCCTTCCCTTCTCATCCAGAGGACCCTGGAATGGTGATCTACCCTCCCTTCTTTATAACTTGCTTCCAAATAATCTGGGTCAGTTTTGGAATGGCTGGCAGCACAGCCACTGTTGCAGAGAAGAGAAAGACAAACCTTCCCTTCCTTTCCCTCCCCTTTCCTCCTCTCTCTTCCCCTTCCCTCCCTTCCCTTCCCTTCTGTCTTTCTTTCTTCACAGGGTTTTACTCTGTCACCCAGGATGGAGTGATGAGGTGCAGTGGTATTATGATAGCTCACTACAGCCTGGAATTCCTGGGCCCAAGGGGTCCCCCCACCTCAGTCTCCTGAGTAGCTGGTCCTACAGGTGTGTGCTTCTACATCAAGTTCCTCTTTCAGTTTCTACTTTGCTTCCTCTCAAAGCACATACATTGGGAAATATGTCCACAAATAGGAAGTGGCACAGATAAAAATGGCACATTTACTATAAATACATTATAGAATGATTGTAAAATAACATGTAATGACACAGAAAAATATCATACATTGTTGTTTGTTTGTTTTTGAGACAAAGTCTCACTTTGTTGCCCCAGGTAGAGTGCCATGGTGTCACAGCTCACACAACCTCCAACTCTTGGGCTCAAGTAATTCTCATGTCTCAGCCTCTCAGGTAGCTTGGACTACAGGCACCCACCACAATGCCAGGCACTATTTTTAGAGACAAGGTCTTGCTCTGGCTGAGGCACTCTAGAATCTGTGAGCTCAGGCAATCCATCTGCCTTGGCCTCCCAGAGTGCTAGGATTTTAGGCATGAGCACCTCACCCAGTCTCATACATTGTTAATTTAAATAAAAACAGATTGCAAAATAATGGGTACCACATACGTGTATGTGTGTGTGTGTGTACATATACAACATATATATCATATACATGATGAAGAATGAGGAAGATGAAAACAAAAAATGAAAAGTGGATACTTCTGGCAGTAAGATGGTCAGATTATGGGTAGCTTTTATTTACTCATTTGTGCTTTTCTATTCTAAATGTTTACAAAAGTAAATACTTGTCTTAGTCTGTTTTGTGCTGCTATAACAGAATACCAAAAACTGAGTAACTTAAAAAAAAATTATTTCTCACAGTGCTGGAGGCTGGAAAGTCCAAGATCAAGGCACTGGCTGGTAATGGCCCTGTGTTTCTGCTTCCAAGATGGCACCTTGAATGCTGTGTCTTCTGGAGAGGAATGCTCTGTCCTCACATGGGAGAAGAGCAGGCAAGAAAACCCACTTCTGCAAGACCACTGAATAGTAGGAGCATTATTTCATGAGGACAAAGCCTTTGTGACCTAAACACCTCTCAAAAGGCCCCTCCTCCCAACACTGATACATTGGGGATTATGTTTCAAATACATGCATTTTGGACAGGACATATTCAAACCACAGCAGATTTCCCACTAAGATGGCTATAATCAAAAAGAGACATAATAACAAGTGATAGGGGCAGCACCTATGGCTCAGTGAGTTAGGCGCCGGCCCCATAGACTGAGGGTGGCAGGTCTGAACCCGGCCCCAGCCAAACTGCAACAAAATAAATAAATAAACAAATAAATAACAAGTGATGGCTAAGATGTGGAAAAAGTGGAACCTTCATACATTGATGGTGGGGGTATAAAATGATATAAACAGCTTTAGAAAACAGTTTGACAATGCCTTAAATGGTTTACCACAGAGTTATGGTGCACTAATTCCACTCCTAGGAAAATTCCCAAGAGAAATAAAAACATATGTTCATATAAAAACTTGTACCAGATGAATAAACAAATGTAGTGCATACATACAATGGAATATTCAGCCTAAAAAAAAGAATAAAATTCTGGCCAGGTGTGGTGGCTTATGCCTGTATCCTAGCACCTGGGAGACTGAGGCAGGTGGATTGCGTGAGCCCAGGAATTTGAGACTAGCTTGAGCAACAGCGAGACTCTATCTGTAAAAATAGCCAGGCATTGCGGTCCGCAGTCCCAGCTCTTTTGGAGGCTGAGGCAAGAGAATCACTTGAGCCCAAGATATTGAGGTTTTTTGAGCTGTGACACCATGGCACTCTATCAGGGTTGCTAGCAGCTGAGGGGAGGAGGATTGGGGAATTATTGTTTAATGGGTACAGAGTTTCAGTTGGGGAAGATGAAAACATTCAGGAGATGGATGGTGGTGATGATGGCACAAGAATGTAATAATGCCATTGAACTGTACACTTAGAAATGGTAAAAATGAAGCAGGGCATGGTGGCTCACAACTGTAATCCTAGCACTTTTGGAGGCAGAAGCAGAAGGACTCTAAAAAATATATAAAAATAAACTCAAAGTAGTGCCTTTAAACCTAGCGACTCAGGAGGCTGAGGCAGGAGGATCACTTGAGCCCAGGAGTTTGAGGTTATACTGAGCTATGACGATGGCACTCCACTCTAGCCCAGGTGACAGACCCTGGCTCAGGAA
>NW_003852542.1:3243518-3251517 GCF_000181295.1 Otolemur garnettii | reverse complement strand
GGTAAAACAAATATTAAAACCATCCATGGCTGGGCACAGTAATCACACCTATAAACCTAGCACTCTGGGAGGCAGAAGCAGGAGGATCACTTGAGGTCAGGAATTCAAGACCAGCCTGAGCAAAAGCAAGACCCCCACGTCTACCAGAAACAGAAAAATTAGCCAGAGGCAGTGGCATGTGCCTATAGCCCCAGCTACTGAGGAGGCCGAGGCAGGAGGATCACTTGAGCTCAGGAGTTTGAATTTGCAGTGAGCTATGATGAAGCCACTATACTATAGCCTGGGGCAACAGTAAGAGACTGTCTCATAAATAAATAGTGAACTCATCCAAACCTGGGGCAACAGTGACAGACTGCCTCCTGATGAATGAATGAATGAATCCATCCAAATCCAGGGCTGGCCTCTCCTCCAAAGGCTATATTGATCAAACAGCCTTTGGTTACCCAGCACATGGGCATTGTCTGGTATAAAGTCTGTAGCTGGCAGCAGCCCTGAGGCTGAAGCAGAGACCTTTGGAACCCCCAGCTCTTACAGAGCCCTCTGCCACCTTCGGGGCAGGGGTGATGTCTATTCTCACTTTCTTTGCCTGTCTGGACCCTAAGGCACACCTCTCCTCACACCACCCTTTAGGTTTCTAAGGAAAATAAGGAAGCTTCTCCTGCAGCCCTCCTCTTTGGATAAAGAAAAGAGAGAGGATTACCTGGTTGCTTCTATTCAACTTTTAAAAAATGTTCTGAAATTCTTGGCTAAATTTAAAATGTGAATCATAAAAGAAAAAGCATAGTGGGAAGGACAGGCAAGGGATAAAATTCTCTTTCTGGAGGGGAAATTAATCTAGATTTAGAAACTGTGAGGAGCTGGGTTCTTTGAGCCATGACGGCCTTGAACTTCCTACAAGAAGAGAAAAAGTCATCAGCAAAGGAGGTACTTGGGAGCCTGCCGTTGGTGGAACCAAAGCGGAAACCCCGCCTTTTTGCTGGCCGTTACAGTTTGGTTTTAGTTTTAAGCACATGGCTTTAAAGGGGACTTTCCCTATCAGAGTAGGCGGAAGAGATGACAGCTGGAACAGACCCTGAGCAAGGAACGAGCTTGGTGAAAAACAACCACAGTTGGCAAGCAATAAAGGCTGAGATCTTGGAGTGTCCCCACAGCTGCCAGCTGCTAGAACCAATCAGGTGACCCTCAAGTCCCAGATCCAGGACCTTACACAGACTAAACTCGGAGTCTGTGAAAGCACAAAGCCTCTCATAGGAAGGGAAAAAAAGGAAATGAAAGCTAAAATTAGGGTAAACAGCTGTTGATAAAGTATAAGTTCATGCCAGATCAATGCAAAGCCAGAAATGCCCAAAGATGGCCTATCTGGTGGAACATAAAGGATCACTGAGATGCAATCAGCCTGGTATCCTTCTCTGAGATGCAAATTGCCCTCATCATGGCTCCCAGCTAGGAAGAGGGAGGAAGAAGGTTTTTATAAAAAGAAAAAATATAGTTATTATGCTCAAAATTCAAATGGTAAAAAGAGTATACTGTCAAGTTTCTCTCCCTGGGACACAGAGTTCCTCTCCCCAAAGAAATGATCAATTTCCTTTGTCCCCTTCCAGAGCTAGTTTATACATACACAAGTAGGGTGTGTGTGTGTGTGTGTGTGTGTGATTTTTTTCCTACAAAAGGCAGCATATTATACCATGGTTCAGGGCCAGGCACGGTGGCTCCTGCCTATGATCCTAGCACTCTAGGGAAGCTTAGGTGGGTGGATCTCTGAGCTCCAGAGTTTGAGACCAGTCTGAGCAAAAGTGAGACCCTATGTCCACTAAAAATAGAAAAACTAGCTGGGCACTGTGGCAGGTGCCTGTAGTCTCAGCTACTAGGGACTGAGGCAAGGCAATGTTTTGAGCCCAACAGTTTGAGGTTGCTGTGAGCTATGACTCAACCCAGGGTGACAGAGTGAGACTCTATCTCGAAAACAAAAAAACATAGTTCAGGTAGTTTCTTTTTCACTTACCAGTATCTCTTGGATAATGTTCTAGATTAGTACATAGAGAGTTTCTTTGTTTTTGCAGTTGCATAGTATTTCTTTGTTATGTTTGTACCATTTTTGTTATTTATTTGAGCACTGAGGTTATTTCCAGTCTCAGTTATTTCCAAAAGTACTGCAGTGAAAAATCTTGTAAAAATGTAATTTCTTATGTGTGCAAGGAAAGAAACAATCCTAAAAGAGAAAATAGTGGCAGAATATTGCTAGTTATTGCCAAATTGCCCTCCATAAAGCATATATCAACTTTACCCTGCAATACCTTCCAGATACAGTATTTGCAACACAGGGCAGTGCTCCAGGCTTAAATGGAGATGATTTCAACCCCACTGTGCTTTTCAGAGGGTTTCCACAGACCACACAAGCGAGGGAGCCCCAGGAGGAAGGGGCAGCTTCCGTCTTCCCAAACTCTTCCTTTATACCTTTATTATTCAAAGTCATTCAAAAACCACGGTCATTTGTTTAGTCATTCTCCCCACTCTGGTTCATGAACTTCTCAAGAGCTAAGATTAGTCCTTATTCACCTTTCTACCTCCAATGTCTGGCCCACAGTAGGTAATCGATAAATGTTTATTAGGGACCAGGCTTAAAGTGGTTCATGCGTGTAATCTCAGCATTCCGAGAGGCCACTCTGGGAGGTGAGGTGGGTGGACTGCTTGAGCTCAGGAGTCCGAGACCAGCCTGAGCAAGAGGGAGACCTCATCTCTAAATAAATAAATGTTTATTAGATGAGTAAACAAATTAATAAATTGGGCTTCTAGGTTCCATCTAGGGTAAAGAACTGAAAACCATATCCTGCAAGGGCTAAGACTGTAATAACTTTAAGAGATCTCATGAGTCTGTAACTTTCCTATGTGTAGGGATTTTTGTCTTCTCACTATATCTCCTGAGAGAGGCCAGTAATTAAATATCTAAAACAAAAAGAGTCTGTATTTCATAGGCATGTAGAGTATCTTGAATCAGCCAGCAGGCATCTTCAGCTCTGGCCCACACTGACTATAAAGCTAGGATATAGCTTGTCTTAGAATTCTAGGTCATGGCTCAGTGCTGCCATATTTTCAGAAGCTAAGGGCTGCAATGTGCAAGCACAGAGTGGGTGCTGTCTGAGTTCTAGCTGAGAGGGGAGTGTATTTCAGAGTGTTACCCCCTACAGTGAACTGACTACCTTGTTTGTTCCCCTCCCCCCACCTAGAACCCATATAGGTTCTCTATATAGCTCCATACAGCTCTCTGTCTACCTGCACAAGACCCTCCTGCAGGCTTCTGACCTCAGATTCATTCAGGGGCCAACAGACAATCCTGCTGGCCCCATGAGAGTGACTCTTAGCACTGTTGCAGGCACCCATGAATAAGAGGCTTGCACTTTTTGACTTGACTTGAGCTAGAAAGAAACAAGCTAGGGCTACTACTGTCATTTTTACCACTGCACAGAGAGAACCTTCTGCGAATTAGAGCCAAGAGACAAGAAGTGAGACTCAGTCAAAAGGGAGTGAAATCAGGTGCCTGACAACATTCACTTCCCTAGAAAGAAGCTACACCTAAAGTTAGGTTTTCAGTTAAATAAATGCAAGAAAGAGCTCTTGCATTTATTTTCTGGTCCCTCTGAGCAATGAAAATTGGTCACATGCCCAGCACGCTGAGTGGCTGAGGCAGGTGGATTGCTTGAGCTCAGGAATTCGAGACCAGCCTGAGCAAGAGAGAGACCCTATCTCTAAAAAATAGCCAGGCATTGGGGCAAGTGCCTGTAGAACCAGCTCCTCGGGAGGTTGAGACTTCACTTGAGCCCAGGAGTTTAAGGTTGCAATGAGCTATGATGTCACAGCACTCTACGGAGGGTGACAAAGTGAGACTCTGTTCCAATTAAAAAAAAAAAAAAGAAAAAGAAAATTGGTCACATGACAAATTTTATTTCACAGAGCTGCCAGAGGCCTGAGTTATAGATCTGGGTACAAGGGAGAGCTCTCCTGTAAAGATTAAGAGGAAAGATCCCTAGATACATGAATGAAACCAAGGCACTAAGAAAGGTGGGTCAGAGGCATGCTGCACTACACTGAGATGCAACGCAAGTGTCAACACACGGAAGAGAGTAAGGATGGGTCAGTCAAGAGCCAAGTCCATGTCTGGAGGTAGTTCAGTCCAGGAGTGGGGTTAGGAGTACTAGTCAACCCCTATTATAATGAGAGGTAATAAAGGATTGTTGTTTTGTGTCATGACACTATAGAAAACTGAAACAATCTTCTTTCCAATGTCTGCTCTGCCTTGACTAATGACACCATCACCTCCTGTGATGATTATTATATATATTTGGTCTCTGTCCTTCACCTTGTAACCCTTGGAATCCCTAGAGTGATAAAAATGTCTATTGTATGCTAATAAGATGACTGGTGGCTGGGGTCCAGAGAGCTTCTAGGTTAGTGATCACTCAGAAGTGCTATGCCTGGAGAGGGCCTAGAAGCTGTGCATCCCCCCATACCTTCCCCCATGATCCTCCACCACCTACCCGTATCGCAGGGCAATAAAGTGAGACTCTGTCACAAAAACCAAAGAAAGAAAAAAAAGAAGGGATCATAGCAGGTGTATGGGAACCTTTGGGCATGGCCCAGAGGCAAGGAAAGCAAGGTCTGAATCCACTTATGATCTGAATCCAGGCCCACATAAATTTTATCTGGACAGGAGATCATTAACTGTTCTGCCCATACATTCTCCTCCCTTATTACCAGAAAAATCTCTCTAAAGCTCAAATTTGACTTCCTGTCTCCCCTGCTCACAACTCTGCTGGTTCCATTTTCCCATTTGTGGCCTCTCAGCCTCACCTCTGTTCACAAACTTCTTTTGGTGTTTTCAACAGTGTTTCTCATCTCTGGACCTTCACCTGGGCTTCTGTCTGCGTTCAGTTTCCTGCCCTGCTTTGGTTAATGTGGCAGACTCCTATTCATACTTCACTGTGACTCAGATGTGACTCAGATGCCACTGATTCTGCAGAGGCTCCTCCAACTTGCACTCACCTCTGAGGTGCAGGTATTCCAGGGCTGTGAACTGCGCCTCTTCATGTCTCCCTCCTGCTGCTGCTGTGAGGGTACAGGCCTCCTCCTGGGCACTAGGCCCAGGCCTGTTATGGGTCTCCAGCAAAGGAGGAATTGAGGCTCCTAGGAGGTGAAAATGCAGCTAATGACTAGGAAGCTAGAAGCTGCTATAACATTCCTGAGACCCTTTAAACACAGAAGAGCTCCAGATGAGGGGCTCACTGAGAGAATGCCAGAGCTGAGGTCCCTCTGTCCCCAGCTCTCCTCAGACCCTGGTTTCACAAACAGCTTCATGGTTCCCGACCAAGGCTCTGACCTGGCTTGTCAACCAACACTTTCTTCCCTGCATGCATGGATCCATCCAGTACTCCCACTGATAACCACAAGAGGCCATGTTTTAGAGGCACAGTGTTAATGACAGTTGTGTGGTTATTAGGACTATGATTACATTTTATGTAGAATACAACTTTATACACATTATGATAATACTAGTAAGACTCTTTGTAACTTTAAAAACAAATCTAAGGCTCAGCGCCTGTGGCTCAAGCGGCTAAGGCGCCAGCCACATACACCTAAGGTGGCGGGTTCGAATCCAGCCCAGACCCGCCAAACAACAATAATGGCTGCAACCAAAAAAAAATAGCCGGGCGTTGTGGCGGGCGCCTGTGGTCCCAGCTACTTGGGAGGCTGAGGCAGGAGACTCGCTTGAGCCCAGGAGTTGGAGGTTGCTGTGAGCAGTGAAGCCATGGCACTCTACCCAGGGTGACAGCTTGAGGCTGTGTCTCAAAAAAAAAAAAAAACAACAACAACAACAACAAAAATCTAAATTCAGGTGGCGCTTATGGCTCAGTGGGTAAGGTGCCAGCCCCATATACTGAGGGTGGCAGGTTCAAACCCAGCCCCGGCTGAATTGCCAGGCGTTGTGGTGGGCGCCTGTAGTCCCAGCTACTTAGGGGCTGAGGCAAGAGAATCACTTAAGCCCAGCAGTTGGAGGCTGCTGTGAGCAGTGTGACACAACAGCACTCTACCAAGGGTGATAAAGTGAGACTCTAGCTCTACAAAAAAAAAAAAATCCAATTTTGTTTAAAAGTCTCTTATTGTACAACATTCAAACAATAAGGTACCTACCTGCCCCAACCTGGTATGACTACTGCTAGCAGTTGGGTGTGTGTCCTTTCAGACTCTTCAGGCCTGTAGAAATATGTGTGTGGATATAATTTTGACAGCCCCCTAAAATGTGTGTGTATGTATACACATATGTTATTTTGAAATAAAAACAACTTTATAGACATCTTTGTCAAAACATATAATTCTGGCTTGGCGCTCTTAGTTCAGTGGTGAGGGTACCAACCACATACACTGAGGCTGGCGGGTTCAAACTGGCCTGGGCCTGCTAAACAACAATGACAACTGCAACAAAAAAATAGCCAGGCATTGTGGCGAGTGCCTGTAGTCCCAGCTACTTGGAAGGCTGAGGCAAGAGAATCACTTAAACCCAAGAGTTTGAGGTTGCTGTGAGCTGCGATACCATAGCATTCTACTGAGGGCAACATAGTGAGATTCTATCTCAAAAAAAAAAACACATATAATTCTGTTTGGTTCTTTTTAAGAGTTTACTATAGGTTGGGCACGGTGGCTCATGCCTATTATCCTAGCACTCTGAGAGGCCAAGGTGGATGGATTGGCTGAGCTCACGGGTTTGAGACCAGCCTGAGCAAGAGCGAGACACTCCATTCCTAAAAATAGCCAGGCGTTTTGACAGACGCCTGTAGTCCCAGCTACTTGGGAGGCTGAGGCAAGAGAATCACTTGACCCCAGGAGTTTGAGGTTGCTGTGAGCTGTGATGCCACTGCACTCTACCAAGGGCAACAAAGTGAAATAAATAAATAAATAAATAAATAAGTAAAAGTAAATGAAAATTTAAAAAATAAAGAAGCAGCCTGGGTGCAGTGGCTCACCCCTGTAATCTTAGCACTCTGGGAGGCTGAGCCAGGTGGATTGCCTGAGCTCATGAGTTCAAGATCAGCCTGAACAAGAGCGAGACCCTATACCTAAAAATAGCCAGGCATTGTGGGGGATGCCTGTAGTCCCCGCTACTCAAGAGGTTGTGGCAAGAGAATTGCTTGAGTCTAAGAGTTTGAGGTTGCTGTGAGCTATGATGCCACAGCACTCTACTAAGGGCAGGTGACAAAGTGAGACTGTCTCAAGAAAAAAAAAGTAAAGAACCAGAGTACACAGCAAAAAACATCATAGCACACTTCAGGATCCAGGGTGAGGTAAAAATTCAGCAATGCAAGAAAATAAAACTTAAGATACTAGCCTTCAGTGGCCTACTATCAATGAGGGAGGAAGAAAAGGAAATTAGCAATTATCAAGCATATGCCAGGCACCTGTGCTTGATTGACACCCTCCAAGCGGGTGTGGTGTTCAGAATGCTAAAACCCCATCATGGCACAGGCGTCAGCCACTCACAGCAGATGCAGACCTGGAAAAACTGATACTGGGTATCACTGAACCAATGTGAATGGCTGAATATGGCAATGCCTGTTTTTAACACTCAAAAAAATTTTTTTTGAGACAGAGCCTCAAGCTATCCCCCTGGGTAGGATGCTGTGGCTTCACAGCTCATAGCAACCTCCAACTCCTGGGCTCAAGCAAGTCTCTTGCCTCAGCCTCCCAAGTAGCTGGGACCACAGGCGCCCGCCACAACGCCCCGCTATTTTTTTTTTGGTTGCAGCCATCATCGTTGTTTGGCGGGTCCGGGCTGGATTCAAACCCGCCACCTTAGGTGTATGTGGCTGGCGCCTTAGCCACTTGAGCCACAGGCGCTGAGCCTTAACACTCATATTAATCCGCACAGTAATATGACACCCAACAGCCAAGAGAAGCAACTTTGAGGCGAAATATCAACACACACTGCATTCCTCCCTCCACCAACTAAGCG
>NW_003852542.1:3238528-3242136 GCF_000181295.1 Otolemur garnettii | reverse complement strand
ACTCAGGAGGCTGAGGCAAGAGAATCACCTAAGCCCAAGAGTTTGAAGGTGCTGTGAACTGTGACGCCATGGCACTCTACCAAGGGCAACATAGTGAGACTGTCAAAAAAAAGAGGAAAGAAAGAAAAGAAAAGGCAGGCAGGCAGGCAGGCAAGCAAGCAGTTTTGTTTTGTTTTTAATCTTTCTATTCTTGAAAAATTAAAAAAACCCAAAAAACCTAAACCATCCTAGATGCTTAGGATGTTCGCTCCAGGAGTAGAAAACACACACACACACACACACACACACACACATATATATATATATATATATATTGCGCTTGTCTACTTGCTTATAGTTTTAAGTTAATGAGATTCGGGGCCTGACATATAAGAGTACAGAGGCAGAAGATCAGGACAGCCTTCATAGAAAAGCTTGGAAAGATGAAGGCAGTATAATGGAGCAGAGAGAACAGAGGATATTCCAGAGAGTAGGGAAGGGTGCATGAGCCTCTAGTCGGCCCTGTGCTCTGCTGAGGCAGGTATGCAGGACACAGTGAGGAGAGGGAGTGGGAAGAGATGAAAACAGAGAATGAGCAGCCAGCAAAAGTTTTTGGAGTACAGGAATAATTTAACAGGATTTATATTTTAGAAAAACAACTGGTGGTATAGTGGAAAGAGAACAGAACGGGAGAAAGACCAGAGGTTTGGAGACCAATTAGGAGGCAACTACAAGTCAAGAGTAAAGTGATGAATGCCTGAATTAGAGATGGATGACTTTTCTATAGGGTCACATGGTAAATATTTCAGTCTTTGCATGCCATACTGTCTCTCTATCAACTATTTAACCATGATGTTGTAGCAGGAAAGGTGCCATAGATAATATCTAACAAATAGGCATGGCTGTGTTCCAATTAAACTTTATTAACAAAAAAGGGGATGGGGGCGTGCCTGTGGCTCAAAAAGGTAGGGCGCAGGCCTCATATGCTGGAGGTGGTGGGCTCAAACTCAGCCCCGGCATGAAAGGACATGGGTGGTGCCTGTGGCTCAAGGAGTAGGGTACTGGCCCAATATGCCAGAGGTGGTGGTTTCAAACCCAGCCCTGGCCAAAAACTGCATTAAAAGGGGGGGGGGGATGGGAATCCAGTTTGGTCCATGGGCTGCAGTTTGCCTATTCCAGACCTAAAGTATTAATATGACAACAACCTTTTTTTTTTTTTTTTGAAAAAAGCCTCACTTTGTGACCCTTGCTACAGTGCTGTGGCATCATAATTCACATCAACCTCCAACTCTTGGGGTCAAGTGATTCTCTTGCCTCAGCCTCCCAACTAGCTGGGACTACAGGCATCTGCCATAAAGCCCAGCTATTTTTAGAGATGGGGTCTCACTCTTGTGCAGGTTGGTCTCAAACCTGCGAGCTCAGAGCAATCCACCCACCTTAGCCTCCCAAGTGCTAGGATTACAAACATGAGCCACCATGCCCAGCCACAACCACTTTTTAAGAACTATGTGCCAGACATTTTGCAGACATTATAGCTAATTGTCCCAACATCCTTGCAGGGGAGTTATTACTGTCTCCTTTTCACAGATAAAGAAATTGAGGCTGAGAGATGTTGGGTAACTTGCCCAGGGTTATAGCAATGGTGTGTTACAAAAGGATTCAATCTTAGGTCTGACTCCAGAGCTCATGGGTATTCCATGCCCCCACTGGAGGCTGTCCACAGAAAGGGAGGATGAAATGTAATACATAGAACTCTCAGGTCTCAGTGCCAGAGAGAATTTGCTCACTCTCTCATTCATCCATTCATTCCTTCATCAAATGTTTTACTTATGCTATTCACAAAGTACTGGGGATTCAAAGACAAATGAGCAGCTCAGAGTCTAGCATTTAAACCTATAAGAGGATATGGGAGATGATGAAAAAGGGAATGTGATTTATTAATAAGATCAAGGAAGTAAAACATTGAAGTTGCTTTCATCCCTGCTTCCTTCCTTTTTCTAAGCATCCAGAGAGATTTCTCTGATCCTTTGGAATCACAGACACCTGGTATTTTTACTCTCTAGCCTGGATGCATAGGTGGATTTACTGTGAAACTTGAAGCTTCAGTTCAGGGTCCCAAGCTTCCTGAAACAGGGCTTCTGAGGCCTTGTATTTAATTTGTATTTCTTTAGAGTCACCTGTCCAAATACATAAAGCCTCAGTGCCCCTAGCCTGGATGTACCCTTAGTGAATATTCAGAGCCAGGTCTGATTAAGGCCTATTTGTTAGGAATAGGCCTATTCCTACAAATACCAGGGGCTGAGGATGCTGTTTTTGGCTCTTAGGGGTTTCTCTTAAGAAAACTGAGACTGTGAGGGTGGCCCTCGCAGAGGTAATCCAGTCTGGTCACACCATATCCTCTCTCCTCTACTTCCCATCACCTGCTCTGCCCCGACTTCCTTCAAAATATAACTCAGGACCCTATGGATTCTGCTGACTCAAATTCTTTGAAATTCAAGAACCCCAGGAATCCAGGGCTGTTAGACTCCTCTCAATAGGCCATTCAGGCAGGAAAAGGACACACACAATCCTAATGGAGCCAGGGCTTTGACTGGGGCTGTGTAGTACCTGGGAGCCCACTGCAGGCAGGGTGCTGGCGGTTGGTGATTGGCAGGGTTTCCTAGGGTGGGATGTTTTGTAGAGTTTATCAGCAGGCCTAGCTTTGCATCTATTTGTCCAGGGAAAATGAGTTTCTGGGAAGAACTGGCTGTTTTACACTGAAGTCATAAATGACTAAAAACTAGAATGCTAATAATGGGAAAACACAAAGCCTAACTGGCTCTGGTCACTAGGCTTTGCCAGGGAAATCTGCAAAGCACATCAAATTACAGGTTGTAAATTTGATGAGTAAGCAAGAATAATACCTTGACTTCTCAACAGGCAGGTACTGTGCCTGCTTTGCCTATTCTCACATCAGCAGCCGCTACAGCCCAGCACACGGGAAGGTGCTCAGGCCGTAAGGACTCACTGAAAGAAAAGGGATGAGCTGTTTTAGGGAAAATACCCATTTCTCCTAAGATGAACTGGCATTCTTTGGGACTAGTTCTCTCTAAATTAACAGCAGTAATCAATAGTATTGGAGCAGCTCTACCCTTGGATAATAAGACTACAGTTTTCCCCTTTTCTGGATTTCACACAGTCCACACGCAGCCTTCTGTCATAACTCACCTCCAGAGCAGCCACTTTACTGACTGTTACATTCAAAGGCTCTTTTCCAGGGTATACTTTAACTCCGTGCGGAGCTTTGGGGATACTTTGGTGACACACTTAAAATAGGTACCTGCTGCCTCATCCATTTGATGTGAATCCCACTTCCTTCCCTTTCTGATGACCTCATTTTCTGACTTTTGTTAGAGCAACCAATTCCCCACACTCCGTCTTATTCTTCTAAGGCAGTGGTTCTCAACCTGTGGGTCGTGACCCCTTTGTAACAATGAAAATACACCCTGCATATCAGATATTTACATTATGATTCATAACAGTAGTCAAAATTACAGTTATGAAGTAGCAATGAAAATAAGTTTATGGTTGGGGGTCACCACAACATGAGGAACTGTATTAAAGAGTCGCAGCATTAGGAAGGTTGGATT
>NW_003852542.1:3236793-3238083 GCF_000181295.1 Otolemur garnettii | reverse complement strand
CCAAGTAGCTGGGACTACAGGTGCCCACCACAACACCTGGCTAGTTTTTTATTTTTAGCAGAGATGGGCTCTCGCTCTTGCTCAGGCTGGTCTTGAACTCCAGAGCTAGGATTATAGGCGTGAGCCACTTTGCCTGGCCAATTCAGCAGTTTTTGAAGATAAAATGTGATGTGACAGGACAAACTATGTTTGGGGATCAGGATACCTGTATTCTAATTTTGGACACATCATTCATTTATTTCACAAATAAGGGCCAGAAACCCACTGTAATATTCGAATGCAGAGCTACTAGAAGTGTGTAAATGAAGAGACACCCACCTACTGTGGCCCAAGGGCAGCCCAGTGGGGGGGAGAGGGAATGGTTTAATTGCAATAATGGGGAACAGTAAAAGGAAACTGGAGCACTTAATGGAGTGCTTCTCCAACTTTATGGCACCATCAGGATCCCCACGGGTGTCCTTTCAAATGCTGATCTTTGGGCCCCATCC
Source organism: Otolemur garnettii (assembly GCF_000181295.1). Classification (NCBI taxonomy): domain Eukaryota; kingdom Metazoa; phylum Chordata; class Mammalia; order Primates; family Galagidae; genus Otolemur; species Otolemur garnettii. The sequence continues at coordinate 3,237,595 of NW_003852542.1, read as the reverse complement.
CTCAGAGATGCTGGTCTCCTGGATCCGGGAGTGTTCAGGGACTTTATCACACAGTTCCCCTCTCCCCATAACCCATTCTCTGAGGGTGATTCAGCCCCAACCCACACCTTCCTTTAAGAAATAGTTCGCAGAAGCAGGGGATTACAGCTGATTTTTGAAGGAGGAAGGAGCAGAAACGCATGAGGCACAAAGGAATGAAAAGGTATGATCTTACCTTCTACTGAGAAAATGGAGGCCTGGCCTGCACAAACTGGTATCTTTGTCTCCAGTGTCAGCAGAGGATGAACTGTCCCGCCTCAGAGGGAAGCTAACCTCATCGGGGCTCCTCCTTACCCTTCTTTCCCCAGTCCCCGACTCCCAAATCTCCCCTCCCTCCAACTCCTCTCACCTCCCAGCTCACACAAAGGCACACACTAAACTCAGCTCCTCTCCAGGGTCCTTCCCCTAAGCCTCTGAATATAACATACTGGAGTCTCATTCAAAAATCCATTAGGATCCTTTCCTTCACTCTGGGCATCTCCTCCTACCACCTTCTACTTCCCATTTACTTCTCTACCAAGCTTTTTTTTTTTTTTTGCCATTTTAGGCCGGGGCTGGGTTTGAGCCCTCCACCTCTGGCATATGGGACCACCACCCTACCCTTTTGAGCCACAGGCACCGCCCTCTACCAAGCTTCTTTAAACACCAAAAAAAGGAAAAGCTGGGCACCACCTGTGGCTCAAAGGAGTAGGGTGCTGGCCCCATATATCAGAGGTGGTGGGTTCAAACACAGCCTAGGCCAAAAACTGTAAAAAAAAAAAAA
>NW_003852542.1:3234743-3235869 GCF_000181295.1 Otolemur garnettii | reverse complement strand
AATTTTGTCATCAGAATGTAAACACCTCAAGGACAAGGACAGAGTTTTCTTTTTTAATCCCTGTGTCTTCAGTGGACACAGAAGACTCAATAAGTATTTATCAATTGAAAAAATAACATAAAGGGCTTGGCGCAGTGGCTCATGCCTGTAATCCCAGCACTCTGGGAGGCTGAGGTGGATGGATTGCTTAAGCTCATGAGTGGAGCAAGAGTGAGACCCCCATCCCTAAAAATAGCCAGGTGGGCATGGTGGCCAGCACATGTAGTCCCAACTCCTCGGAAGGCTGAGGTAAGAGAATCACTTCAGCTTAAGAGTTTGAGGTTGCTTTGGGCTATGATTGCACAGCACTCCATTGAGGGTGACTGTCTCCAAAAAGAAAGTGAGACTACCTCCAAAAATAAACCAAGAAAAAATAATATAAGTCACCCATATTATATTGAGTCTGATACCCATATAATCCATATAATTATTTTATGTATTAATTTCCTTTATTAAAAAACAAAAATGGGGATAGTATTAATGTACACTGCTATGATTTAATTTTAAAAAATGGGGGCAGTGCCTGTGGCTCAACAGGGTAGGGTGCTGGCCCCATATGCCGGAGGTGGTGGGTTCAAACCCAGCCCTGGCCAAAATAAAAAAAAAAGGCATCATGCTGCACATACATAATTTAGAAAATGATGTTTTGTAAACTTTTTTTTCTAAAAACACACCACAAATATTTCTAGTTCATTACCTAGTCATCTACAATCTCACTTTTAGTTGCTACTTTGGGTTTGGATAAACCATAATTATTCAGATTTTCTTCAGTTTTAAATATTAGAAAGAACAGTATGATAAACATCCTCATAACTAAAATCTTTGCATGTATCAATCATTTAAATAGGCTAAAGTGAGGGCTGGGTGAGGTGGCTCATGTCTGTAGACTTGGGAGGCTGAGGCAAGAGAATCACTTAAACCAGTGGTTCTCAACTTGTGGGTCGTGATCCACAGGAATTGTATTAAAGGGTTGCGGCATTAGGAAGGTTGAGAACCACTGGCTTAAGCCCAAGAGTTTGAGGTTGCTCTAAGCTATGACACCATGGCACTTACCAAGGGTGACAAAGTGAGGTGGCTCACACCTATA
>NW_003852542.1:3232099-3233793 GCF_000181295.1 Otolemur garnettii | reverse complement strand
AAAAAAAAAAAAAAAAATCCAAGAAGACTCATAGAGGGTACTGACCAAAGACAAAGACTGCTCAATGGCACTGAGGCCCAACTGCAGTTGGATCCCCAAGATTTCTAACAGTCTCAGTCTGTACACTTATATCATTTAGCTGCCAAATTCTGTACCCCAAGAAGATACAGGTGGAAAGAAATTGAGTCATACAACTGGCTCAGGATTGGGAGCTTATAAATCTGGTACAGCTTGAGGATGAGGGGTCTGAGGAGTTGAAGGTATGAAAGAGAAGTCTGAGTTGACCACAGGGAACCAGTTTGTGGTGTCAGGTAGAGGATGGGATTAAAAGGAAAAAGAAAATAAGGCCAAGTGGAAACATCAAAGGATTTGGAGTCCTAAAGAAGTAAAAGAATAAATTTAGTGATAAAGAGTGAGAAGAGTAGCAAATATGAAGTTACAATAAGACAGGATTATCAGAGCCTGAAGAATGGTCACAAGATGGAAAGGCACGGTTGAAGGGGAAGTACATTCAGCTAAATTTGAAGAAACAAGGCATTGCAAGGCCATGCTTGAAAAGACTCAGAGGTAGAATTGGGATGAATATTATAAAGCAGATTGGACGCCTCAGGGATTCTCAGGAGACTGGAATAGCAACTGTGAGACTGGTAAAGAACATAAAGCTGAGGCAACCAGATGGCATGAGCCTTTCTGACCCTCACCAGGCCTCAGGGAGGTGGCAGAACACCATGTGAGCATCAGGGCCTCTGCTGTACAGTGGGGCTCAAATCCTGGCTCTACCAGTGACTAGCTGCAAGGCCTTGGGTGAGTCAATTAACCTCTCTGTGCCTCACTTGCCTTATCAGCAAGATGAAGACATCATAGTCCCTGTAAAGAAAATACTTATACAAAGCCCACCACAGGTACCAGAGCACTACTTAACTCTAGCATCATTATCACTTCACATTTGACCAATGAGGGGTCAAAACAGTCTCAGAGGCAAAGTCACAAACTATACACATTTTTAAAAGGTTCTCTGTAATTATCAAAGACTCCAAAGAATCTTTTTAAAATGTGTATATATTTTTCATATTAGAAATTAAAATTGAAGAAAATACTTTAAAAATATGTATTCACTTGAGACTAGCAAACCCATCACCTATAATATAAATATTTGTAAGAAAAATAACTATATCCCCCCCAATGTGATAATGTTTTACAATTTTATAAATCTCTGTAATGTTGTTTTAAATTGAAGACAGCTGTATTCTCTTATCTGTTTCTGTGTTCAATGTTGAAATCTGTTGAAATGCGCTATTTGCTGAAAGTATAAAAATCCTAGCACCTTACTGATTCCCTGAAAGAGTCTAGGGGACCCCAGACTATACTAGAATGGTTCTCAACACTACTGGATCCTAAAAAGAAACAAACCACGTGCTCACTTCCTTAGAGGAGTCTAGCTGAGAGAAAAGATGAAAAACAAGTTAAAAATTACAGCATAGGATGAATGAGCCCAGAGGAAGAAGTTTGGAAGTTACTGGTATACCTAAAGGAGGCAGGGAAGGCTTACCAGAGTGCAGGGAATTTGAATTTCCTATGCTCGCTCTAAACAGAAGAGCACATGCAGAGGCCCAGAGGCAGAGATCAATATACTACAAGGAAGCACAGAGTGCCTTGGCAGAGGAAAAGTCAGTGTCCTGGAAAAGTATGTCGGG
>NW_003852542.1:3228974-3231910 GCF_000181295.1 Otolemur garnettii | reverse complement strand
TTTTTTTTTTTTTGGCGACAAGGTCTTGCTCTGTAGCCCGGGCTGGAGTGCAATGGTGGCATTACCATAGTTCACTACTACAACCTCAAACTCCTGGGCTCAAATCCATCCTCCTGCCTTGGCCCTCCCAAAATGCTAGGATCATAAGGCATTAACCATTACGACAGGACTGCTTTTCTTTTCTTTCTCTCTTTTCCTTCTCACTCTGTCATCCTGGGTTAGAATACTATGGCGTCATTATAGCTCACAACAACCTCAAACTCTTGGGCTCAAGGGATCCTTCTGCCTCACTTTTTCTGTTTAGTAGAGACAAGGTCTTGCTCTTGCTCAGGCTAGTCTCAAACTCTTGAGCTCAAGCAATCCACCCATCTTGGCTTCCCAGAGTGCTAGGATTACAGGCATGAACCGCAGTGCCAGGCTGTTCTAAGTTTTGACAGACTTACCCAGGAATGTAAACAATACCACAATCGAGATATATTCTCATTGCCTCAAAAAGTTCTCTGTAGTCAATATACTTGGATCCATTAATCTGATTTCTGCCCCTATAGTTTAATTTTTCACTTTGAAATAATCACACAGAAATTTGCAAAGAGGACCCATGTACACTTTTCCCTGTGGTAACATGTTAAAAAATGTATGGAAAAAAATCAAAACCAAGAAATTGACATTGGTATAATACTACCAATTAGACTACAGCCCTTATTCAAATTTCACCAGTGTTACATACATTAGCTTGTTTTATTTTATTTTGTTTTTAGAGCCAGAGGCTCACTTTATCACCCCTGGTAGAGTGCCATGGTGTCACAGCTCACAGCATGGGCTTAGGCGATTCTCTTGCTTCAGCCTCCTGAGTAGCTGGGACTACAGGCACCCACCATAAGGCCTGGCTATTTTTTTGTTGTTGCAGTTTGGCCAGGGCTGGATTCTAACCTTTCACCCTCGGTAAAAAGGGCCAGTGCTCTACTCACTAAGCCACAGGTGCCACCCCATTAGCTTGTGTTAAAGAACATAAGTAGGCCATAGAATGAAAGGAGGATTGGCCTGGCAAGGACTTGAGTTAGTTACTATTGTCCACAATAGAAAGGAGAACTCAAGGTCCAAGGAGAGGAGAGGACTAGAGGGAGACATTTTTGAGGTGAAACAGAAATCATTTGGTATAAAAGTTTAAATTAATCCTTTTTTGGAAATGAAAGTTCCCATAGGCAGGACAGGAAGCAGAAGGTTGTTTTAAATTTAACAGCCTGACCTCTAACTGAATGAAGGTCATGAAAACCCCAAATGACCATGGTATTCCTGCTTGCTCTTATTCACATAGAATAAAAATGTTTACTTTCTTCATTTCTTTACTTTTGCCTGATGTAAACAATGAAATAACTGTCAAAAATCTGACATTTCATGGAGTTTAGAAAAAGTTGTTTGTTTGAGATTAGCTAACTTTTCGCCAAAACCAAACAAAGTAAATGTATATCTTACTCTTATTCCTTACTGGAGTTAAGTATTTTTGCATGCCTTCTTACCTGCTCCAACATTTTACCTGATTATGACTGATAATGCTTTAATATCTATTAAGTGTATTTATAGACATCACTTACAAAAGACAGTTGGGGTAAATGCTGTCCTCACTTTTACAGCCCAAGAAATTGAGGTTCCTAAGTGATTGGTACCCAAGATCACATATGTCAGTAATTTAAAAATCTTAGAAAGGTGAAAGCACAGGATAAGCATTCAAAAACTTTAGCTAGTCTTGTTAAAGCCCTGTTCTCTCTACTCCAACAAATCCCATTTATGGCTATATTGGACCTCTTTTTACAACCCTGCAGAAATACATTCAGGCAAAAGCTCCATATATGCAATGGAAATATTTCTGGTGACAAAGTCCTCATTTATCACTAATTACTAACAAATACCATCCCTTGAGTAGATGTGAGTGACCTGATACTTATTTCCTTGAATTTAAGATGAGCTTTCTAATATCTTGAAATCTGGAAGTGTTTTAATACCAGATTCGATGTAAAATAGTAAAAAACGTTTTACTGTGTCCTGTGTTAGACAGTTTATATACATTTTAGCAAGTATTCCTCCAAACATCTACATCTTAATATTGATGAATATTGTAGAATATTGGTTGTGCCCACTATAAAGACAGAAAAGTCAAGGCACAGAGAGGTTATTTGTACTTGGTTGACAGGGTAAGAGTATCCCAAAGCAAGCAGTACCCTAGAATCCTATTTCAGTAGACTTGCCTTGAGATAAAGTTCTACTTTATGCAAACAAACAAAAAAAACCCTCCTCCCCAATTTCAAATAGGGAAAGATAAAATAACCACCAAAACAATCAGACAAATGCAGGCTCTGCAAGGTTAAATAACGTGTCCAAGGTTACACAGGATAGCAGAACCAGAATCCCAAGGCCGCGATCTGTCTTGACTCCAAAGCTCGATCTACTTCCACCAAACCACGCTACCACCGCCAAACCACGTGGTAAGGGGAAGTATATTTGCTGAATTAATAATGTCTGAAAACAAACTTGACAATAAGGAAAAGGGTAAAAACGGAAAAGAGAAATAAATCGGAAAAGCAGTCCACGGGCAGGATACAAATAAAAACCTCCAAGTTTTCAAGGCAGTGTGCACTGACGCTGAGCCAAAGCGCTGGAACAAACTTTGCACGGGTCCCGCCGGACTCCCAGGCTGGCGGCAGCGGAGCCTTCATAGAGAGAGTTCCCAGGGAGTCGCCCCAAGAGTACGGCAGGCGAGCCTGGCCGCCTCCCTGCTTCCCTCCCGCGCCCACGCCCTCCCGATCGCGAATAATCGAGACCTGACGACTACTGGAGGCCGGCTGCCTTCCCCTTCTGGGCTGCTGGCTTAAAAATAAACACAACACACGTCCCCTGGCGGTCCGTGGCCTCTTCTCGGGGCCGGAGCTCTTTGCCCGCGC
>NW_003852542.1:3224885-3227731 GCF_000181295.1 Otolemur garnettii | reverse complement strand
CCGGTGCGGCCTAGCGCTCCCGCCGCCCCGGAAGGGCCCGGTATGGTCGCAGAGCCGGGCCGCGGGCAGCGGCTGGAGGCAGAAGAGCCAGCCCGGGATCTGGCGGGTGCGTGGTGTAGCCGGGAGACGACGGCGAGTGTCCCCGCCTGCGAGCGACCGCGGGGCGGGCGGGAGGCTCTGCGGCCGGGGGACGGGAAGCTCCCGCCGCCTGGAGCCCGCCTGGCCTCGCGGCTAGGCCTCGGCGCGTCCCTGGGCTCGGGTAACCAAGTTCCCAGGGTGGATCCGACCCGGCCGCGGCGAGCAAACTCCCTGCTCAGTCACCCCGCCGGAGCGTGCTTGCTCACGGCCTGCCCCAGGGCCCTCACCGGCGTGTGCTGCCTACCAAACCAGGTTTTGATAAATGACTGTAGTGAGGTCTGTGAATGGTGGTGGTGGTGGGGGAGCGTTTTGGACTTTGTTGTACCATTTAAAAGCACGATTGGGGTACAGCTCTAACCCAGTCCCAGGACACAAAGAGACAAATGTTTAGGGCTGATGTATAGGCATTGAGCTGATAAAAAATAAGTTAACTTTAATTTACTGCCATATGGTTTAGAAAAGGGGGAGGGGGGTTGTGTTTTCTTTGTTCACTACTACTGGTTTTAAGTAAAAGTATGAAGAGACTCGGCGAAAAGTTTATCCTTGTAAGGTTAATGGAAAATTGCAGAAGTAGCTTTAAAGTATTGTGTACTCTTGATTTTAAAATCCTGTATAGGTGATGTAGGAGTGGTGAAAGTTTAGTGAGTCAAATTAATGTGTACTTCACGCCGTGGGAAGGGTATTCTTCAGGAAATACAAACCTTATTAGAATTTCAAGGTTGAAAAACCCAGATCATTAAATTATATTTAGAGTAAGTTTTAGAATTAGCATTACTAATTGCAACGTTTAGATGGAATCAAAGAATATTTTTTTGTTTAAAATTTCTATTTTAAAAGTTTCAAAGCTAATAGGAGGTATACTATATTTTCTTCACAAAGTATTTATTGAGTACTGTGTTCAAGTGTTGGACATTTTCAAGTGATGTACTTAGTTTAATTAAAAGGAACATAAAAATATTTGGAAGCTATACCTGTTTTCCTATTTTATCTACTGAATGGAAATGTATCCCATTTCTGTAATTTTACAAAGAATCCGATTTAAATTTGGGATATTAAAGTTTATCTTAAACTATAGTCCTATGTACACTGACCACCTTTAAGACAAAGTGAAAGAGAGCGATGGCTGCAGGCTCTTACTTCTAAGAGCTGGGAGAGTTAAAATTACAGAATCATAGTCATGGAAGAAGGATGTTTGAAACCCATTCTCCTTGCTTTAAGAAAGCATCCAGAGAGTTTCAGGCTGAGCATTCTGATTGAATGCTGTCCTAGGATGGAAGGTTCCTTTACCCTCAGTACTCTTTTGGAGTAATTAAAATCCCATAGTCAGAACATTATTGAATATAACATACATCTTGTAATTTAAGCCCGTTTTCCCCTGTTTATTCCTCTGGAACAGCATATGGATATGAAACATACTACTTTTTAGTTATTTGAATGTAGTTGAGCCTCCACACACTAATAGCACACCTTTCCTGGTAATTCATACTAATGTCAAATATTTCTGAAGAAGAAACATTCGTAAATACAGCTGTTGAAAACTTGTAGTGCAGTATTGACTAGTGATTATCTTTTACGTGTCTAGTTAGTCAATGGCCTAAAGCAGGGATAGCCTCATGAACTACATTTTATTCATTAGATACATATTTGGTGGAATATTTGTTCAGGCTACCATTAATGTCATTACTAAGAATTTAACCTATTAGCAAATGTAACTTGATACCCTTACTGTTATTGGTTCTTTTCTTATCTTTGTCTTTTTTTGGACCAACTAATCCTATTTCTTTTAGTGTATCTTAAGTGATAATGATTTTTGAACTCTCTCAATCATCTATTCACCTCCAAATTCTCTGTAGTTCTGCTTGTTTCCTGTTGGTAATGTGACCCAGAACTGGATGTAGCAGTCTAGTCAAAGGTCTGAGCTGTGCTGCCTGTAATGTACTTGCATGGTGCTTCTTTTTCAGGGTGTTCTGCTGCAAGTTGTTACTTTGTCTTTGTGCCCACTCTAATGAGTTGCACTGTATTATATGATTGTATTAATGATGTAACTTTGGACAACACAGACCAGGATGGACACTCCTCAACCTTGTGAAGCAGTGGACTGCCTCTGAGAAAGGAGATCCAACGAAGTGCTCTATTCCAGGAGTCAGCAGTAGTATATGTAGTCTTAGCAAGCTGTGAGATCTCTGTCAGCTCTGCTGCAGTGGGAAAGCAGCTATAGAAAACATGTAATTGAATAAGTATGGCTGTGGTCCGATTAAAACTTTATTTATAGACACTGACAGTTGAATTTCATATAATTTTCTTGTGTTACAAAATATGATTCTATGTTTGATTCCCCCACCCCACCATTTAAAAATATAGAAACCATCTTAGCTTGGAGGCTGATGATAGCCACATTTCGCTCAAGGGCTATAGTTGCCTACCTCTTCTCTAGATTAGAGCTTTAGAGAGTTGATGGAACTGGAATTGTTGGGAGTCTAGAAAGGGCCCGCTCTGCTTAGTATTCCATTGTTTCCTTTGGGTAATGGAGAGTGAGTCCATGGATGGAACCAGTTCTTCTGTGCCTCAATTTCCAGCAGTACCACGTAGTTTGGGATTGAAGTAATCTTTCCTCAGGCTCCTCCTCAGACCCTACCTGAGTGGAGATGGCAGTGTATCAGTTACTACATCAATTCAGTTTCTTACTTGGCCATTATGACTTTTCTTTT
>NW_003852542.1:3216055-3224604 GCF_000181295.1 Otolemur garnettii | reverse complement strand
GCCGAGCCCATTATGACTTTTCTAAGGAGAATTCCAGGACTTCCTTAACTCACTTTGTAATGTTCTTGTTGTGTTAATAAATATTTTACAGACATTAGTGCTCAATCACCTTTTTTTTTTTTTTTGGAGCAGAATCTCAATTTGCCGCCCTCAGTAGGTGCCCTGGCATCATAGCTCATAGCAACTTCAAACTCTAGGTGGTTCTCTTGCCTTAGCTGCCACAATGCCCAGCTGTTTTTAGGGACAGGGTCTTGCTGTTGCTCAGGTGGTCTCAAACCTGTAAGCTCAGGCAATCCACCTGTCTCAGCCTCCCAGAGTGCTAGGATTATGGGCGTGAGCCACCTCATTGCCCAGCACTCACTCACTTTATATTCACGATACTAACACTATCTAGTTCTGTGTTATACACTGCAAAACCAATCTTTTTTATCTGTGTATTTTTAAAAATGTTTCACTATCATACTTTTAAATACATTCCAAATATTAAGTTATTTAAAGCTTAAAATCCACTTATCAAATTACTCAGTGTTTATTAACTAAGATGAAATTATGAATATTTTTGCTTGAATTAGAACCTAATTGGTTACCTGAACTTAGATATATACATATATTACCTTAAATGATTTAACTTTTTTTCAGTTCCTGCTAGGTATAAGGCACTCTGCTAGTTACCAAGGAATGTGGGTATGACTGAATGAGGCATAGCTCTTCAACTTGAGTCTGGTAGAGATGCATTTGTACAGTTTCCACAGTACAGTGTGAAACCTGCCATGAGGAAGGGATAAACAAATAGATGACAAAATAGTTACCAGTTTTTTTCTTAATAATTTTGCCCAAATTCAGAGAAGGAATCTACTTTTTATTTATTTATTTATTCATTTATTTTTGAGACAGGGTCTTGCTTTTGTTGCGCAGGCTAGAGTATAGTGGTATCATCATACAGCTCACTGCAACCTTAAACTCGTGGGCTTAAGCCACCCTCCTGCCTCAGCCTCCCAAGTAGCTGGGACTACAGATATACACCTGGCTAATCTTTCTTTTGTTTATAGGGACTTGTGGTGCCTTGGCTGACCTTGAACTCTGGCTTCAAGCAATCCTTCCACCTCATTCTTCCAAAGTGCTAGGATTTCAGGCCTGAGCCACCACGCTTCCCCAAACACTTTTTTTTTTGGAGTGCCTTAACTCTTTCTCTCCTCACCCCACCCTCCCACTCCTGCCTTTGGAGACAGTCTTAGTATGTTTTGCCAGGCTAAAGTGCCAGCACAGCAACCTCAAACTCCTAGCCCCAAGTGATCCTCCTGCCTCAGCCTCCCTGCCTGCCATCCCAAGTAGCTGGGACTACAGGCACCTGGCTAATTTTTTCTGGTTTTAGTAAAGAGCAGGTCTCCTTGGTCAGCCTGGTTTGGAATTCCTCAGCTTAAGCAATCCCCTCACGTCAGCCTCCTAAGAGTGCTAGTATTACAGGTGTGAGCCACTGCGCCTAGCTCTGGACCACTCTTGATTTGGGGTAAAATTGTTTGAGATTTCAAATAAAGTTCTTATTTTTACCTTACTTATATTAGCCCTAGCTTTTTGAGGATTTTCCTGTGTAAAAATGGTAGTGGATAAATGGGCAGGTGATAGGGGGAGGGAGGGTGATTGGTGGAGTCATGGTTTATCTTACAAGGGTACAAGTGAATCTAAAAGCAGAGTATGAACGTTTTAACTCGATAACTAAGAAAATGACATGAAGGTTATGTTAACCAGTTTGATGAGAGTATTTCAAAATGTATATGAAAACTGCACACTGTACCCCATGATTGCATTAATATACACAGTTATGCTATAAGAAATAAAAAAAAAATGGGCAGGTGATCATATTGTTAGGCTGTTCTCAAGAGTATCTAATACTATTTATTTTCAAAATAAAAAGTTCAAGACCGTAGGCCATTAATCTAGTTAGTTCCTTTGTTTTTAACTGACAAAAATTGTATATGTTTATCATGTACAGCACGATGTTTTGAAATATGTACATACTGTAGAATGTCAGTCCTAACTTTCTGAAAGTTGTATCACTCTTTTCTCAGTAGATTTTAGTTTTCTCAAAACATGCTATCTGGCACTAAAAACATACATGCTGACGGTCCTAGAGTGAATTGCAGTACTTTTGGTTTCAGATTCAGGGGCAATACCAGGATTGGTAATTAGCATGTGATTTTAATGGGATGCCTTTTGCCTTTTTGTAAATAAAGTAAATTAACTCCCACTGATGAGAACCTTACCTGCCTGTCTTCTTACAACTTATTTTTTACTACTTTATTATCTATTAAAGATTAGGACATTCTTAACACTTTGAATTTCAATAAACTATGAATCGCATTACCTTGATTTTTAATAGGAATAGATATGATTGTAAATTTATTATGCATTATGTCTTGATTTCTCGGGTCTCTTATTTCATGCTTTCATATAAAGTGCATTTGAAGCCCATTCCCCCATATTTTGACATTCATGTTTAAGTTAAAATGTAGTAAAATATAACTTTTGTTTTCAATCGAGAATTTAATATGAAAGAAATTCCTTTTAGTCTTAGAATTTTATTCTTTTAAGAGATAAGCCTGTGTTGTCCAGATTAGGGTCCAACTCCTAGGCTCCTTCTACTTCAGTCTTCCAAGTAGCTGGAACTACCAGAGCCATCCGACCCCACTAGTTTTAGAATTTTAAGGTGTATTGTTTAAAGATAGTAAAACTTTTTCACAGTAGGAACTTAGAAAATTTCCTTCTTTTTTTTTTTTGAAACAGAGTCTTAGTATGTTGCCCTCTGTAGAGTGCTGTAGTGTTACAGCTCACAGCAACCTCAAACCCTTGGGCTTAAGTGATTCTCTTGCCTCAGCCTCCCAGGTAGCTGGGACTACAGGTGCCCACCACAGTGCCCAGCTTTTTTTTTTTTGGTGGTGGTGGTTGTTATCATTGTTGTTTGGCAGGCCTGGGCTGGGTTTGAACCCGCCAGTTCTGATATATGTGGCTGGTGCCCTAAGCCGCTGAGCTATAGGAGCCAAGCCAGGAGCTTACACAATTTCTAATGTAAAGTGAACAAATAAATCTGTTCATTTAGGCTCATAATTTTTTAAAAAGAAAACCTCGTATTTATGAGTCATAACTTAATTTTTAAAACATTATCTTTATAATATCACCTTATACCTTTGCTCAGGCCTTTTGTTTTTAAACTGGAGGTTATTTTTTTTTTTAACTGGAAGTTCTAAACGTAATTTTTTTTGTTTGTTTTTGAGAGAGAGTCTTAGTCCAGGGGTTCTCAACCTGGAGGTCACGACACACAGGAACTGTATAAAGGGTCGCGGCGTTAGAAAGGTTGAGAACCACTGATCTTAATCTGTTGCCCTGAGTTGAATGGTATGGTAGCAGCCTAGCTCACAGCAACCTCAAACTCAAGGTGGGCTCAAGTGATCCCCCTTCTTCAGCCTCCTAAATAGCTAGGACAACAGGAGTCTGTCATAATGCCTGGCTAGTTTTTCTATTTTTAGTAGAGATCAGAGCTCGCTCTTGCTCAGGCTGGTCTCAAACTCTTGAGCTCAATCAGTCCACCTGTCTTGGTCTCCCAGAGTACTAGGATTACAGACGTGAGCCACTGCACCAGGCCTTAGTCATGTCTCTTATATAGCCAGAGTGCCAGCCAGTGTAATTTTTAGTGAAAGTTAAGGTATTGAGTTATTCTAGAAGTAGTTTTTTTATTACTTAATAAATAGTGTCATGGGGCTACTATTATGAATATGGACTCAAAGGAAACATTACCTGTACTTTATATCCATAAAAATTAAAAGTAGAATGCTGCTCATAATAAGTCTTTGTTTATAGAAGATTAATTTATGTTAATTTTAGTGTTGTGCTAAAGTCCATGGTTGTTTCCATTTTCTTAAAATGATAGGGTATAATTTTTCTTTTTTTTTTTGTCCCTGAAGTTACTTATTAAAATGAAGGAAAGAGCCCTTAAACAGTATACAGATCAGGCAGTTCTGATGTGTAAGACATGTCCTGATTCAAGTTAGAGATCAGGGATAAGGCAGACAGTTTCCAAAGAAAGCATTATTATCTGGATTACATGGGAAGGAAGTGAGTGGTCAGAAGGGTATTCTTGGGACGGTAAGGAAAGAGGCCAGGTGGGTGTTGGCAGAAGAAAGACAGGCAAGGTGTGTATGAAGCTTGCAAATGATCTGTAACTACAGAGTGTTAGAAACAGAAAAACAGCTTTCATGCCTGATGGGGTGTCCTAAGAGCTGAGTATCAGGAGGTGAAATCTCAACATCCAGCGAAATTTACAGGCGATGAATTGCCTTGTTAGACACCTTCTACAGTGTCATTTTGTATTTGGTAATCATGGTTACTGCCTAATTGAATTGAATTGCTTTTGTTTGTTCTCTCTGAATTGTAGCAAAGCAGAGTTGTGAGTCCTTCTACTTCATATAAATGGCTAGTCATGTCTCCTACAGCCACAGTGCCAGCCAGCAGTCCAGCAAACTTTGCCAGTGGCCCAATACAAGGGGTATTGGGAAGAAAGTATGGATGTATCCTCATGAATCCATTACTGGTGCTAGAAAAAAACAACTGAAATCACAAGAGTAGGTCATTTGTGTCACCTTCAGCTAGGAGGGAACAGAACAGTAAGTGGGTGAAGCCTCTTGATATCATGATTAATTTAGGTGCACATTTTCCCTGTCAAATTGTGTGGGTTTTTTTTTCTTACTGGTAGTTAGTGCCGGTGTCATGAACTGCAACCAACTTTTTCTATAGTAAGAGGATTTTTGTTAGAAGAGTTGCTTTTTAAAGTACTAAGTTGATTAGTTGACTGTTAGAATAATCACAGGTGTATTTGACTATAATTTACTTTTTGGTTATGACTTAACTTTTATTGTTCCTTTAAGAGGGTCACCTTCCTCACTCAACAAAGTTAAGGGTCTTTACAGTGGCACTCCCACCTTATTCTCCAGGCATTTTTTATGCTGTAATTGTTTACCTGTCTGCCTCCTCCACAAACTACCTGAGAGGCAGATGTAATGTTATGGTAACCTTTGTACCTTAACCATCTAGCATAGTCTGGGTTATGGGAAGCTGAGTGAACATTTGTGAGTGAGTGTTAGATATGTTACTACTTGTCAAAAAACTGGTGAGAACGGAAAATGGTCTCTGTTTTTATCTGGTGAAAACTGGAGGAGTGGGAATTGTAGGAAAGAGAACTTGGAATCTTCACAGCAGTAAGAGGGGATTATAAACTATACAAGTAGTCCCCGAGTTACAAACATCCAACTGACATTCATCTTGTACTCATGAATGGAGGCTATTATAGGTAATAGATAAATGTACCTATTCCAACTTACATGCAGATTGAGTTTAACAATCCTACAGAACCTGTCTTGTTCCAACCCAGGGACTGCCTGTAATACATAGGGCAAAAATAATTGAGAGGAGCTAACTCCTGATGGAGTGACTTGGGAGGATACTCAGAGTACTTACTGCTTTGTTCTATCTCTGACTCTGGTTTCAGTTTTTTGTTTTTTGTGTTTGAGACAGAGTCTCACTATGCTGCCCTCGGTAGACTGCTGTGGTGTCACAGCAAGCCCTAACTCTTGGGCTTAAGCGATTCTCTTGCCTCACTCTCCCAAGTAGCTGGGATTACAGGTGCCCACCACAACACCTGGCCATTTTTTTGTTGCAGTGTCGTTGTTTAGCTGGCCTGGGCCGTGTTTGAACCTGCCAGCCTCGGTGTGTGTGGCCAACTATAACCACTGTGCTACGGGCACTGAGCCTCTGGTTTCAGTTTAACTAGCCATGGAGTCTGCATATTGTGTGTGAGTTTTCTGGTTCATCCAGCCATTCATTCATTCACTGAATATTGATGGACTTTGTACTCTAGTATCACTCAAAGTCCTCTCCAGCACCAGCCACAAGTTGTTGACCCCTTGCTGGAGGATGATGATACTCCGTGGGTTTGAAATCCATGTTTGGAAATTAAATGCTTTCCTGATGCACAGGCTGTGGCTGTTTTCCAGTGTGCTGGAATTAGTCTTTGAAGCTTATGTTTCATGACAGGATAATTAAATCATGTAAATATCTTAAAGTTTTGGCAATATTTGTTTACTCTGCCCTTTTTAAGCATATTTTCATTTATGTTTCCCAATTACTTGTAATTCTGCCCAGCAACACATTTCTTTCCTTAGCAATATTGTCTTTCAGTGGGAAGCCTGCCGCCTCAAGACCGCATGTGGCCCCTCTAGATCCCCAAGTGTGCGTTCTCCACAGAATCGAAACTTCACAGAACAAATCCTTTTTTTTTTTTTAAAGACAGAGTTTCACTTTATCGCCCACAGTAGAGTCCCACAGCATCACACAGCTTACAGTAACCTCCAACTCTTGGGCTTAGGCAATTCCCTTGCCTCAGCCTCCCAAGTAGCTGGGACTACGGGCACCCACTATAATGCCTGGCTATTTTTTGTTGTTGTTGCAGTTTGGCCTGGGCCGGGTTTGAACCCGCCACCCTCAGTATATGGGGCCATCGCCCTGCCCACTGAGCCACAGGCACCGCCCAACAAATCCTTTTAATTAAGGGATTTGTTCTGTAAAATTTTGATTCTGTCAAAAGGCCTCACTCCAGGATCCAGAAGGCCACAGGTTCCCCACCCCTCGAGAATAATTTATTCTTGGTCTCCTAGTCTTCTCCTTTGCTGTCCTCTATGGCTAGAGGTTTGGCAATGAAGGCAAATGAGAAGCTTTCTAAATTAGGAGTTAAGGACATTGATGTAGAACAGCCAGGGATTATATAAAGACATTGTTACAGATGTGTCCGTTCTTTTCTGTAAGAATGAAATACATGCTGGGAGCTGAGGATGACTGGATAATGGATGGGAACCCAAGTAGTTTTTATATTCAGAGATCTTGACATTTAGCCTTACTGACACTGTTAGGGATTCTGAAACAGCTAATTGCAATTTGAAATGAATGCAACTGTGCAGTGTGTTTTCATGGCTATAGATAGAGATATACATGTGGGTTGGAGAGGTAGAACTAATCTTCCTTTCCCTAGCATATAGGGTGTTTAGAACCTCAAGTGACTACAGGCCACAATCCTAGCACAATCCTCCTCTGGGAGGCCAAAGTGGGTGGATTCCTTGAGCTCTGGAGTTTGAGACCAGCCTAAGCAAGAGTGAGACCCCATCTCTGAAAAATAGAAAACAAAAAAATTTGTAGGGTGTCATGGCAGGCACCTGTAGTCCCAACTACTCTGGAGGCTGAGGTAGGAAGATCACTTGAGCCCATGAGCTTGTGGTTGCTATGAGCTTGACACTCCAGCCTGGGCAATAGAGGGAGACTCTAGTCTCAAAAAAATGAACCTCAAGTGACAGTGGGTGAGAAATATAGGTGTTCCTGTATTAGACCAGGATCAGGGATCTTTACTCCCTGTCAGACATACTATGTCTTCATGTTCCTTCATTGCTCTGGCTCATTTCTTTTTTTTTGAGACAGAGCCTCAAGCTGTCACCCTGGGTAGAGTGCTGTGGCATCACAGCTCACAGTAACCTCCAACTCCTGGGCTCAAGCGATTCTCCTGCCTCCGCCTCCCAAGTAGCTGGGACTATAGGTGCCTGCCACGGTGCCCGGCTATTTTTTGGTTGCAGCCGTCATTGTTTGGTGGGCCTGGGCTGGATTTTAACCGGCCAGCTCAGGTTGTATGTGGCTGGCACCTTAGCCGCTTGAGCCACAGGTACCAAGCCATGCTCTGGCTGATTTCTTACAGTCTTTTTAAAACTGACTTAACAGAAAAGGGGACAGCAAATCTACATGCAGAATTGCTATCCAATAGAAATTTAACATAAGTCACATATGTAATTTTAAATTGTGTGGTAGCCATATTAAAAAAAATTGAAAGGATAGCATTTTAATAATTTAATAACTATCCAATATATCCAAGATAGCATTTTGACATGTAAATAATATAAGAATTGTTAATGAGATATTTTTAGTTTTTTTTCTCATCAGGGTTTTTGTTTGTTTGTTTGTTTGTCTGTTTTTGAGACAGAGTCTTGCTCTGTTGCCCTAAGTTAAGTGCCATGTTGTCATCATAGCTCACAGCAACCTCAGACTCTTGGTCCCAGGTGACCCCCTTGCCTCAGCTTCCTGAGTACTCGAGACTATAGGTGTTGGCCATGACACCCGCCTAGTTTTTTTTTATTTTTTTAGTAGAGACAGGGTCCTTCTCTTGCTCAGGATGGTCTTAACTCCTAAGCTCAAGCAATCTGGCATCTCAGCCTTCTAGAATGCTAGGATTACAGATGTGAGCTATCATGCTCAACTTTCTTATCAACTCTTAAGTCTTAAATTTTACATTGAGCATATTTTCATTTACATGCTAAATTTTTGTTAAAAATACTTGATCTTAGCTGAGAAACTTGGGGTTTTTTTGCAGTTTTTGCCTGGGGCTGGGTTTGAACCCGCCACCTCCGGCATATGGGGCTGGTGCCCTGCTCCTTTGAGCTACAGGCACCGCCCAAGAAACTTCTCTT
>NW_003852542.1:3213762-3214914 GCF_000181295.1 Otolemur garnettii | reverse complement strand
TTTTTTTTTTTTTTGGAGACAGTCTCATTTTGTTACCTTCAGTAGAGTGCTGCTGCCTCATATTTCACACCAGTCTCAAGCTCTTGGACTAAAGCAAGTGATCCTCTTGCTTCAGCCTTACAAGTAGCTGGTAGTACAGGCGCCTACCACAACACCTGGCTATGTTTTAGAGACTGGGGTCTTGCTTTTGCTCAGGCTGGCCTTGAACTCCTGGCCCCGGCCTCCTAGAATGCTAGGATTAAAGGTGTGAACCACTGTGCCTGGCCCTTTCTTCTTTTTCTCTCTTCTTCCCGCCGCTTCCTTCTTTCCCTCCCTCCCTGCTTCTCCCCTTCTCTTCCTCTTCCTCTTTCCTTTCTTTCCCCCCCTTTTTTTTGAGACAAAGTTCTACTCTGTTGACCCAGGCTGTAGTGCTGTGGAGTCAGCCAAGCTCACAGAACTACCTCTAACTCCTGGATTCAAGGAATCTTCCTGCCTTCAGCTTCCCACATAGTTGAGACTACAGGTGCACACCACAATGCAAGGCTATTTTCTTGTCTTTTTTCTTTTCTGTCTTACTGTGTCACACTAGGTAGAGTACAGTGGCATCATTATAGTCCACTGCAAGCTCAAACTCCTGGGCACTAGCGATTCTTTGGCCTCAGCCTCCCAAGTAGCTGGGACTACAGGTGCCCAACAGCACACCTAGCCAATTTTTTCTTTCTTTCTTTTTTTTTTTTTTTTTTTGAGACAGAGTCTCAGTTTGTCACTCTCAGTAGGGTGCTCTGGCGACACAGCTCACAGCAACCTCCAGCTCCTGGGCTTAGGCAATTCTCTTGCCTCAGCCTCCTGAGTAGCTGGGACTACAGGCACCCACTACAACACCCGGCTATTTTTTGTTGCAGTTCAGCCAAGGCCAAGTTCGAACCCACCACCCTCAGTATATGGGGCCGGCGCCCTACCCACTGAGCCACAGGCACCAGGTTTTGCTCTTGCTCAGGCTGGTCTCAAACATCTGACCACAAGCAATCTTCCCTCAGCCTTGTAGAGTGCCAGTATTATAGTCATGAGCCACTGCACCTGGCCTTAATATGCTCTAATTGTTTCATTAAAAACAATACTGGTGGGCAGCACCTGTGGCTCTTTAAGTAGGGTGCCGTCCCCATATACTGAGGG
>NW_003852542.1:3207636-3213490 GCF_000181295.1 Otolemur garnettii | reverse complement strand
TGGGTGGTGACCCACACACAGGTTAAGAAACACTGGTCTATATTGATCTCTTATTCTGCTTATGTGACCTGCTATTGAAAAATGCTGGCCTAGGCTGTTTAATCCAAACCTTTGAGTTCTTAAGTGCAAGGTATTATGATAGGTGCTGTGGGGTATATAGAAAATTCAGACTTTTTCCTCTTGGGTGGGTATATGGTGTAACTAAAGCAGTAAGGTCTAAGTATGTTAAATAGTTACAATACGACTGGGGCAGTAAAAGCCATCAAATAATTTACTACAGATTCTATAATGTTGGCAAGTAGAACAGGGTGTTATTTGGGCATAGTTGGCATTTAAACTCAGGATGTGAAGAAGTACTGTATTTTCATAGGAATAGTTGGGAAGGGCTGTTTACCAAGGGGAGAGGATGACAGTAGTAGAGTGCAGAGCTAAGAAAACGAGTTGTGTTGGAGAGAGGTGGGTGGGACAACAGTGAAGAGACCAGAGTTTCTGGACCAGAAGGCTCCAGTATGTAAGTGGGGGGAATGAGGTATATTAGAAAGATTGATTGACTTACCTAAGGCTCCAAGGGGGAAGTGGAACAAGGAGCCATTTGTTCTGACTTCCGGTTCAGTGCTAGAAGTCTGTTTTCTCATGTGTAAAAGAGGGACACTCATGCTTATTTGGCTTCTCTCCAATCCAAGGGTGGTTGTGGAGATGAAATGCCGGTGCATGTAAGGTTTTCCAAACTAGATAAAACACTGCGTGAACATAAGGTGATGGTATTTTTATCATGGGAGATAAAATTAGAAATGGGAGTTGGGGCAAGGTAAATAAATAAGTGAAGGATTTTGATTGTTACATGAAGGTCAATCTTGTCTTTTGTCTATATGATTATGGGATGGTAGGGGGTAGTGGACCAAAACTTTTAAGCAGAGAAAGAGAACAAGGACAGATGTTGTATTTTTAGACTGGTGTGGTAGTTAGAGAAAGATTGGTGCCTACAGCAGGGAAATCCGTTAGAGGCTTTTTGCTGGAATGAGCTTGAAATAAAAAGGGTCTGTATTAGTCAATGGCAGTAGGAAGTGAAAGGAAAAAGATGACTTGAGATAAACTCTTATTGTCAGAGAGCAGTGAATAAAGTGTAAATGTAGGACAACTAGCCAGACTGCTAGAAGAATAGCAGATTCTTCTAGTAAATTGGGAAGACAGGAGGGAGAGACAAGAAAAAAGAATGATTTTCAGCTTTTAGCATTTTGAATTAAGGGGATAGTAGGCCATTAGATAGAAATCAGAAGTTGGGAAATACAGGTTGGGTGCAGTGGCTCATGCCTGTAATCCTAGCACTCTGGGAGACCAGAGCGAATGGATTGCCAGAATTCACGAGTTTGAGACAAGCCTGAGCAAGAGCGAGACCTTGCCTCTAAAAAATAGCCAGGCAGTATGGTGGGCGCCTGTAGTCCCAGCTACTCAGGGACTGAGGCAAGAGGGTCACCTGAGCCTAAAAGTTGAGGTTACTATGAGCTATGATACCATGGCACTCTACTGAGGGTGACAAAGTGAGACTCTGTCTCCAAAAAAAAAACAAAAATGGCTTGGGGCACCTGTAGCTCAGTGGCTGGAGCACCAGCCATGTACACCGGGTCTGGCGAGTTCAAACCCGGCCCCAGCCTGCCAAACAACAATGACAGCTACAACAACAACAAAAATAGCTGAGTGTTGTGGTGGATGCCTGTAGTCCCAGCTACTTGGGAGGCTGAGGCAAGAGAATCGCTTAAGCCCAAGAGTTTGAGGTTGCTGTGAGCTGTGACACAATGCACTCTACTGAGGGTGACATAGTGTCCAAAAAAACCCCAAAAAGTTAGGAAATACTACGCTGAAAATCAGGGAAGAGAAATCCGGACTAGAGATAAGAATTATATAGCCCTCTACATTGAAACCTAGGGATTGGCTAGATTTCTAAGAAAGAAAACATAGAGAAGGGAGAAGTGAGGTCATATTTAAGAGCAAGGGACTGAGGAGGAGTTCAGGTTAGGTGCAGTCAGCTAAGAGGATGACTACAATTGTGTATTAACTTGGAAGCCATCTTCTGTATTAGCACTTGTCGTGCAAGTATTGACTAACTTGCCTGTCTCCTTTAAATGTAGGCTACTTGGGAAAGGGGGTGGGAGGGAGAGTAGATGAAGAAGATAGAGGGAGGGAAACTAATATTAACCAACCATCTGATATTGTTAACTAGTAGTATTTATTGAAGGCTTACTGTGTGCCAGGCATTGCTCTCAGCATTTCACCTGTACTGACTTATTAAATCTCACAACAGTCCTATGAGATATATATTATTATCCCAGTTTTGTAGATAAGGAAATTAATGTACTGAGAAGGTAAGTACCTTGTTCAAGGTGACAAAGGATGTAATAGAGCTGGAATTTAAATGCAGGCCTGAGTTCTCAACATTAAGCTTATATTCTGTACTAGGGACTTTAACACTGGTGCTTAGATGAGGGACCTAATTAAAAGGCTTATTAAAATTTCAGATCAATCCCATAAGCATTGTTATTCCATTTTACAGATTAGGAAGTTGAGTCTCAGAGAGGTTATTTTTCTCAGGTCACTCAATTAGTAAGTGCTTAAAGCCAGGATTTTGAATCAGATTCTATCAGAGAACAAAGCCCATGTTTATTCATATTTAAGTGAGAGGTTATCAGACTTTTTCTGTATGAGGCTAGATAGCAAATGTGGTTTTATGGTCCATAGGGTTTTGATTGCAATTACTCCACTTTGT
The DNA here is from genome assembly GCF_000181295.1 of Otolemur garnettii. NCBI lineage: Eukaryota > Metazoa > Chordata > Mammalia > Primates > Galagidae > Otolemur > Otolemur garnettii. The sequence continues at coordinate 3,210,729 of NW_003852542.1, read as the reverse complement.
TGTTGTAGTATGAAAGCAAGCATAAGACAATACATAAATGAACGAACATGGCTGTGATCTCTATGGGCACCGAAATTTGAATTTCACATAATTTTCAGGCACCACCAAATATTATCCTTTTTAAAATTTTCTCTTTCGATCGTTTAAAAATATAAAACCCATTCTTAGCAGATTGTTCAAGATGGTAGGCCAGATTTAGCCCATGGGCTGCAGTTTTGCTGACCTCTGCTTTCATCCATTCATTAATCAATATGTACTAAATACTTCATGTAGAGTTACACTGGGCAATGGGGACAAAAAACAAAGAGGAGTTCCAGCCCTCTAAGATGAAACAGGTGATTATATATAATACAGTGTAGTAAGAATTATTATAAATTTATACTTACAAAATACAGTGGAAGAACAGATATGGGAGGCACCATAGTGTCGTGGATGAATTTACAAAGGCTCTCAAAAAGAATAGTAGTTGATGGAGTGCTAGGCTCATGGTGTAGGGGAGGGCGTAGCATTACTTGGGCAGAAAGAAAGGGGCTGATGCCAGGAAATGAACTTTGTCAAGAGGATTGGGCAGTGGGGAGTGAGTTTTTAGGATGTTTTAAGCCAAGGAGTAAAATCTGATGTTTGTGTTTTAGAAAAATACGTTCTTGAGTATGGATTTACAGAGAGGTAAGCAGGAGAGGCACAGGTAAGTTACCACAAGATAAAAGATAATTGCTGTAGTTATAGGGATAAATAGAAGACATACTTGGTGATTGATTAGGCTTAGGGATTGTAGAAGAATGAAAAGTCTATGAATACTCAGGTTTCTGGCTTGATTAGTGGGTATTCATCAAGGTGTTTTTAGAGGACAGGGAAGTATGCTTTGAGGGTAAATGCAGGAGGCAGGGAAAAGGAAAGTGACTTTGGTTTTTAGCATGTTGGGTTTTAGGTGCTTGAGGGACATCCAGGTAAAGATGTTCAGGGGGAGTCAAACATGTGAACCTGAGGTTGAGGCTAAGATAAATCCATAGTAGTAGAGTAACTACTCAGCTGTGGTGAAAACATATGGACTGAGAAGACTCTGAGCATTAAACCTGGGGGAACACGTGGCATTGAGGGAGCAGGAGACTGGTTGCATGGCAACAGCCAGAAAAGTAGGAGGACCAGGAGATGGTATTAAAATTTAGGAAGGTGACTTTCCCAAAGGAGGATAGGGTAGATATTACTGCAGAAAGGTCAAGAGGATAAGGTATTAGGTGTTCATTGGCTTAAGCCATTGGAGTAGAGAAAGTTATGGAAACTTAAATGAATAGCTTCAAAGGAGTGGGCTAGAGCCCAGATTGCCATGTGTTAAATCCTGAATGAACATGAGAAACTGGGGACATTACCCAAATGTTCAGTTGCAAAAGGAAGGAGACATGACAACAGCTAGAAGTATCTCTAGCACCAGTGCAAGATTTGGCACATAATAGAGACTAGGAAAATTCATTCATTTTACAAGTATGTATACTGTGCCAGGTGTTGTTACTGAAGCTAGGGATAGGATGATGAAAGATAAAGAGGAAGTTATTCTAACTGTAGAGCTTGTATTTTAGTAGAGACTGCAAGGTGAGGGGTAGAGGTAGAAATAAAAAGTACAACTTTGGATGTTGATAAATACCCTGAAGAAGATAAAGCAGAGTAAAAGAATAAGAATTGAATAGCCATGGAAGTGCAGTGGCTCACACCTGTAATCCTAGTATTCTGGAAGGCCAAAGCAGGTGAATTGCCTAAGCTCACGAGTTTGAGACCAGCCTAAGCTAGAGCAAGACCCTGTCTCTAAAAATACCTGGGCGTTGTGGCGGGCACCTGTCATCTCAGCTACTCAGGAGGCTGAGGCAAGAGAATCACTTGAGCCCAAGAGTCTGAGGTTGCTGTGAGCTATGAGACCAGGGCTCTCTACAGGGGTGACAAAGTGAAACTCTGTATCAAATAAATAAAGAAAAGAATAACAATGGAAGGTAGATGAGTGGGCTGTGTAACTATGATAGAAAGGATGGTTAGTGGAGCAGATACTTAATCAAGTGTAAAAGCCCTGGAGTTTAAGGAACAACTGGGTGTTTGAAGCTGACTAGGCAAAATGGAGAAGTAGAGAAGAGATAGGGATAGGTTGGGTTCCGGTTATATGAGGCATTATAGGCCATGGTGAGGAATTTGAAATGAATTGTTGCTCAGAACCAAGTAGACTTAACCTGATCTGTGTTTAAGAGGTCATTCTAACTGGAGGGTAAAGGGAGAAGGCAAGAAGACCAATTGAGAATCTGCTTTAGGTAAAAGATAAAGATAGTTTAAAGTAGGAGGAAGACATGACAGTGATGAGAAGTGGTGGTCTGTCACCAGTGTATTTTGAAGGTAGAGCCGGCAGGACTTGCTGTTATGGTGTAGGGGCAGAGGAGGAATCAAGCATAACAGCTAGGTCATCATTGCAAAGCAAGTGGTTAGAGAAATGGGCCATAGACTAAGATGGGGAAAGCATGGGGGAAGGAATATTTGGAGGCAAAGGTCAAGAGTTCTGTTGCAGCCATGTTAAGTTAGTGATGTCTGTTAGATGTTAAAGCAGAGATATATAGGCCATTGGGATGAACGAATTGGAGTTTGTTTGATTGAATGAATATATCATTAGGAATCTTTTAAGTTAAGACTTGATATGATAACTCATATTTATGTTGCCCTTCTCTTCAGTTTGAACCTTTTATTAGGTAAATAGAAGTTTGATGGCCTATGACTCTTCTCCCCACAGTAACAGTAGGAAAGGAGCAAGGAAGTCGAAAGCCCAATGTGTCTTCTATGCCAGTTCTGCAGCAGTAAAGGTCCAGGCCTGGGGATCTCACTGTGGGAATTAGGCCAATTTGGCAGCTGGATATTGAAATAGTTTATTTTAGTTCTTTTCTTTCCCATAAAATTAAGAGGAAGATAGAATAATAGACTTCCTCCTCCCCTTTTCCTACCTCTTACTTCTAACTATGGTCTAGAAAGGGTAAGTCATACCTCTTGAGATCATACTCTAAGTTTTTTTTTTTTTTTTCTTGAGACGGAGCCTCAAGCTATCCCCCTCGGTAGAGTGCCATGGCATCA
>NW_003852542.1:3205706-3206684 GCF_000181295.1 Otolemur garnettii | reverse complement strand
CCCACAGGCCACATGTGGCCTGCCTAGGACATTTATCTGGCCCGCCTGGTGTTTTTGCCACCGCTGTCTGTCCTGCTTAGCAGCCAACTCGTCCCAGGGCCCGCAGTCTGGCCTTCCAGCGGTCTGAGGGACAGTGAACGGCCCCCTCTTTAAAAAGTTTGAGGACCCCTGCTCTTGCCTTAGCTTCCCAAAGTATTGAGATTACAGGAGTGAGCCACCACTCCTGGCCTATTTATACATATTTTTTAAATTGACAAATAAATTGTATCCATTTATTGTATGCAACATGATGTTCTGAAATGTGTATACATTATAGAATGGCTAAATTAAACCAATTAGTATATGCATTACTCACATACTTTGTTGTGACTTTGCATTTAGTTAGAATGATAACAGCATTAAGTTATGTTTCTTATACATGAAATCTGACAAGTTCGTGAACTTACCATTGTACACTTATGTTGGCAGCACTGTACAAACATTCAGTAAGGTTTATAACCTTGGTATGTCAGTGTCTTACAGCTGTGTTCATGTCAGTGCATGGCAGTATCTTGCTGAGTGGCATTCATTATTGTTGCATATTTGTGTGCAATTGCAAGAATATTGGAGCTTGAATTAGAGCAATGAACAAACATTAAATTTCTTGTTAAACTTGGCAAGAGTGGAAGTGAAATTAGGGATGTGTTAGTCCAAATTTATGGGGATAATCCCATGAAGAAAATGACAGTATACAAATGGATTAAATGTTTCCTGAGGAGAAAAAAAGTGTCACTGATGGCTCGGCGCCTGTGGCTCAAGCGGCTAAGACGCCAGCCACATACACCTAAGGTGGTGGGTTCGAATCCAGCCTGGACCACCAAACAACAATAATGGCTGCAACCAAAAAAAACTAGCCAGGCGTTGTGGCGGGCGCCTGTGGTCCCAGCTACTGGGGAGGTAGAGGCAGGAGACTCGCTTGAGCCCAGGAGTTGGAGGTTG
>NW_003852542.1:3200847-3204231 GCF_000181295.1 Otolemur garnettii | reverse complement strand
CAACCAAACATGCAAAAACAAACCATCGGGGTTGGTCCCTGACTCCCCCAAATTGGTATGTGACTTGAAGGAAATAATGACAATAGCTACTTGTACTACACACAGGATTACTATGAATGTGACAGCTACAAATGCAAATCCATTACAGACATACTGTATTGATAGTTTAAATAACAAATAATGTTGCCATCAGTGTTAGTTCTTTTTAAACAGCTCAACAGTATTGTGTTCCAAACATTTTACCCAAACAGTTGTATGTTAAAATTATGCAGAAATACGTAGTATCTATACATACATTGAGTTCACTTCTAAACTTAAGTTAATTCTAGACAACTTTTTCTGTTAGGACATTTGAAAGTCATGTGCAAGATGACACATTTTTTCCATTGTAAAGTATTGTCCATCACACTGCAGGTATGTAGAATCCCTGGCTCTGACTTCCCAGATGCTGAAACAATACCCAATCATTGTGATAACCAAATTTTCTTAATACCCTCTAGGAAGTAACATCACCCTCATTAAGAACCATTGACAGCCTGAACACAATGGCTCATGCCTGTAATCCTGGAAGGCCAAAGCTGGAAGATCTCTTGAGCTCAGGACTTCAAGGCCAGTCTGAGCAAGCACAAGACCCCATCTCTACTAAAAATAGAAAAATTAGCAGGCATCTATCTGTAGTCCCACCTACTCGGGAGGGTGAGGCAGGAAAATTACTTGAGCCCAGGAGTTTGAGGCTGCTGTGAGCTAGGCTGATGCCATAGCATTCTAGCCTGAGTGACAGAGTGAGACTTGAAACTCTGTCTCAAAAAAAAAAAACAACTAGTGGTCAAGTGAATAAGGTAAGAAATCAAATAACCAGTAGAAATAAACACTTGAAAATAGGAGATAAAGTGGTAGGGCGCCAGCCCCATATGCCGGAGGTGGTGGGTTCAAACCCAGCCCTGGCCAAAAAAAAAAGGAGATAAAATCATCTGGTTTTGCTGATGTTAACTTTATGCCTAAAAAACCTGAGACCCTGAGTTGGAGCCCATAGTTCAGTGGTTAGGGTGCTGGCCACATACACTAGGGCTGATGGGTTTGAACCTGGCCTGGCCCTGCTAAACAACGACAACTACAAAAAAAAAAAAAAAAAAAAGCTGGGCATTGTGGCGAGTGCCTATAGTCCCAGCTACTTAGGAGGCTGAGGCAAGAGAATTGCTTAAACCCAAGAGTTTGAGGTTACTGTGAGCTGTGATGCCACGACAGTCAACCGAGGGCAACATAGTAAGACTGTCTCAAAAAAAAAGGGGGGGGCGGTGCCTGTGGCTTAAAGGAGTAGGGCACCAGCCCCATATGCCAGAGGTGGCAGGTTCAAACCCAGCCCAGGCCAAAAAAAAAAAACCTGACTCCCTTTAAAAATTATTTGAATTAATGAGATAATTTAATAACTGGTTAGGTACAGTTACATGTTCCTTTCTTAACGTGGGACAAGTTCTGAGAAATATGTCATTAGGTGATATTTTATCATTGTATTAACATCATAGAATGTACTTACACAAACCTAGATGGTACGTGGTATAGCCTACTGTACACCTAAGCTTAAATGTATGGTATAGCCTATTGCTCCTGAACTAAAAATCTATACATATAGTATGTTACTGTACTGAATACTGTAGGCATTTGTAACACAATGGTATTTGTATCTAAACATAGAAAAGGAACAATAAAAATATGTACTCTTTGAGGGGGAGGTGTCAAATGATCCTTTGTACTTTTTTTTTTTGGTAGAGACAGAGTCTTACTTTATCGCCTATGGTAGAGTGCCATGGCGTCACACAGCTCATGGCAACCTCTGACTCCTGGGCTTAGGCGATTCTTTTGCCTCAGCCTCCCGAGTAGCTGGGACTACAGGCGCCCGCCACAACACTTCCTTTGTACTTTTTAACTAGCTGGGCATTCCACAGCACCACTGTTGATGTCATCTATGATGTCATGAGGGTGGCAGTCATCAGCATTGCAACCCACTGACTGGGCAGTTGTCGAGATCTCTTTAATGGTTCTAGAGAGTTCTCTGGCTAAAGATTGGTGCCACATCTGTCTGGCAGTGTTGACAGTCTCATCGAAAGTGATATTTCCATTGTGTTTAATGTTTTTCTGTTCCTGTCTATCTCTTGGTAGTTCCTTGAGGGCTTTGATGATGAGGGCAGAAGCAGAAGGTACCACTTCAATCTGGGCCTGTCTGTTCTGGATGGTCAGTTGCACTGTAATCTTCAGACCTTTCTAGTCATCGATTGCCTTGGTGATGTCATCACCAACCTTTTTTACACTTATAAGAAACCCAGGGGGCCAATCTTGGGGACCAGGGCAGATGTGGCACCAACTTTGTCACTGATGCACCTCAGGTACACGACTTTGATCTCATTTGGGTCGAACTTAGGCAGCATGGTGGAGGCAGCTGGTGTCGGATGAACCTGAATTTGGGACAGCTAAAGAGAGTTGTACCTTGGCCTCCTCCAAGCCAAAAGCTGAAAGAAAAAAATGCACTCTTACAAGACCACTGTTGTGGATGTAGTTTGTTGTTGACCTAAATGGTATGCAGTGCATAACTGCAGTTAGTAGTGATAATTGCTGGGTCATGGGATAGGTGTACAGCTTAGTTTTGTTTAAAATTTTTTGTTGTACTCACTTTTTTCTCCTCTCATAGAATTTCTTGTTTCTTCCTGATTGCTGCAGTCTCAAGGATATTAAATGTTTTTATATGTTAGGACTTTTCTCCCATTCTCATTTGGCTTGTGTGTAGTGTCTTGCTTCGCTCAAAGGATTTCATTTTTATTGTGGACATATCTGCCTATGATTTTTTTGTTTGCTTTTTAGACTGAAAAGATAAAAAAGCAATTGAGGGAGTGACCTAAAGAAAGCACAAAGGTAGGAAGGAAGGAATGTGAAGGCATCCCCTTAGAGAAAGTGGGGGAGCGTGAGGAGGTGCCAGATGGATTACAGAGTCCGACTACCCCAAGAGTGGAGGAGATCTTTGGGGAGGGTGAGGTACCTTGTAGAATTGTTAAGTAATGTGGTCTGCTCAATTATTGTGCCTTATCTTCAAGTGTTTGAAAGGCCTTTGGGGTTGGAGGAGCTTTTTGACAAAGGCTTGCAAACTTAATTGGCCTTGACATAGAGCAAAAAAATACATTGTTATTGCACCCCCAAAACACAGATAATTGAAACAAAAGTTTCATGATGGCCAGGCACCAGTGTTTCTCTTGCCTGTAGTCTCTGGGGAAGCCCAGGCGGGTGGATTGCTTAAGTTCACTAGTTCAAGATCAACCTGAGCAAAAAAAGTGAGACCTCCGTCTCTACTAAAAATAGAAAAACTTGAGCCTGAGTTGGAGGTTGCTGTGAGCTCTG
>NW_003852542.1:3186125-3200456 GCF_000181295.1 Otolemur garnettii | reverse complement strand
TTGGAGGTTGCTGTGAGCTCTGGTGCCACAGCATTCTACCCAGGGCGACTACTTGAGGCTCTGTCTCAAAAAAAGAAAAGAAAGAAATTCCAGTTAAGATCTACTAAATTAGTGATTCTCAACCCTGTCAGACCCAGACCCAGTGCCTCAATTTATTTTTATAACAGATATTTTACCAATTGCTGATTAGTTTAGAGTTTCTATCAACTTTAAAATAAAGTTGATAGAAAAAGGCTTTAACTACAATTAGATAGTGCAGTGAAATGGTTTGAGTGCCTGTGCCTACTTTTAAATAACTTTGGATTTAAAAGAAATAAGATCAGAAGATTTTTCGTTTTCCTGCACTGCACACTATAGTAGTGTAAGAAAATGAAATAGAGATATGGGTAGTTCCTAGAAAGAAATTTAAGATAAATTTAAAAGAATTATTTGTATATGGTAACAGAAAGGGGGAAATAATCTTATTTGATGTAGGGATACCATAAAACAAGTTATAAACTGTTAACAAGGAGAAATAAAAGTATTATCACATAGTCACCAACGAGTTTGGCCTTACAAATGTAGTGTCAAAATAATTGTCTGCTAAATGATCTAGCATGAAACAAGGAAGTAAGGAAATCCCAGAGAAAACCTGTGGAACCCATGGTTATCAACCTACACCCAGCCTCTAGTGCTTAAAACCTCCTTGAGAACATATCCTTTGATTGACAGTGAGGAACAGGATGAACTGGAAAAAGAAACAGTAACAACGGTGTGGTAGACTTTAGGGGACATTATTAGAGTAAAAAGAAAAATAATAGCAACCCCCAAATAAGTTTACTATTTTTACTACCCGTTTCTAGTCATTACATCATAAAAAATTAAGTATACTAGAACCTCTGTAAGTTGACTAGCAACTGTGTAATGAACTGGTCAAAATATGGAGGTGATCAACATGAGGAACCGCCACTGAGTATATGCGATGCATGTCCAGTCTGTGAAAATTAGGTCAGTTTAAGGAGGGGTGTCAACTATAGAGGTTCTGCAGTATAAATCGGACATCATTGACGTGAATTTTTTATGTTAATAAAATTTTGCAAGGACTCTGTTTCCTAAGGCTATCCTAATTTAACAATGTTTGGAAATAAGTCTCTGTTACATATTTAGAAGTAACAGCTATGAAAGCAGTCTCATTAGCTATGTTATACTGGAAACTCAGCTCCTACAAATAGCTTCATTATCAGATTCTCTGAAATGCTAAATAGTCTTTTATAAAGTTCTAAATGAAACAAAACAGTCTTTTCTTAACTTACAAAGTTGTAGCATACCTGGAAAGTAAGTATTTACTGAAACTGCAAATAATATTTTGTGTTTATTTGAAAAATGGGATTAGGTATTATGTTTAGATAATTTTAAAGTTTTGATTTTTGCTACTTATTTTTTTGGTTTGATTTTTGAATGTCTAGTGGGAAATTTGGAAAATGCCGTGGGGATGCTGGATAATCCTTTATTGTATTTTCTGTGCATTGCAAGATGCCTAGTGTCTTTGGCACATTCCCCCAATAAATACCAATATGGTCCCCAGTCATTGTGACAAAAAATAACCTTCTACAGAGTTCTATAATGCCTGATGTAGGTGATGCCTCCTAGTTGAGAGCTAGAGTGACTAAATTGATTTTACTTGATCGTGACCTATAGTTCGAAAAAACTCATGTAGGCATATGTTTACTGACAGATGTCATTCTGAGACCTATTATTGACCAAACCATCTAGAACTTTGGCTTCCTCCCCAAAACTGGTGGAAGAATTGATTGCAACATTATTGCAAATACAGAATTTTTGCTTTCCTAGTGTTAATGGATCTGCTTTGTTTAGCTTTGTTCTTTGCATTCTGGTTTTCATATTCCAAGGAAAATGTTAATGGCCCCGCTAAACACATTTGCCCTTCAGTTTAAGTACCAGTGTCCTATAAAATATGCAGATATCCTTTCAAAAGCATGTTTGTCTTTTAATATCTGAGCAAAACCTATGCATTCACAGAACATTTGCTCTAAGAGAATCATCCTTTAAACCATCTGTCTCTTTGTTTACTTATTTATTTATTTATTTTTTAAGAGACAGAGTCTCACTTTGTCACCCTTGGTAGAGTGCTGTGGCGTCACAGCTCACAGCAACCTCCAGCTCTTGGGCTTAGGCGATTCTCTTGCCTTAGCCTCCCGAGTAGCTGGAACTACAGGCACTCTTCACAATGCCCGGCTATTTTTTTGTTACAGTTTGGCTGGGGCCAGGTTTGAACCCATCACCCTCCGTATATGGGGCCAGCACCCTACTCACTGAGCCGCAGGTGCTGTCCCTTTTGCTTATTTTTTTAAAATACTTTATTTTGGAATAATTTTTGGTTTATAGAAAAGTTACAGAGACAGTGCAGAGTTCTCATATACCCTTCACCTAATTTTACTTCATGTTAACATCTTGCATTACCATGGCGCATTTGTCAAAACTAAGAAACCAACATTGGTACATTATTACTAACTATACCTAAACTCCAGACTTCATTTGGATGCTTTTTCTGCCCTCCCTCCCCATCCCTTTTTCATTGCAGAATCCAAGATACTCTGTTGCATTTAGTGCTTCTTGCTTTTGACCTCAGTAGCTACAAGAGAATTGAGTGCACTACTCTTGCTGCCAGCTCTAGATGAAGCTGTCTTACCCCTCTCAGAACCGCCTACTCCTGCCCTTCAGCTAAACAGTGCATTTTGTCCGTTAGTGATTTCTCTTGGTATAGTATCTGGATACTTTGCTGTTCTCTCAATATACTAGTGTACTTGCTTCCCATTTTAAAACGACACAGAGAACTGAATGCAGTTCTTCACATATGGTCTGGCACGGGTAAAATTTGTAGAAATATTATAGTTATGGATCTTGGACAGCTGTTAATGCAGCCTAAGCGTGCGTGCTTATTTGCTGGCTGTAGCAACTGCATCTCATCTTGGGTTAATATTGAAGCTGAGGTTCTATGTCACCCTCGATAGAGTGCTGTTGGGTCACAGCTCGCAGCAACTTCAAACTCTTGGACTTAAAGATTCTCTTGCCTCAGCCTCTGAGTAGCTGGGACTATAGGTGCCTGCCACAACACCTAGCTGTTTTTTGTTGCAGTTGTCATTGTTGTTTAGCAGGGCCAGGCCGATTTTGAACCCGCCAGCCTCTGCATATGTGGCTGGTGCCATAACCACTGTGCTACAGGTGCCGAGCCATGTTGTCTAATATCTTTTATACACAAACTTGGAAATATGTTCTCTGCCTTTTTCTAAGTCACCAGTAAAAATATTGTGTAGAATTGGGTCAAGTATAGGACGTTAAACTTACCATGATGTAAGATAACTGAACCAGTGGAAAGAAGATGTAGCAAGTGTGTAACTGGTTAAGGAGGTAGAAAACATGTTAGCATAGGGCACAAGGAGCCTTAACTCTGCCTTGCTTAGAGTAGTCCTCCTTTATCCACAGGAGATACACTCCAGGACCCCCCAGTGAAAGCCTGAAACCACAGATACCAAACTATATATATACTTTGTTTTTCTATCTGATCAGTGAAGCAGCTACTAAGTGACTAGTGGCAAGGTTTATAGCACAGCTATGTTGAACAAAGGCATGATTCACTTTCTAGGTGAGACTACACAAGATTTTGAAATGGTTTACAGTTTAAACTTAAGTGTCATTTATTTCTGGAATTTTTCACTTAATATTTTTGGACCACTGTCATCCATGGATAACTAAAACCACAGAAAGCAAAACCTCAGGTTGAGGGTGATGGCTCACTCCTATATTATCTCAGCACTTTGAGAGGCCGAGGAGGAAAGCTTACTTGAGGGTTTGAGATCAGCCTGGGCAACATAGCAAGACCTTGTGTCTACAGAAGATAAGAACAACGAGCCAAACACAGTAACACATACCTGTAGTCCAAGCTATTTAGGAGTCTGAGGCAGAAGTATCACTTAAACACAAGAGTTGGTGGCTTCAGTGAGCTGTGATCCCACCACTGCACTCCAGCCTGGACAACAGAGTCAGACTGCGTCAAAACAAAAACAAAATTAAAAAAAGAAAGAAAGAAAGCAAAATTGAGGATTAGAAGGGACCACTAAATATACCAACTGTGGTTAGTGCCTAAGCTAGACTCTTGGAGAATGAGATCAGCTGAATTTCTTGGAGGGAAATGAGTGGGCAGAGGATCAGTCTTAGTAACTAAGAATGTTAGCTTACCTTTTATTTTCCTGGTTATGCCTGAACTTTCAGCTTTGAGATTTTCATGAGCCTTGCTTGAACAAGGCTCTGAACTAAACTTGAAGAGGACTCAAATTTTGTAGGATTATAGGGATACTTTATTTTTAATTGATACTTGATACTTATATATAAGGTTCAGAGTGATATTTCAATGAATGTACAGTATATAATGATCAAATCTAAGTGATTAGCATATCACCTCAAACATTGTTTCTTTATGTTAAGAGCACTCAAAATCTCTCTTGTAGCTATTTGAAAATATACAGTAAATTATTGTTAGCTAGGTGGACTTCTTTTATTTACCAAGGATGTGTTTGAATGACATACTTCCTCTTTAATAATGCTTAGTCATATAGCATTTCCTATTTTTCTATTGTTGGGCACCCCCCCTTGGACTTTTTCTTAATTTTTAGGAGGCCATTTTTTGTTTGTTATATTTATTACAAATATTTCTCCCCACCTATTTTCAGTGAACATTGTTTATAAGACCTTTTGCCAATACTAAAGTTTTATACATATTTATTATCAAATTTACCATGTACTCGCCTTTCCACATTTGTGATTTCAGTTTCCCTCTGTTATTTAGAAAGGCCTGCGTTGCCTACTAAGCCTTATGAAAATATTCTCATTTTCTTACAAGAAGTTTGCCTTTTTAAAAACCTGGCACAATGGCTCATGTCTACAATTCCAGCACATTGGGAGGCCAAGTCAGGAGGATCACTTGAGCCTAGAAATTCGAGACGAGCCTGAGCAACACAGTGAGACTATCTCTATAACAAATACATAGAAAAATTAGACAGGCATGGTAGCACGTGCTTGTAGTTCTAGCTATTCAGAGGCTAAGGCAGGAGGATTGCTTGAGCCCAGGAATTTGAGGTTGTAGTGAGATATGATAATGCCACTACACACTAGCTGGGGCAACAGAATGGGGCACTGTCTCAAAAAAAAAAAAAATCAAAAACAATATTTGCTGGCCGGGTGCCATAGCTCATGCCTATAAACCTAACACTCTGGGAGGCTGAGGCAGATGGAGTGCATGAGCTCACAAGTTCAAGACCTGCCTGAGCAAGAATAAGACCTCATTTCTAAAAATAGCTGGGTGTTGTGGACTACAGCCGGGCACCTGTGGTCCCAGCTATTTGGGAGGCTGAGGCAAGAGAATTGCTTGAGCCCTAGAGTTTGAGGTTACTGTGAGCTAAGACGCCTCAGTACTGTACTGAGGGTGGCAAAGTGAGACTTTGTCTCAAAAAAAAAAAATTTTTTTTTGCTATTTTTAAGCTATCTGCCTATCCAGTCCTTTTCTTTGGGAATGGAATTTTTATGTACATGTGAGAAATGTGTCATGTATTCAGAAGAGTGTACAAAAGGTATGTATCCAGGAAAAAGAGAAATAAAACATACACATATCCCTTTGACTTTAGAACCTTCAGAACAAAATGTGCTCACGGGCATCATTCAAACCAAAAAAAGCCCAGCTTCTTTGAACACCTATAGGCATTGTTCACAGTCAAAAGGTTAAGAAATAGAACATTTCACACACATGTTCATACCCATTACTCAGATCATCCTTATTTTGATCATCCTCTTGCCTTTGTAGTTTTACTTCTGATATATCCAGACCTGTCTTAGCCATACATTGTTTAGTTATAAAACACAGAATAAGTAAGCTTAGGGCATTTTGTGTGTGTCTGTGTCATCAATTCTTGTTATATGTGCTAGTTGTATTCTATAAATAGTTATGAATGCCAAATTAGCTAATATTGAACCTCTGCTCCTAGAAGTATATGGTTAGGTTCCTACAAAATTCTGATCACAATATTTTTATTAGGTCAGTCTATAACATTGTTTTTTATGTCTTTCTGTTGAAAGTCACTTTATTATATATTTTTGATTCATTAATATTGAACTCAGGGCGAACAACACTATGACTCATGCCTGAAAGAAGCTTATCTAACACACGTATTTTCTCTGTAAGAGAGATCACAGGCATTTAGTGCTTAGGAACACTAGGTCCTAACCCTAGCCCTCACCCAAGGGGCCCGGAACACTCTTTAGCACCATGCTTCAGGGCCATTTTAAATAACAAAATCATCAAAAAACAGCACAGAAAGGTAAAAATCATGGCGTTAAGTGGACCATTAAAAGAACACTTGTTTACAGAATGAGGACAGAAACAAGAATACAGAGCATTGCCTGGCATGACATAAGCTGGAGACCTCAGCTAGGAACAAAGGCATCAAGGCCACTTAAACTTTATGCTATACATGCATGTACTGGCATGATGTGAAGGCACTGCAAGTATTGATTTATGTTTATGAATGTAAATCAATATGTAAATAAAACAGGAATATTAGCATCTTCCGGAATAATACCTTGGGGTAGTTAATAGACGAGACCATGGGGAGACTCTTCAGGTCTGGCAGTGTTCTCTTACTTCATCCAGGTATTGATTATGCAGGATATGTTCACTTTGTGAAATCCAAGTATCCTTGTATCCTTTTCTGTATGTTACACTTAAGTAATCATATAAAACAAACAATATCCTCACCCAAAAGTAGACTTTTTTTTTTTTTTGAAACAGTGTCACTCTGTTCCCTTGCCCTCAGTAGAGTGCTATGGGGTGATAGTTCACAGCAACCTCAAATTCTTGGGCTCAAGCACCGATCTTCTTGCCTCAAGGTCCCTGGCACCCTGTTATTTTAGAGATAGTCTCTCTTGCTTAGGCTGGTCTCCAACTCTAGAGTTAAAGCAGTCTACCTGCCTCAGCCTCCCAGAATGCTAGGATTATAGGTGTGAGCCACCACACCTGGCCTGGAAACTTAACTTTCATACTTAAATGATAACTTTCCTCGGCATAGAATTTTAATTTAGAACTCTTTCAGAACTTTTATGACATAGGAAATTATTTTTTGTCCAGTATTCCTGTCAAAAACAGATTCTTGGCTTAGCGCCTGTGGCTCAAGTGGCTAAGGCGCCAGCCGTATACACCTAAGGTGGCGAGTTCAAATCAGGCCTGCCGAAACAACAGTGGCGGCTACGACCAAAAAAATAGCCAGGCACTGTGGCAGGCACCTGTGGTCCCAGCTACTTGGGAGGCTGAGGCAGGAGACTCACTTGAGTCCAGGAGTTGGAGGTTGCTGTGAGCTGTGATGCCACGGCACTCTACCCAGGGGGATAGCTTGAGGCTCTGTCTCAAAAAAAAAGAAAACATCAGATTCTTGATTTTTCTCTGTCCCTTCTCCTGGAAACCAGTAGAATCTCTGTCTTAAGACCTGCTCTTCTGACATATTATTGCTATAGGTTTCTTTTTATTCTCTGTGTTTAGTACACTGGGCCCTTTCAGTCTGGCAACTTGCATATTCTCTGTTCTGGGAAGTTTTCTTGAATTACTCTGTTGGATTCTTCCCTCCATCTTCTCACTTTCAGGATATTAAAAGTCCTGGACTGATGTTCCAAGTTTCTTCTGTTTATGGTCTGTTTTTTGTCTGTCTCTCTTTTCTTTTTTCTTTTCTTCCTGTTTCTGGAAATGATTTAGTTACTTAATCCCTCTGTTCTTAGTAAAGTATGCACTTTATTATGTTGTCAGTGATGCCTAGAATTCCCTAGGTCAGAGACCCTCTTTAATGAATAAACTTCTGCTTTCCACTGGAAGTGGAGTATAATATTGAAGAGACAACTTAGAAATTTCATTGCTTCTCAAAGAGCTTTCACCCATCTTTCATCTTCAGCAATTCTCCTCTCTAATCCTAGTTCCAGCACTACCTGATACTTCCAGTTGTAGACATTTTGTTGACTCTGCATTTTAAATTGGGTTGTTCCTTAGCTTTACCCTTTGCCCATATTACAACTCAACTTTTTCCAGTCTCCTAATTTAATTACCTAATTCTCCTTTCCAGCTTCCAAAATTTTATTCCTATGTACTTCTGTTCTCCTTATCCTTGTGAATTTGGGGGTTTTATGTCAATTTTATTACAAAATTTTAAGTTTTAGAAAGAAACAAAATCAGATTCTAGCTTAGGACTATTCTAGACTTTATTTTTACAAAATTATGGTTGAGTCACAAGTGCCATTGTCTAATGCACAACAGTTCAATGCAGTAGCTCTAGCCATATCAGGATTTGAAATGTGGCCAGTGCAATTGAACTGAATTAAAAACTTTATTTAATTTTAATAAATTACATTTAGACCAGGTACAGTAGTTCATACCTGTAATCCTAGCACTTTTGGAGACCAAGATGGTAGGATTGCTTGCTAGAGGTCAGAAGTTCAAGGCCAGCCTGAGCAAGAGCAAGATAACCCATCTTTATAGAAAAATAGAAGTATTAGTCAGGTATGGTAGCATGTGCCCCTAGTCCCAGCAACTTGGGTGGCTAAGATTGGCAGAGGAAAGCCCAGGAGTTTGATGTTGCAATGAGCTATGATGGACGCCACTGCAATCTAGCCAGGGCAACAGAGAAAGACTAGGGAAAAAAATTAAAAAATAAACTATATTTAAATGGTCACATGTGTCTAGTGGTTTTCACATTGGACAGCACTATTCCAGTATTAGTGAAGGAGGAGTTGGAATATAAGTACTAGTCAGTATATCTACCACTGGAAGATTTTTTTGTCCTGTTTCCTTCATTCTGCTTTATTCATATCAGTATGGAGTCTCAGATTACTGTATTATTCAATGGGTGATAATGACTGCTTTCATTATTTATTTTGATGCTCATATTGTCCCAGATTTGGCCAATGGGAACCCCTTTAGGGTTTCTTCTATGTCCTTTTGACATCCCTCATTGTTCTTTCCAAGTTCTTTCTGGGTCACTCATTTTAGAACTGGATATTCTGGGCTCGTGTACTGGCCCTGCTCAACCCCTAGAATCATCTCTTTTTCCAAGGAGTCCTGGTTCTTCCATAGTGAATGATGCTGTTTAGATACCAGTATCTGGGTGCTTACTAGGTGTGCTCATTGCCTCTGGAGTATAACACTTTTAGGCCCATTCCTCTGACAAGGAGTTTTAATTGTTACAGTGGCAGGGCTGGGTGCGGTGGCTCACACCTGTAATCCTAGCACTTGGGAGGCCGAGGCGAGGAGAGTGAGGGGGAATCGCCTGAGCTCATGGGTTCAAGACCAGCCTGAGCCAAAGCAAGACCCTGTCTCTAAAAATAGCCAGGTGTTGTGGCAGGCACCTGTAGTCCCAGCTACCTAGGAAGCTGAGGCAAGAGAATTTGCTTGAGCCCAAGAGTTTGATGTTGCTGTGATGCCACAGCACTCTACCAAGGGTGACAAAGTGAGACTCTGTCTCCAAAAAAAAAAAAATATTAGTGACTATTACATGGGATGGTACAGATGTAGAACATTCCATCATTACAAAAAGGGGGAAAATGGAGTTCCTAGAATTTGTAAGTTCAGAGGCCCTCTGCCCATTTCCACATAGTACTTGGCCTTTTGAGTAGGAGGGGATGCAGCTGGCTAGTACGGAAAGTGCCTAAAGAAGCTGATGGTGGAGCCTCTCTGCTGTGCTGCAGGAGGGATGCTGATCTCTTCTATCCTTTTCTCTCTGGGGACTCCCAGTGGCAGAATGTACACTAGAAGTAATCTATGGAGGGTGTCAGAATAATGGGGTTTCTAGGTCCTAGAGACCGTCGTTTCTCAACTCTGGCATTGTTGACGTTTTGTGAGCTGTTCTATGTTTTATAGGATATTTATCTTTTTATTTTTATTTTGTTTTTTGAGAGAGAGTCTCTCTGTTGCCCTGATAGAGTGCCATAGTGTCAAACTCTTGGGTTCAAGTGATCTTCTTGTCTCAGCCTCCCAAGTAGCGAGGACTACAGGTGTTCAGCATAATGCCTGGCTAGTTTTTCTATTTTTAGCAGAGACAGGGTTTTACTCTTGCACAGGCTGGTCTCAAGCTTCTGAGTTCAAGCGGTCCACCTGGCTCAGCCTCCCTGAGTGCTAAGATTATAGATGTGAGCCACTGTGCCTGGTTTTTGTAGGATATTTAGTAAATCCTTGGCCTTTACAAAATTGATGCCTGTAACTCTTTCCCCTCAGTTGTTACAGCTAAGAATATCTTCATATGTTGCCATGTGTCTTCTGGAGGGCAAAATGGCCCTGGTTGAAAACCCTTTCCTAGACCAGGCATTGTAAAACAGACTGTAGACAGAGTCTTGGAACTGAGAAACAGCAGCAATAACCAGCACCCTATTTACTTTACATGTCCTTGATATGTGAGGCAAGGAAGAGAGATTAACATTGATGTGCCTGTGATGGCCCTGAATGTAGAGAGATTATATCTTTCCTTTTTCTTTCTTTGTTTTTCACTTAAAAGGAAAGTGATGATCAGGTAAGCAGTCTCTTTATAGTCCTCTTTATCTTGCTAATAAAGTCAGTATTTGTTTACATGTTCTTAAAATTTGGTCTTAAATTTTCTAAATTCGTGTTGTTGCCCTACTGTTTTTAAGTGGGTGAACTGTTTTCTGAGTATTGCTTTTCGAAGTCGTTAATGATACACTGTTAACCAGAGTAACCTGAATTGCCCTACTAGGGTCATACTGCTCAGAATCATGGCTAGAAATGTTCATAAGTGGAAGGAAGAAGCATGAATAATATTTATATTAAAGTCAATTTTTTTAGGTTTGCATAATTATACTGTATTTGTTAGGAGTTTTGGGGGGGAGGGGTTCTTTCTCTGTTGCCCAGGCTGGAGTGCAGTGGTGCAGTCATAGCTCATTGCAACCTCCAACTCCCAGGCTCAAGCACTCCTCCCAGCTCAATCTCCCAAGTAGCTAGGACTACAGGTGTATGCCACCATGGCTGGCTAATTTTTTGGTAGAGATGGGGTCTAGCTGTGTTGCCCAGGCTGGTCTAGAACTCCTGGGCACAAGCAGTCCTCCTCCTTTGACCTCCTAAAGAGCTAGGATTACAGGACTGAGTCACTGTGCCTGGCTGTTATAGTGTATTTGAATACCTCAGTTTGTTTCATATTCATTTTGAACCATATAAGCACTGTCCATTTCCCTCATTTTGTCTTCATGCTTAAGCCTTTCCTTCTTTCTTTTCCATGCTTTTGTATCTCACTCTCAGTGAAACATCTCTCCCAAAGATCAGATCAGCCTAACTAACAGTTTATTTTAACTTTCAATTTGCATGTCTCATTATCAGCTCAAACTAAACATATTTAAAATGGCTAGCATGCATTCTAAACCAGACATAAACTGTGTCTCTTTTTTCCCATTGCTAGTCTTTATATTTTATATCAATTATTTCTAGTCCTATCAAGAGTTCTATGTCTGCTGTAGGTCCTCTTAGTTAAAAATTCATGAAAGAACTGGAGCAGATACAAAGAACAGTAACCTAACAGTTGAAGGTAGAATTTGGAGGATGAATTAGATTTTAAATTCGTTAGCCTGGAAAAGAGGAAAAAGGGACTTCTTGTGTAGGGTGGATTTGGGAGACTGGATTCAGAGTCTTCCTTTATGTGTAGGGGACATTGGAACAAAGGGACTTGAAGGTGCATATTTAGTGTTTTGAAGAGGAGACATTAAAACTTCAGAGACTACTTGGTCTCTCAAGAGTTGTGTCAGGGTGAGGGTCTTATTCTCCCCTAACCAGAACAGGTCATGTTTCATCTTTTTTATATGTTGGCTATGTTTCTATAAATCTCTGTCAATAGTTTTCATATTGTATTTTATTTGCTTATCTACTCCTTTATTCCCCCATTAAGCCTAAAGCACTATGCTATAAGTGCTCAAATTTTTGTTGATACCAATAATGTTAAGTCAGTGTGAAATGGCCTCCTGAAAGAGATCTAGGACAAGTCTTTTCCCACTACAATAGAAAGAGCTGTCATGTCTTACTTGACTGAGAATCCATCACAAATATGAGTGTAGACATTTCTAGCTCAAATATCATTAAACACACGTTAGCAAGCAGTATGTCTTCTGCTCCCTCCTTATACATCTTGGGATACATTAAAGATTTCCACTTTTCTGGAAGGTTTTCCTCATAAACAGTTGCAGAAAATCAGTATAAAAGTGATTAAATAACAGACCAAGAGGTTCCAAGGGGGAAAAAACCCCACTAAATATGTTTTACCTTTTAGTTGTTTGAAATGACATTGTTCTTTCATAAATATGTAGTCTGTAGTCTGTCTAGGCTAGAAGTTGTCTGCTGCTATTATACATTTTTGGCCAAGTATATAATACTTTATGAACAGCTCCTAGGGCCTGTTGTCAGTGCCCAATAGTGCAGTCTTTATATTACCTGTAAGTTGTCTAGCATGCCCAGATTATACACCATAAGCACACCTGGAAACTCAGCGATTAGTTTATACAGGAATTTAACAAGTGTAGGATATAGAATCCAACTCTGGGAACCACAGAAAGGTATTTTTATTCCTTATATTTACTAGATCTGACTATTTCACTCATTTATACTTCAGCATAAAACCAGCCATCTTGCCACCAAAGTCATCTTATATGCTTCTTTATGTTGAGATGGGATAGAGAATTTTCCATGTTTTTTTTTTTTTAATGAAACATCTTACACATACAGAAAGAACTAAGGCATTGTCAATATTGACTAATTATACTTTATACCCTTTTTTGATTCCATTCATTTTACTTCCCTTTCTTCCTGCTTCTTCACAAGTCATCACTTTTGCTGGTGATACGTGTACTACCCATCCACATTTCATTGTATTTTCCACCTAGATATATGTCAAAAAACAATTATGTAGTATTGTGTTGTATATTTTTAAATTTATATAACTTCCTATATGATAAGTATTCTTTTGCAACTTGTTTTTGTGGGGATTTATACATGTTGATATATATAAGTCTGTTTCATGGGAGTATAGTGTTCCACTGTTTCATTAGATGTATGATGTCTTGTGTCATAGGTTGTTGATTCCCATGTCTGAAGATATATTTATGCCAAATTTCTTTATATATTTGAAAAAACTAAAAATTGTGTATTTGAAAAGTATATTGATAGTCTGCATTGATTTGAAGGGGTGACATACAACACAATTTTCTAGCTTATTAAAATTTTAAATAAAGGCGATGGTAAGTTTTTAAAATATTTACCTATATGGCACATGGCTTTTTAAAGAGTTGAGAAAACACTACTCTAGAGTAAGAACTTACAAAATAGTGACATTAGGTAAAGCTGTGTTTGTGGTTATATGAAAAGAAATAAATCTAACTACCTGCCTCAAGAATAATTCTTCAACTTCAGAGTTCCATACTGAAAAAGCTATGTAGGGTGGCGCCTGTGGCTCAGTGAGTGGGGTGCCAGCCCCGGCCAAACTGCAACAAAAAAATAGCCAGGAGTTCTGGCGGACACCTGTAGTCCCAGCTAGTCAGGAGACTTGAGGCAAGAGAATTGCCTAAGCCCACGAGTTGGAGGTTGCTGTGAGCTGTGATGCCACACAGCACTCTATGGAGGGTGACAAAGTGAGAATCTGTCTCTAAAAAAAAAAAGAAGCTATGTGGTTGGTAAAATAATTAAGGTCTCAGAAAATAAAAAGTTGTGTGAAAAATAATAAGCAGGACATTAAATATCTATACCATAATAAAAAGTTCTGAAGGTACCTCCACCCCTCTTTTCTGGGGGGGGAGGGATTTCTGTCAGAAGTTATGTGATCTTAATCACTGGTTTGCCACTTAATGGCAGTGTGCCTTTCAAACAAGTATCTGTGTACCTCAATTTTATACACTGACCCAATAGTGAAGTGACCAGATTGGTTCTTGAGGGAACATTGTTGGGTAGAGGCAATTTGAGGGAGATTCTCTTCTACCTCATTGTCTTTTTTAAGTGTTTTAATTTTTCATACCATCCCTTAAAAGTTTGAAGTTTAGACAGCACTTGTAGCTCAGTGGGTTGGGCATTGGCCACATATACCCGGCTGGCAGGTTCAAACCCGACCTGGACCAACTAAAACAACAATGACAACTGCAACCAAAAAATAACCAAGCGTTGTGGCAGGCGCCTGTGGTCCCAGCTACTTGAGAGGCTGAGGCAAGAGAATCGCTTAAGCCCAAGAGTTTGAGGTTGCTGTGAGCTATGACAGCACAGCACTCTAC
>NW_003852542.1:3183022-3185656 GCF_000181295.1 Otolemur garnettii | reverse complement strand
ATAACACTTAAATCAAGCTTTTTCTGCCTTTGCCCACAGACCTGCCTGCAAGGTTTTAAAAATAGCACAGTAGTTTTCATCTAGTATATATTATTTAAAGCAACTAAACTAAATTTTGCATGTCTATGAAAATACTGGATTTTATATTTCTGACTTTTACTTATGCAGTTGTTATCACAGAACCATGGCTGACAGGGCATTTCTGAAAAAACTGCTTTCCACCTACTACCTTGTTACTTGTTTCAATTTGCAACCCAACTCTCTTGGGCTCATATTGCCACCTGGTGGCCTGCTTCTAGTACTTGGTGTGGCATTTGTATCTACCTGGGTTTTTTTCCTTCTGTAGGAAACAAGTACCTGTTGTTCATTTCTTCTTTAACCCCTTCTACTTTCAGTTTTCAGAAATTCTTACATCAAAAAGTACATCAAAAAGTCTCTTATAGATACACATTAATCCCTTTTTCCCATCTCTCTTTTTGAGCTCTTGTCTAATTCCTCTAGGAAATGTCTCCTCTTTTCATTATTCAACAGATATTTATTGAATCCCTACAATACAAGGCACTCCTTATATTCCTCCTCTTCCTTCATTTTATGAGTCAGAAAACAACTCTAATCATGGCTGAGTATAATAGTAGATTGAATAATATAGAAGCTTCTCTATTTCCAGATAAGAGGCTCTGAAAGGCAGGTCCCAAGCTCCCTTATGAGCAAGTCAATTGTTACTGATAGGTTTTTGTTTGCAGGCCAGGGATGCATTTCTACAAACAGGAGTGTACACCAGTTCATTAAAATCAAGCAAACCAATAGTTTCAAAGCGTACCAACTTCTTTTCTACTGAAAACTTTTAGAAATGAATTAAACTCTTTTCTTTAATAAAGTTTATAAAGAACTCAATATAGTATCCCCACTCTGTATTTTCATCCATTTTGTTAGGTAGATTTGAACCAGCTTTGAATCGTGCATATCCAGCAAAGAATTTTATCACATTTTCCACCCACTTCATGACTTTCTGAAGATTGGTAAAGGTAGTATGTGTCATCTAGCATGTAGTAAATAAAAAGGTTGCTACTAATATCACTAGAGCATATTCACTGCTGTATCCCTAGTAAATTTTTTTGCGGACTGCTCTATCTTGGCTTGCATAGATAATAAATAATGAAAAGATGAATGGATTGCCCCTGTTGTCAAATATCAGAGAATTTGCAGAATTCTACCTGACCAAAAAAAAAAGTAAAAGTGGAAAAGCTTGTTCCCAGTACATAAAGGGCTGTTTTAAATTGCTGGGTGAATGTATCAAAGTTTCAAGCAAAACTACAAAGTGTGAAAAGTGCACATACTGCAAAACGTACTCACTACGCTTCTTATGTTCTCCTTTATACTAATGTTCTCAGTCACCCAGTCCTCTTCCTTCTGATCTTGCTTTCTCCCAGCTTATACCCTCTTTTTCATTTCTCTTGTCTCTGCTCCTGGAATCTCTAGGCCTTTTCTTGACGTGTATGTTTGTATGAGACTCCGCACCCCATTTCTCTCTTCTCTTGAGTGAACACAAAGCATACTTTTTAAATGTACACATTATGTAGAGTTATATGTGTATTTAACAGATTTGGGGGCTCTTCCTAATCTTACAATAGGTTTTTATAAAAGAAAAAAACCCTAACATTACTTTTGCAGAGGATAATTGTTTATATTTCCTCTATGATTCTTAAATAGAAGGGGCAAGAACTTTCTGCTCCTGGTCTTAGGTTCCCTTCTTCCAACAATTTCACTTCTAGAAGTATCCTTTGACCATCTTTTTATAGCAAAATAATTCTAGCTATTTCTCCTTTTAACCAAGTTACTCATAGTTTATTTCTTTACTTTTATGTTCATCTGAGAGTCTCTTCAAGGGATCACACAATTTTTCAACTACTTATGCAATAATCCTCTTCTTGAAGATTGTCTTTATCATTGTAAAGTTATATTTAGTAATGATAGTTCTTTGTGCAGTTCTATATTAAAATCATTGTGTAGCATATGTAATATATACACAATCTTTTTTTAAAAAGTCACATTTTCTGGAGAGATGCATGGGCCTTGAAGAGATAATAAAGAGCCATTTTACAGAAGAAGAAAAAAGGACTTGCCCTTCATCCCCAAATTACATGGTATCTTGAAGTCCAAATTCATTGTCAATGGCAAGGACGATATAATCTCACACCTTCAGATTTCAGGTGGGATTGACTCCCTGATGTATTCTCTTTCATTGTGTTTCTTGATAGGTAACTTGCCCTTTGTTGACCTTTTATTCCCACTAACTCTATTCTCTATCTAAAAATTAATTCAGATCAGAAGTAAAAGCTATTATCAACCTGCTATAACCTTAGATTTTCCTCTTAAAAAGCTGTAAAGAAATAAATACAAAAACCTCTTTGTTTCATCTTTTAAAAATAGGGTGGCGCCTGTGGCTCAGTGAGTAGGGTGCTGGCCCCATATACCAAGGGCAGTGGGTTCAAACCCAGCCGCAGCCAAAACTGCAAGAAAAAAAAATAGCCAGGCGTTGTGGCAGGCACCTGTGGTCCCAGCTACTCGGGAGGCTGAGGCAAGAGAATCACCTAAGCCCAGGAGCTGGAGGTTGCTGTGAGCTGTGACTCCATG
>NW_003852542.1:3170058-3182699 GCF_000181295.1 Otolemur garnettii | reverse complement strand
AAAAAAAAAAAAAAAAAAAGATTTTGCATATTATTTCAATAGAGTTTTAAAAAATCTGTTCCCACTAGAGGGCATTCTTTTCCTCTAATTTTTATTCATAGGTTTTGTTTATTTTACAGAACTGCCAAATACAAGGTAAAGGTAGAACAAATGAATGTGTTCAGGTACGGATTGTCAGATATGCACTATTTTTATTTAGGTTTAGCAGTGTCAGTGTTAAATTGGGATTAAACTTTGTTATTTTCGTTAGCATCTTGCATGGGTAAACATGATGAAGTGGAGGATTACAAATATCCCACCATAACTTCATGATGAAGCTTGTGCTAGTTTTACGTTTTATATTTTACAAACTAGTCATTGTCTGAGCTTGTTTCTGACACAGTATGACTAGTACAACTCAATGATGAGTTGTGTATTTTTTTTTAAGGGGAATCGCATATTTTATTATTTGGTTAACTCAGCTTTTGCAGGATAAAAATATATACATACACACATTCTTAAACACACAGAGGATGTCCAAAAAATACACATTTTTTTTTCTTTTGAGACAGAGTCTCACTCTTGCTCCAGACTAGTGTGCATGGCATCAGCCTAGCTCACAGCAACCTCAAACTCCTTTCTGCCTTAGCCTCTTGAGTAGCTGGAATACAGGTACTCACCACAGTGCCTGGCTGAATTTTTTCTATTTTAGTAGAGACAGAGTCTTGCTCTTGCTCAGGCTGGTCTCAAACTCCTGAGCTCAGGCAATCTACCCACCTTGGCCTCCCAGAGTGGTAGGATTATAGGTGTGAGCCACCACACCCAGCCTTAACTTGGGGTGTGTATGTGTGTGTATAGTAGAAGTTGTTTGGTTTATTTTCAGATCTGCTAGTCGCCTCTTCAGGCGCCTTTTAATTTCTCTTAACATAATAATAATTGTTATTTGATATCTAATTCTGACATGAACTCTCTGATTCTGCTAGTTCTTCCTGGTGGTGTTTTATTTTTTGTATCTATTTTATGATTTAAACTATGAACTCTTTCTTTGGAAGTTTATTTCTGCCAGATGTTTGGTGGCAATACCTACTTTAAGACTCCTTCAAACTCAGTTCTTGCCTGAGAATTTTGGAACCATTTGTTAGAATTGGGTAGTAAAACCTACAAGAGTGCTGGTTTGTAATTATGACCTTTCAGGGTATTTTGTTCTTATTTAGTGCCATGAGGGTATTGGGGGATTCACGACTGCAGTTTTGTAATCCCATAGGGAGAATTCCTAGCTCACCCTGTATATATTATTAGGATCTGAGCTTTATGAGGAATCTCCTATTAGATAGCACAACTTCATGCCATGGTCTCTGTTTCCTGTGCAGTGCTGTGGAAATCTAAGCTCAGAATTTACCTGCTTTGGCAAATGCCTTCGGAGTGAAAAGTCCCTTTTTGTGCTTCTAGTTACCAGTTGGCTTTTACCCTCTTGTTGGCTTATCGAGACATTTTTAAAGAAGTTTTTACATTTTATTAAACATTTTAAATTATTTTTATTAGGAGTATAAATCAGAGTAATGAAATCTACCACACTGCTGGAAATTCCCATATTTTGCTGTATCATTTTGGAAAGGATATATGGGGTTAAATGAGCACCTGAAACATTTATAACAATGAAATGGAGAGTGGCCTTTTGCAGCTGCTAGTAAAAATTATTTCTTTTTTTTAATAGGTGTCAGCTGTGATGCATGTTTAAAAGGAAATTTTCGAGGTCGCAGATATAAGTGTTTAATTTGCTACGATTACGATCTTTGTGCATCTTGTTATGAAAGTGGTGCAACAACAACAAGGCATACAACTGACCACCCAATGCAGTGCATATTAACAAGGGTAGATTTTGGTAAGTATTTAATTCAAATTTTAGTAACATATCATTTAGAATTTTGTGTGTATTTGTGTGAAGAAGGCAAAATGTTCCTAAACTATCTCTAAAAGCATACATGAGGCCACAAATTTGTTAAAAATAAATCTTTTATATTTTAATTAATTCTCTCTCTTTTTTGTTTTTTTTGAGACCATCTCATTTTGTTGCCCTCTATAGAGTGCTACAGTGTCACAGCAACCTCAGACTCTTGGGCTCAAGTGATTCCCTTGCCTCGGCCTCTGGAGTAGCTGGGACCACAAGCACCCTGCCACAATGCCTGGCTATTTTTTGGTTGCAGTTGTTATTATTTAGCAGGCCTGGGCTGGGCTCGAACCCACCAGCCTTGGTGTACATGGCTGGCACCCTACTCACTGAGCTACGGGTACCAAACCTGGATTCTCTTTCTTAATCTTAGTTTCTTTATGAAAAGCATCCAGGAATATACACAACTGACAAGGTATGAAAAAGAAGAGTGCTTCAGTAGAAAAGAAAGTCAAACCGTTCTTGTTTTTTTTTTTTTTTATTATTGTTGTTTTGTTTTAGAGACAGTGCCACAGAGCCCTTGGTAGAGTGCTATAGCATCACAGCTCAAAGAAACCTCAAACTCTTGAGCTTAAGCAATTCTCTTGCCTCAGCTTCCCAAGTAGCTGGGACTACAGGCTCCTGCCACAACGCCCAGCTATTTTTTATTGCAGTTGTCGTTGTTTAGCAGACCCAGGCCGGGTTCCAACCTGCCAGCCCTGGTGTATGTGGCCGGCACCCTGATCGCTGACCCTCAAACTGTTCTTATTAACAGCACACAAGTGCTAGTTGCTGCTGTAATGATCAGAAAGCAGATTGTTTCTACCACTGATTACAAGACATTATCATAAGAAAAGTTATAATTTCTTACCTAGCCAACACTTAGTATGATCTGTCTTTTTGATGGTAACCATCCTAGTATGTGTGAAGTGGTACCTCAAGCAGTTTTGATTTGCATTTCTCTGATAGCTGATGAGATTGACCATCTTGTGCATTGGCCGTTTGTATATCTTCTTTGAAGAAATAAGGTATTCAGACCCTTTGTCCATTTTTAATTGGATAAAGTGTCTTTATTATTGAATTATAATAGTTCTTTATTTCATATACAAGTTTCTTATTAGGTAAATTTCCTTTTTTCCTTTCCTTTTTTTTTTTTTTTTTTTTTGGAGACAGTTTTATTTTGTTGCTCTCAGTAGACAGCTGTGGTGTCATAGCTCACAGCAACCTCAAACTCTTGGGCACAAGTTATCTTCTTGCTTCAGCCTCCCAAAAGTAGCTGGGACTACAGGCACCCACCACAACACTTGACTATTTTTAGCATCTCTTGCTCTTGCTCAGGCTGGTCTCGAACTGAACTCAGGCAGTCCACCTACCTTGGCTTCCCAGAGTGCTAGGATTACAGGTGTGAGCCACTGTAAGGCATTTCTTTCCTTTTCCTTCCCTCCCTTCCTTCCTTCCTTTCTTGCTATTTTCTTTTCTTTCCTTCTTTTTTTAGATAGAGCCTCACTCTGTTACCCTTGGTAGAGTGCCATGCCATTATTGCTCCCACCAACCTCAAATTCTTGGGCTCAAGAGATCCTCTTGCCTCAGCCTCCTGGGTAGCTAAGACTACAGGTGCCTGCCATGATGCCCAGCTAGTTTTTCTATTTTTTAGTAGAAATGGGATCTCACTTTTGCTCAGGCTGTTCTTGAACTACTGAGTTCAAACAATCCACTCAGCTCAGCCTACCAAAGTGCTAGAATTACAGGTGTGAGCCACCATGCCCAGTCTCTGTAGGTTTTCTTTTCATTTTCTTGATGGTATGCTTTGAAGCATAGAAGTTTTAATTTTGACACAGAAGTTTTGATTTTGATACAGAAGGCCATCTTCATTGTTTGCCTATGAATATTCAGTTGTCCCAGCATCATTTGTTGAAAATACTATTTTTTTTTTTTTTAAGTAGAGACAGAGTCTCACTTTATCGCCCTGGGTAGAGTGCTGTGGTGTCACACAGCTCACAACAACCTCCAACTCCTGGGCTTAGGTGATTCTTTTGCCTCAGCCTCCTGACTAGCTGGGACCACAGGTGCCTGCCACAACACCCAGCCATTTTTTTGTTGCAGTTTGGCTGGGGCTGGGTTCGAACCCATCACCCTCGGTATATGGGGCCGGCACCCTACCCACTGAGCCACAGCAGCTGCCCTGAAAAGACTATTTACCTAATGAATTATCTTGATACTCTTGTTGAAAGTAAGTTGACTATAAATGAGGATTTATTTCTAGAGTCAGTCTGTTACACTGATCTGTATATCTAGCTTAATGCCAATACAACACTGCCTTGATTTCTGTAGTTTGGTAGTAAGCTATGAAATGAAGAAGTGTGCATCTCCCAACTTTGTTGTTTTTCAAGATTATTTTGGATATTGTGTATCCTTTGAGTTTCTGTGTGAATTTTAGGATCAACTTGTCAATTTCTACAAAGAAGCCAGTTTGGGTTTTTTTTGTTGTTTTTTTTTTAAGACAGAGTCTCGTTTTGTTGCCCTTGGGTAGAGTGCTGTGGCATCACAGCTCACAGCAACCTCCAACTCCTGGGCATAAGCAATTCTCTTGCCTCAGCCTCCCAGAAAGCTGGGACTATAGGTGCCTGCCACAACCAGCTATTTTTTGTTGCAGTTGCCACTGCTGTTTTAGCTGGCCAGGGCCAGGTTCGAACTCACCACCCTCAATATATGGGGCCGGCACCCTACCCACTGAGCCACAGGTGCCACCCCATCCAGTTGCGATTTTGATAGTGATTGTATTGAATCTGTAGATAAGAAAGTATTGCCATCTTAATACTAAATCTGCTGATCTATGGGCGTGAGATATGTTTCTGTTCGTTCAGTTCTTTTTAAATTTCTTTAACATAGTTTTGTAGTTATCAAAGTTTGCACTTTTCGACTTCATAATAGTGTAAAGGTGATACACATTGAGTAGAAACTGTACTTCAGGTACCCACACAATTCTATTTTTCACTTTCAGTGCAGTATTCAGTAAATTATATGAGATATTTAATACATTATTATAAAAACAGGCTTTGTGTTAGATAATTTTGCCCACGTAGAGGCTAATATATGTGTTCTGAGCACATTTAAGGTAAACTAGGCTAAGCTATGTTTGGTAGATTAGGTATATTAAATGAATTTTCAACCTTTAATAGGTTTATCAGGATGTAACTCCATTTTAAGTCAAGAAGTTATTTATATTTTGTCCTTGCTATTGTAAACATAATTTTTTTTAGGATTAGTCATTGCAAGTATGTAGAAAAACAATTAAGTTTTTGGTATATAAATTTTGTATCTTGCAGTGTTGCTGAGCTTGTTTATTAGTTTTTTAGTGGATGCCTTAGGATTTTCTATATACAGGGTCGTGTCATCTACAAGTGAAGATCATATTAATTACGTCTTCATTTCCATGTAGATGCCTTTTGTTTATTCTGGTTAGATCCTACAGTAAAATAACAAATAGAAGTGGCAAGAGTAGACGCTCTTGTCTTTTTCCTAATCTTAGGGAGAAAGCATCAAGATGTTGGCTCTGGGTTTTTGGTAGATGCCTTTTATCAGGTGAGGAAGTTCTGTTCTTTTTTGTATGTTAATCCCCAAATACCCCAAATCCATCTGGCAAATATTGTGCCAATAATTGTGTGTGTGTGTATGTGTGTGTGTCTCTCTCTTTCTTTTTTTATATATATATATATATATCACACACATATACATATATGTGTGTAAATACTTTTTAAATGGTTAGAGTATCCCTAAAAATGAATATGAACAAATCTGACATGTAGTGAACACTTTCATCCATTTTCTTTTCTTACAAAAGCAGTCATAGGCTCTTAAATTTAGCATTCGTTTCATGTTAAAGAATCAAATAGTTCTTTGTATTAAAGTAGCAAAGCATATTGAATAAACTTTCGATTTCAATTTATTTATTTATTTTTGAAATACAATCTTACTATGTCACCTTGGGTAGAGTGTGGTGGTGTCACAGCTCACAGCAACCTCAAACTCTTAGGCTTAAGTGATCCTCTTGCCTCGGCCTCCCAAGTAGCTGGGACTACAGGCACCTGCCACAATGCCCAGCTATTTTTTGGTTGTAGTTGTCGTTGTTTGGGAGGCCCAGGCTAGATTCGAACCCTCCAGCTCCAGTGTATGTGGCTGGTGCCCTGGCCGCTAAGCTACAGGCACTGAGCCTCAATTTCATTTTTTTGTGTGTGTTTCTGTCATAGGCTGTTTTCTGTTACTATAACACAATACCTGAGAATGAGTTATTTATTTATTTTTTGGAGACAGAGTCTCACTCTGTGATTCTTAGTAGAGTCCATGGCATCACAGTTCACAGCAACCTCAAACTCTTGGGCTCTGGCAGTCTTCCTGCCTCAATTTTAGTAGACATGGAGTCTCTTGCTCAGGCTGCTCTCCAACCTGTGAGCTTAGGTAATCCAGCCACCTCAGCTTTCCGGAGTGCTAGGATTACAGGTATAGGCCACCACACTCGGCTGAATGGGTAATTTATAAAGGAAAGATTAAAAGATCATGATTCTGGAGGCTGGAAGGTCCAAAATCAGACAGCTACATTTGGTCTGCTTCTGGTGAGGGCTTCATGCTGTGTCATAACATGGCAGAGAAATGAAAGCACCAAACAGTTGTGAGAGGCAGCCTCATTTTATAACAACGTACTGGACTAATCCCAGGAGAGTGAGAACTAACTTCCAAGAAAAGGCAAGAAAGGTGTTAATTCCTCTAAACCTAATCACCCCTTAAAGGCTCCACTTCCCCATACCACCACATTGGAGACCAAGCCGCAACATGAGTTTTGGGGGACAAACCGTATTTATAACATAGCAGTTACTAATGAAGAAAAATGGACTTATTTCCTGAGATACACTAATAAGGTGAAGAAATTATTCCTACAGACTGGTTCTTCAGTAACCTGGTGGGCAGAGTATGTTGTGGTAGTACCTCATTCAGGTTAGCATTTATAAGTATTGAGTGCTTAGGTTCCTTTTTGCTCTAAGTAGGGTGTGTTCTGTAGACAAAGCCGTGTCTGGGAGTTGGCTTATTAATCACAGTTGTCTGTTCTTTCCCTCTGAGTACTTTTCTCCTTGTATATGGTAGACCCTGTTGATTTCCTTGTGTGGATAACAGTTTTGCCACAGCCTACACAGAAATAAGGAAAAAATAAATTACAATAAAATTAGAACCAGATGTGAAATGAGCAGTGTTTCAAAATTGAGTGAAGGAGGGGCCAGTTATTTGCTTTGTTTTCTCTTAAGGCTGTAGTAACTATCTGGGGAAGACATCTGGGAATAGTAGCCCAGAGTCCTTGTGGGAATAAGGGTGTTACAAATGTAAACAGGCACTGAAGCACTCCCTGACAGAGTGAGGTTGTCCTAGATGTTTCAGGCATGTTTTTTGTTCACATTATTGTACCATATGATTACATTGTCATATATTTAAAAAGCTAATAATCATTCCTCAGTGTGATTCTACTTTATTTTTCAGATTTGTACTATGGTGGGGAAGCTTTCTCTGTAGAGCAGCCACAGTCTTTTACTTGTCCCTATTGTGGAAAAATGGGCTATACGGAGACATCTCTTCAAGAACATGTTACTTCTGAACATGCAGAAACATCAACAGAAGTGGTAAGTAAAGCAGCCTTGTGTCTAAAGTGATACTATAAACATTATTTCTAGCATTAATAAAGCTAGGTCATTGTCATCCACTTCCTGCTCAGTGAACTTCTATAGTTTGCATAATAAAGTTATCTTTTATAGCAAATTTTGCAAGTCCTAGGTGGCTGCATTTGTACAAAATAATGTTGCTTATTTGTCCACACTAGTCTTAACCTGTTGTTAAAAGCGCAGTAGGGAGTCTTGACCACATTCAGGTGCCTCATATTGTAAACACATTGTAAAAAGGTTAAAAGGACCCCACCTTGAAACAGAGTATTATTCTTGCTACCTGCTTAATTTTTCTTCTGTAAAGAACTTTCACAAGGAAATTTAAAAATCTTTGTTTGTATTTCAAGTAGTCATCTCTTACCGTGACTCATTCATCATAGCGTACTGCTGACTTTACT
The DNA here is from genome assembly GCF_000181295.1 of Otolemur garnettii. Taxonomy (NCBI): domain Eukaryota; kingdom Metazoa; phylum Chordata; class Mammalia; order Primates; family Galagidae; genus Otolemur; species Otolemur garnettii. The sequence goes on along the minus strand of NW_003852542.1, from coordinate 3,174,693 downwards.
TGGATTTTATGAGATTGAATCTCTTGTTTCTAGGTCAAGGCTCTGGGGTTCCTGGAAATTCTTCTTGCTATGGTCTTTTCCAGTGGCTAATAGCCATGAAGGACCCAGAATAATACACAAAGAAAGGCTTTTGATACTAAATGAGCACGCATTCAACTTCAAGAAAGGATTAAGTACACCCAAAAGAAGAGTCACTCCCCCTACCTCTCTAATATTGATAATAATAGGTAAAGTGAAGACTGTGTGTGCAACTATAGATCCTGAATTTGGAGAATTTTGGCACAAGTCAATTTTTATCAACTAATAATCCCATAAATGTACTCAAAACAAATTAATGGAAACTCAGAGAAATAAGATACCATGTTTCCCTGAAAATAAGACACTGTCTTATATTTATTTTTTCTCAAGAAGATACACTAGGGCTTATTTTCAAGAGATGTTTTATTTTTTATTAAGTATAATACAACAATCTACATTTTTTCAAATACAGTTAAGTCATCCTCTTCTGGAACATCGTCATAACTCTCCAGACCCAGAATTCTATCCTGAATTTCTTACATCTACATTTCCTTTAGAACCATTGGCCCCAATCTTTCATGTCAAGCAATAGAGCTCTCATTAAATGAGCAGCTCTCATCCATGTAACCTGCCTGGAGTGCATTGGTAACAACACTGTCAGTGATTTTATTCCATGAATTCTTCACCCAAATCACGACCTCTTGGAGGCTAGGCTTCACAAAGTTTCCACATTGATTTCTTCTCATTCTATTTTCAATGTAGTCGTTAATTTCCATAAGCAAATGGTCTTTGAATGGTTTGTTTATTGCAATATCAAGAGTCTGCAGATAGGCAGTCATTCCCCCGGGAATCATTATTTGATCTATTTTTCTCTCTGCAAGGAAGTTCTTCATGTCTTTAGCACGGTGAGTGCTGGCTAAATCCCAGACTAGCAGTGCTCTAGCACTGCTAGAGCATTAAATCAAGCCACTTCCTTATAACTATTTATGTGCACCAGGCTTTTTCTGTTTCAAGAACATAAATGCCAGAAACACATTCAATCTTATCTTTCTTGCCTTTAGTGATGATAAGAAGTGTAGCTTTCTTTCCATCCAGACGAATGGCCAAAATACAGGTAACACGTGAACTTTTCATGACCAGTGGAGGGAACGTAGATTGAGGAGGCACCCCTCTGTTCAATTGTTGTATGGGCTCCTTGACCCATAAACACTGCAGTTTCATCCATAGCAATCATGTTGCAAGGTTGGTATTTAGAAAAGTCGATGCCATCAACAAAGGACTTGAATGCAAGTGCTCGCTTAATAACTTCTGCATCTTCCAACTTAGACAGTGTTGTTGATTTTCTTAGAGACAGTTCACATAGCTGAAGGAAGCCATCCAGCCAGTGTTGTGATGTTTTGAATTCTGGGGATATTTCAAACTGTGGGGCCTTTACAAGGGCAAATGCTTGAATGTCAGCCCGGCGCACAACCAAAGTCTTTGCTCTCCTGTCAGCAATCTATTCACAGATTATGTTTTCCAGCTCAGGAAATAAAGGTTGCCAACCTGAACCACACTTGAGTTTCTTAGCATTTCCTCTGTCTGTCCACATGTAAGACTGAGGTTATCGTATTCTGCCCGCCATTTACGGAACATTCGGATACCCAACTTTTTCTCTTTGCAGAAAGCTGTAGGATTCTTGCCCTAGGAGTCCTCGACAATTCCTTTCTTGTATTCAACAGAATAGCTCTTCCTTTTTGCACTCATCTTGTCTAGGGGTACAGATACTCAGGAAAAACAGAGATAGGCCAGCAAAGCTGATGTGTAAGGACTTAATTATTTACTGTATTTGGGATCCAGCAAGCACTGGGTCGGATCTGCACAGTGGAGCTGGAATGATCTCTCTGGGCTCAGTAGCAGACTGCTTGCTGAAGCTTTTCCCCTATCCCCTGGTGTTTGTGGGGGTGGTGGTGAGAGAGGCCCACAGACGGTTGCTGGTCGGTGCTGAGGAGCAGCAGCTTTACTGGTGTTTCTGTGGGGTTAGAGAGGCTCACAGACTGTTGCTGGGTAAAATAGCAGCTATAGCTTTCCTTCTTCCCCGTGGGGACACATAATATGGTAAAAAAGCAGAGCGTCCTGCTCCTCATTTCACTAAGGAGACTTTTACTGTGGAGATCTCCAGTCTCTGTGTCTCTATCTCCACCTGAAACCTCAGTGTGCACAGGATGGCTGGAACCTGACAGAGGGAGCAGACACTGTTGGTGGGGCTGGTGCTACTGATGCATGAACTCCTTTCCCCTAGCCGTTCCCACCTGCGCATGCGCAAATGGCTAGGAGAAAGGAGTGATGCGGTTGCCACCCACGCAAGTGCAAACAGCTTAGAGAAAGGAACTATAGCAGATAAAAGGTATTCTGGTCTTCCTTACTGCTCCCCACCGAAATGCGTGGCTATGCAGGTACGCTGCATAGCCACACCCATCATTAGGTCTTATTATCAGGGTAGGGCTTATATTTAACAAATGCATAGAAATCCTGCTAGGGCTTATTTTTTCGGGTAGGTATTATTTTCGGGAAAACACGGTAGCGTGCTCAAGGACATAACGGGTACAGCTAGTAAGGGGCAGAGGCAGGTGTTTGAACTCAAGAGTTTCTTTAGGTTATAAAGCAGCAGTTCTCAACCTGTAGATTGCCACCTACAGGAACTGTATTAAAGGGCCACAGCATTAGGAAAGTTGAGAACCACTGTTCTAAAGTCTCTACTTTGAGGCTGTGTGCCCGTGCTCATGGTTAGGGCGCCAGCCACATGTGGGGCTGGTGGGTTTGAACCCAGCCAAGTCTGCTAAACAACAACACAAAAATAGCCAGGCGTTGTGGCAGCTGCCTGTCATCCCAGCTACTAGGGAGACTGAGGCAAGAGAATCACTGAAGCCCAAGAGTTTTGAGGTTGCTGTGAGCTAAGACGCCACGGCACTCTACCAAGGGCAACATAATGAAATTAATTAATAGATTAATAAATAAAATAAAGTCTACTTTGCTATAGCTCTGCATAATACAGGTTTACTTTCATTCCCATTGATACTACTAGTTTGATGTTTAGCCTTCTCCAAGCCAATTTTTCTGCCACTCACATATTCCTCAGCTCTTATTTATTTTGCAGGAAAGAGGTTTGTGGATTACTTGTAATTATCCTACAGTTTTAAAAAAGAAAAACATAAATATGAACTCACCTGGTGATTTTATTATCTATTTTAGGTTACATAAAATAATTAATTTTTTTTTTGAATCTGATACTTTTCAAAGCAATCTCCCAAATGAAGCCCAGGCTTTGTCTTGCTTGTCTCACAGTAGAAAAGAGTTTCTGTCCTTCCACTTTTCATTTCTTCTGTTGCAAACTATGCAATCCTTCGCTGATTTTTTTTTTCATTTTGCATTATAAAATGCATCTTCTCACTTAGCTTTTCTTTGGTGTTAGAAGATGATGGTCTTCCACTCTTTTTTCTGTTCTTCACATTGCTCACAAACTGAGTGATGAAATTTCTCCTATAAGAAAAGTGTGTACACTTCTTCTTTACTCTCCTTCTTATCTTATAAGTGAAGGATGTAGTTGTTCACAACTGCAACTTGTGTTAGCCAGAAGAATGATTTTTTTCCATTTGTAGGACCTTCTCGTAAATGGCGTAACTTCCATAGTACTGATCAGCTCTGTCCATTCTTCCTCATAAACTTTGTGAAACTGTCAGTTTTTCAAATTGAACAGACTATTTCTTCCTATAACCAGTGTTCAACAGTGTTTGAGAGTCAAAGAATGTACTCAGCATTGTCATTAGCCTCTTGTCATGGAATGAGAGACACACACACAAAAGAAAACTTAGCAACGTCTTCGGACGTTGGAGCAGAACAGGAAAGTTGTCATGTCAGATGAGGTCCGACCTAGGATCAGAAAGGGTTAAAGCTGTTAATAAAATTTCTAGTTCAGATATTAGGTAAATTTACTTTCTCTTATTCTCAAGCCAAATTTTATAGTCTAATGACTCAGAAATGTCCTCATCTTGCCCTCATCTTGCCCTTAGGGAAGCTCAGAGCACTGTTATCACATTTTCCTATTATTCTTACTTTGTTCTTTTTATTCTGTAAAGTATCGTTTCCTTTTTGTACAGTCCCCAATAGCAGTATAAAGAATCCTGACTCAATTGTATCTCCATTCTGATTGTTATGGGAAATTTGCAATCATTTTTCTTTGATTGAATTTCTGTTAAGTTTGGGTACTTTAGATGCAATAAACCATTGGGGAGGGGGCCTTATTGCAAATTAGGTGTTCTTAGAGTCCTTATTAGTCAATAGGCCTTACTATGATACTTTTATCATCCCACTGGGGCAGGACAGCCACCCAATTTTCTACATCCTTGCCTCTATTTTTTGCCTGAAAGTAAACACTCAAAATTTATTTACACTTTTCTATAGCTGATGCACAGTTTGAAAATTAAATACTCACCATCTATAGATGGCTTGTGGTCTATGTTCCTTAAGTTGTGTTCAGTTATATGCCTTCATTAAGTTACCAGGTTTTCAGTATGTAGCCCAGGGCAGTCACCATTCTAGTTTTTCATACTGGTTTTTGTGGATTTTTTTTTTTTTTTT